>NC_092628.1:101778173-102094937 GCF_039555335.1 Amphiura filiformis
GGTATAAGGGAACTTTTTTTAGATCCAATGAACTTAACTCAATCCGAAATATTTCAATTACTATACAGTCTCAGGAATCTTGAGCACTCACCATCAATAAGGATGAAGGGGGCATACAAGCTCCCAAGATTTATGACCAACTCATAAATAAACAGCAACCAGGAAGTTTGGCTACATCCTTAAGAGCTGACAGTATTATAACATTTCAACAAGTATACAGAAACACCAGAGTGATCAGGATTCAAGATAGGAATTAAAATATTTCTGAGTGAGATTCAATTTATTGGATCTAAATAAAGAACCTTTATGCCTTTACATTCCTTTAGTACTAATATAAAGATACCTTTAAAATAAATTAATAACATAAAAGATGCAAAATATTACTGCTTCAGATAATACAAGAGTATGCAAAGTGATATGTACACTAAGTGACCCTACAGACTTTTTATTTGACGTAAAATATTCGATGTAACATAATTATCTACATTATTTAATCTATTCCCATTCTATTTCCAGTAATGTTTTTAAACTTACAAGTTCTAACGAATGTTTGTTGATGTAAAATTGATAATATATTTCTACCAGATATTCTGCTTAACATCTTATCGATTTTACGTCATCAAACATTGGTTACAACTTAAACATTACTGTAAATAGAATGGGAATAGATTAAATAACGTAGACATGTTACATCAAATATTCTACGTCGAATACTCAGAGTCTGTAGCGGCCCTTACCCTCAACTAACTTTAATCAATATAGCTTAAGGTCAAGGTTGCATGTAATAAAAGATTTAGATAAAGTGTAATGCATTGTACACTACTACGGAGTAAAATGTTAATGTTCAAGGTATCGTGTCACAACAGGCTACAAGGGCTGGTGCATCAGAAACAAATGAACTTGCATAAATCACAACTCAGTTACAGTATAAAACAAATTCAAATATATGGGTCAACAGTCACATACTAGTGGATATTGGAAATCTTGTTGCAAAGATATTTATGCAGAACAGAAGATGATGAATTGGCAAAGGATTTGTAAAGAAATTCTTCACAATTACACAGGCATATCAAATTGTGATTTATTGTGATCTTGTATATTAAGGATTGAGTTTCATGCTTGTGAGGATAGGGCTATCACAGTTGAAATCCATATGACATTAATCTCACACACAGTAAGTGTGAATTTCAAATGGAGTCTTAAGCTTTTACACAGGGAGTGGGAATTTCAAATGGGGACTTCATTTGGGGGTGTATGGATTTTCAACTGAATAGCCCATAAGGGATGGTGTCATCAAATTTCCTGTAAGTAGTGACTCATTGTTTTATGGGCACCATGCCAACAATGTTGACTCTCATTTCAAAAAGTACTCAAACAACTTTTGCACTTGCTTGTGTTTTAAACTCATTCCTTAATACACTTTTCCAAGAAAATACTTACCAAGAACACCAACACTTCTACCTTTTAAAAATCTTTAACTCAATGACAAGCACCACTACAAACTTGATAGAAAATAATGACACATATATGATTCATACATGGCAGCTTTATGATCACAACACGGCAGCCATTTTGATTTTCACCAGCATATAGCAAACACCAAAAGATGTAAGATGATAATTACTAAAGCTAATATGAATGAACAAATTACCTGACATAGAGAGGAAATCTTGCTGTGGTGTTGATGGAGTCACATCACCATCACTTATATCATCATCCAATACACTTGACTCAGGTGTTTGGTCAACAAATGTTTGCTCATCTATGTCATCACTACCTACGGAGTCATCGGTTAGAGTTTTGAATGATCCGTCCGTACTAAACTGGAGAGAGTCATTCCTACTTGACGCTGGTGAGCTGAAACTGTAGAATGAAGGATCGTCACTTTGCGCCGTTACCATGGTATTGTAGGATGAGGAGTCTCCATCATCTTGCTTTGTTTGGAAACTTGTTGCTGATATAAAACTCAACGAGGAATCATCATCTGAATTTGGAGCATCTAGAGGCAAGTCATCATCAGTCCTTTCAGAGGGAGTACTTGTACGAGGGTCATCACTTTCTTCATCTAAAGGGGTGTCCGTGAAAACTCTAGGGTTAGTGGCAGCTGGTGAATCAAAATCAAATATTGATTCTTCGGGTATGTTTGAAGGAGTTTTATCACCATCATCCTCATCAACTGCATCATCCTGAACACTGTCCTCCTTTACATCATCATCACTGCTATGTGTGTCTATAGTACCATGGGATGGAATTACTTCTTCTATGTCTTCAGTATGGGTAGGAGTACTTTCTTGATCTTCCCCAAAAGAAGCAAAAGTATCCATAGCACTAGGGGCAGCAGCTTGAAAGTCACTGGATTCAGTATCCACAGCACTGGGGGCAGCAGCTTGAAAGTCACTGGATTCAGTATCCACAGCACTAGGGGCAGCAACTTGAACTTCACTGGATTCAGTATCCACAGCGCTGGGGGCAGTAGCTTGAATGTCACTGGATTCAGTATTCACAGCACTGGGTGCAGCAGCATGAACTTCACTGGATTCAGTAAGAGTAACCTCTTCTTCAAACACAATGTTATCATCATCTAGAAAACAAGGATTTTAAAGGATATCTCAATCATGCATACATGCAATTAGAATGAATACTAATAACACACCTTTGAACACAAGTCTGTTCATATGTTTGCTATGTTTGGTTTTAGGGTCACTGAACAATGGGACTATTCCAGCAGTTGAAATCCATACATCCCCTATGGAAGATAGTACCTCAATCTACTACACAGGGAGTGTGAATTTCAAATGGAGTTACCTAGATGGGTGAATCTATTTGAAATCTACACCCCCTGTGTGGGAGATTAAGATCCTGTCTTCCATAGGGGGTATATGGATTTCAACTGGAATAGCCAATTTGGAGCTTATGTAACAGGTACATGAAGTAATGTTTTTGACTGAAATAAACTCAACTTCTTCCTTGACATTTAAAACAAGTTTTTTACACACAGTCCTGTCAAGTCTGTTAGATAGTGTGTGTATTAGGCTATCCCTGCAGAAGATATAAGGTCAATCTTCCACAGAGGGGGTATCCATGAGCATTTTAAATGTTGGCGTGTGTGTATGTGAGTGTTAGGTAACACTGGCAAACAAGGACACTCATATGAGAAATCTGTGTAATGGGCTGTTTCAGTTGAAATCCATACACCCCCTATGGAAGACATGACCTTAATATCACACAAAGGGGGTGTAGATTTTAAATGGAGTCACCTATTCAGGTAACCCAATTTGTAAGTCACACTCCTTATGTGGAAGATGAAGGTATGTCTTCCATAGAGGGTGTATGGATTTAATCTGGAATAGCCCAGTAATGGAAACATGGCAACTGTGGACATCCGCAGTTCCTGGAGTGATGACCGCAGATGGTCAGTCCTCTCTTGGACAATGAAAACTTGTGATTGAGTAAATAGTAAGGTGAATGAAACTCAAACATGTGTATCCACAGTTGCATAGTGACAACGCTTAAAGTGGTATTATCAATGTCCATGTTTGCTGGTGTTGATGCTAGAGGTGTGGGGAATGTGTATTTCTTTGAATAGACTTGCTTCAAAATTACAGAAATAGAGTATGTTATTAGTTGACTTCAGTTTCCCCCACCACAAAGAGTTAGAAACAATTATAAAAATTTAGAAAAAGTAACAAGTTTCCATCCATTATTGTATAAACTCACCCATTGCCGGTTCACTAGTAGGACTGGAGATTAAAACTTGTGGTATATTAGTTTGTGCTGGTACAGGTACAGGAAATGATGTGCTATCAGTGAAACTGCCAAAAGCATCTTGATCCGATGGTTGTACAAATGGATCAAAATCCAAATCATCTGTGACGTTTGTATTGGAGACAACAGGGGGCGCTGATTCAGTGGCTTCTGCCACAGTTGGCTGAATCACAAAGTCTAATTCTCTGTTAACTTGTGGTATTTCAGAGTCTACTTCTGATTTCAAAACATCACCAAGAGGTGTCGTTTGGAAATCATCTCCAGCATCCATGACGGGTTCAATGTCTACATTTGCATTCATATTCATGTTAGGGCTAGGGTCCGTATCAACATGGGGTGGTGATGATACAAAGCCGTTGGCAATTCCCGATGTGAAACCATCAGTGGGGGGAGTGTCTTCTTTCGTTTCAAAGAATTGTGAATCATCTTTGCTTGATTCTGATGATTCTTGCATAGCGGACGGTTTGAGTGATTCCCATCTGCTCTGGAAGTCATCCATATCGATCACGATCTCTGTTGGTTCAGTAGATGCATCAGTAACTCATGGATTTCTTTCATTGTAGGTCTCATATCAGATTCTAACCAACAGAACATCATGATTTCAAACCTATTGGATAAACATCAGGGAACATTGTTAAGGTATTTCACTTCAACATTATGCGGCTTGTCTGCATACTACATATCAGTATATCAAAGGCCTTGGTTTCCATGGATTTTATGCCTACAAAATTGCTTTTATATGATAATGAACATCCCATCCAGTTAATAATTCTTAGGTTGTTTATCAATTTATATGTGTTCCTGGAACATTTTGAATAATTTTCTTTTCCACCCGCATCTCATAATACAAGCCATTTTTTTTAGGGGGCAGGCTGATTAGAGTACTGCACCTGCTTATAGCTGCATCCCTGAGTGATGCTACATGGTTTATAAGGTGTTGTTTCAACTTACCATCTACTTGCATATCTGACATCTAGATTGGGTTTATCAAGCCTGATTTCTTGTTCCATTACCACCTGTTTCAAGACATCTTCATTGGTCATGTTAGGGTAGGGTTTCTGTCCTCCAGTTGAAAGCTCTAACATTATGACACCAAATGACCTGCAATACAGAGCATGATGTCAAAATGTGTGGATTTCACAAGGTTGAACCCCATGATCACTACTGCCTTTCTTATAGTGCCCCTGATTAGTTAATTAAATAATTAGAGCTTTTACATCTTGAAGCAATATTAAGATTTATCTCATTCATAAAGCATCATGTATGTCACTCATTAACAGGACACTTGAGTCAATCAGACCAAAAGAGTGCAGTTCTGTTCTCAAAGTTAGTACACACAATAAATGTCATTATCTTACAAACGGAAGTATTTCTGTTGCATACAAAGTAGCTGTTTGAAATACGAGGTAGCTTACCACACATTTGATTCCTTAGTGACTTTCCTTGGTACCATGTCTTTATCTGTGATCTCCATAACTTCTGGTCCAAGCCACCTAATTGGTACTGCATGACGTTGGTCTTTGGTTATATAATAATCTTCCTGTTGGAAGCAGCAAAAATAAATTATGACAGGTCAATCAAATTTGATTCTTTTCATCTTTCTGTATCAACTGACTGCAATTTTATATATCGACTGAAATTAATTTAATCGATAAGAAAAAGAGACCAGAAAACAACTATCCGTCTCATAGGACAGTAGGTGTGTAGGACTTGTCAAGATGATATTTTACCATCAATATAGGTAATTAAATCCAGCTTTCAATATGCCAGACAATTTTGCATTTCATTGCTTTCAGTTGAAAAGTTGGGCTATTTCATTTAAAATCTACACTACCCCTGTGGAAGATTAAAGAAAAGCCTTCAACAGAGAAAGTATGATTTTCAAATGGAACTAGCCAGGATTAGTTATTTTGAAACTACGCCCATTGACATTATATATGTACATGAATTTCAAATGGAAGTTACCCAATTGTTTATTCTACATGAAACCCATACTCCCTATATGAAAGACTAACTAAATCTTGTACTGGGGTGTGTGGATGTCAGCTGGAATAGCCCATTACTATATACTTACTGGGTATTTTTCTAATGAAAGACCATAGTCTCCAATCTTAACCGATGTGTCTGCACATACTAGACAGTTACGAGCTGCCAGGTCACTGAAATGGGAAAACAAACAAAAGGATTAGTTGACAGGATAAATATGACTTTATGTCTCCATTGGCAAATGAGGTGTTTGAGCAAGAAGCTTTAAGAGAGAATTCAGAAGAGATTATGAATTCTACCACAGAAGCAGTTCCATCATGTTCATTCATCACAGGTAACGTAAACCATTATCACTGTGTACCAAGCAAGCATCATTCTTCCTGTGAATGTTTACATTCTCCATGTGATGTGATTTTACTAATACATGTAATACACTAATCACTAAATGCACCAACCCAAGCATGAGCCAGGCATGAGATTCCCATTGTTCCCATGGAATAGTTAAGGTTATAACACATGTTCCAAAGGTACATTATTTTACTCACACAAACCGACATAGGCTATTCCAGTTGAAATCTATACACCCTCCATGGAATGCATGACCTTATTCTTCCCAAAGGGAGTGTGAATTTCAAATGGGGTTACCTGTATGGCTGACTCCATTTGAAATCTACATCCCATGTGTGGGGATTAAGGTCATATCATCCATAGGAGTGTAAGGATTTCAACTGAAAGCCCAATCCAACACTGGTTTCCTTCTTCTATCTAATTTCTAGAAACTCACATGTGTATAAAATCTGCTTGGTGTAGCCACATCATGCCACTAACCATATCACAGGCCATACGTAGCTGCACATCACGGTGGGCCATATCTTGAACCATGTCTTGATGCTTCTGTAGGTAACTCTTCAAATCTCCCTGCATAGACAACAACAAATATTTGTAACTCCATGAGAATCAGCAACATTGTTAGAATAGTTTCACTACGCACAAAATTGGGGGTGAATTATTTGCAAAACTCCATTCTGATTGGTGATTAAAGTGAAGACATCATGTAATTGACCAATCAGAGGCAATGTTAGATCGGCAGGTAGTGCTCAGGGGTCTAAAGCAGACAGAATAAAACCTTCAACTGCATTAACCAGGTTATTATTCTAGACAACTAGCCAGGTTCACATTGATGGTATTTACTCAGATTCCCATGTTTTGGATTATGGTGTGCCGCAAGGCTCTGTTAAGGGCCCATTAGATTTTGTTGTTTACACTACTCCTGTTGGCTCAATCATCCGCAGGCATGAATTAAACTATCACGTGTATGCAGATGACACACAAATTTATGTGTCATTTGACCCAAATGTTTCGGGTTCATATAAAACTGCTCTTTCAAAACTTGAAAAATGCATCTGTGAGCTTAAAGATTGGATGGGAAACAACAAACTTAAACTAAACCCAGGTAAAACTGAATTTTTCATCGCCGGAACTTATCAGAGTCTGAACAAAATACCACCAGTGACACTCAAAGTTGATAATAACATCATTGTTCCTTCAGATACAGTCCGAAATCTCGGAATTGTTTTTGATAAGCATATGTCCATGACTCCACACATTAACAATTTAATATCTTCTCTAAATTTTCATTTGCGTAACGTAAGACGTATCAGTAGATATCTGGACAAAGAGACCAAACATAGTGTAGTTCGAGCTCTGATTCTATCACGGCTAGACTATGGAAATGCCTTGCTCTATGGTGCGAATGCTAGAGATCTTGACCGCTTGCAATCACTCCAGCATAAAGCTGTCAAGCTGATTCACTCAGTTGGTAGACGTGAAAGCCCTTCGCCTCTAATGCATAACCTCCATTGGCTGCCTATCCGTGATAGAATCAAGTTCAAGATTTGTATGTATGTCTATAAATGTTTACAAGGTAATGCTCCTCAATATTTATGTGTTTTACTCTCTCATAGAGAAATACCTTCCAACTGGTTGTAGGACAAGATCTTCCAAAGACACCACATTACTAAAAGCTTGTGTTGGTAATAAAAAATCGGTGACAAATCGTTTTGTGTTGCGGCACCTTCATTATGGAACAGCATCCCACGTAACATCAGGGAGGCTTCATCACTTCACTCTTTCAAAAAAATGCTTAAATGTCATTTGTATCCAGAATGTTGATATTTTTTTGCTTATTTTTGTTTTCTCTTTTTTGTGTGCGCTCTGATCGCTCTGTAAGAAGCGCCTTATAAAAATTTTGTGTATGTATGTATGTATGTATGTATTAGTTTCCATATGAGGTTGCAGCAAAGGAAGCAACCACAGAACAGTAATTTCATTCATACACATTTCTTTAATAATCACAATATTAACAACTCTACAGGTAGTACTTACAAATGGTGCATATTCTAGCATAAGGAGAAACGGCATACTCTCAATGCACTGACCCAGTAATAATAATACATTAGGATGGTTCACCTCTCTGAAAAGGAAACAAACAGTCTTTGTTTTAGAATAAGCAGGTGAAACATGTTGCATATAACACGAGAATAAGCCAAATCGCTATTGTAACTTCCGGGTTTTTTAGGACACTTTGCCCTTTGACCTATCTGGAAAATTCAGAAAAATTCGGGTTTTGTGCGTACAAAATATAATTTAAAACGTGTTACTAGAATAAAAACAAACTTAAAAAACATTATTATTAAATGAATTAATTATTTAAATATTTTTAATGATAACATTATGACAATAATAAATAAATTATTAATAATTACAGCAATTTCCCGATAGGTCAAAGGACAAAGTGTCCTAAAACTGCAAAAACTGTCCCACAATGCATTGCAAACTTCCAATGCCGATTGGGCTTATTGGTGTAATCAATCTGATGGGATTCTTGGATTATTTACAAATTCAAACACAGGTTATTGATATTGAACAACAACAACCTCAACAGTAACATGGGTGATCCTTTCTTTTTAGACCACCCGTGGCATATAACTACGGTTAAAATTACTAATTTATCAAATGAAACTTTTTCATTCAGGTTAAGCATGTTTTAGCTGTAGAAATATAACTTTATTCTATCGAATATCCTTTATTTTGTTACCACTCATTTTGACATAAAAGAGCTGGATGTAAAACCTCTGATGCAAGCTTTACTTACAGAGTGTAAAACAATGGATTGCAGTAACATGGTTCAACACTACATCCATTGCAGCTGGTCCTCATCGATAGTGTGCCTGTGAACACACATGTGTTCAACCCATTAACTGGATTAACTTGGGTCCTGGGTAAATATGTGAACATGTCCCTATTTTAATTAGTGCCTTCCAAAAATGTAATTTAACCACATACTTACATCAACTTCTCGTGTGATGTTAGGTAAGGATGTTTCTGGAAAATGTTTAAGCTTGTAAAACAACTTGAACAAGTTCCTTGCTTGTAATACTTTCAGATGAGTTTAGTTTATTATCTTTATTGTCTTATTTTGAAACAAATTCATCAGGTTTGGTATTGAACGAATTTAGAGAGTTTTTCTTTTGTCAAAACCAGTTTGAAGAAAACTTAATAGTTTTTCTTGCTGACAGTTTTGTCAGTGAGCCACTGACTTTATCAAAGCTTGGTGTTGTTGTGATGATCCAACAGCTGATGACTGGCGGGAAGTTATTTCACTTCCGGTAGTGATGTTAGTCTTGCTAGCAGTCTTCAGAAGAGGATCATATACGTTCAATTAATCAATCACGTAGCCAGGGCTAATCATATTATCAATTGGGGGAGTCTAAAATCTTAGAGAGCGAGAGAGAGAGAGTGATAGGAAAGCAAGGAATCAATCCAGATCAGAAAGAGAGGGCGAGGAGTAATGAACAGAGACGAGGGGGTCTACAACCTAAGTCACGTGTATGATCCTCTTCTGAAGACTGCTAGCAAGACTAACATCGCTACCGGAAGTGAAATAACTTCCCGCCAGTCATCAGCTGTTGGATCATCACAACAACACCAAGCTTTGATAAAGTCAGTGGCTCACTGACGAAAACTGTCAAAAAAAAAAAACTAGTAAGTTTTCTTCAAACTGGTTTTGACAAAAGAAAAACTCTCTAAATTTATTGTCTTATGGTACAAAATGGACACTCTTAACAGGCACATGTAATTCCAAGAACAAAGGGCTCTGATTCCTAAGATAATTGTGAACAAGACAGATTAGGCCAGTCAGGTAAACACTCTACTCTATTCAAAAGGTGCAGCGAGCTACGCGTACGGGTATGGCTCTCTATACATGGGTCCGACAGCTTAACATCCCCTCCTAAGGACAGAGCAGACTTATGGTTCGTTTATCCAATTCTAATTTTTAAACGACCATGGGAAGAATGTAAGTGTTCATTTAATCTACAGATATTGCAACTAAATATAAATTCAGACTTTTATCGCCAAGCCAACAGCCCAGCAATTTGTCACCATTAGGAATTGAACCTGGCAGGGCTGGTGCCTCATACACCTGCTCTAATGGTTTTATTGACTGATCTTACCTGTAAGGCTGCACTTCTTGTAAGAAGAGGAACTGTTGCCACCATTAGGAATGGGACCTGGGACCTCATACACCAGAGGCGACTACTCTAACCATTGCACCACGCTCTCCTGGTTTTAAATATTGATCTTACCTGTAATCCCCAAGCCAATAGCCCAGCCAAGTTACCACCAATAGGAATTGAACCCAGGACCTCATACACCTGAGGCGACTATTCTAACCATTGCACCACGCTCTCCTGGTTTTAAATATTGATCTTACCTGTAATCCCCAAGCCAATAGCCCAGCCAAGTTACCACCAATAGGAATTGAACCCAGGACCTCATACACCTGAGGCGACTACTCTAACCATTGCACCACGCTCTCCTGGTTTTAAATATTGATCTTACCTGTAATCCCCAAGCCAATAGCCCAGCCAAGTTACCACCAATAGGAATTGAACCCAGGACCTCATACACCAGAGGCAACTACTCTAACCATTGCACCATGCTCTCCTGGTTTTAAATTTTGATCTTACCTGTAAGGCTGCACTTCTTGTAAGAAAAGGACCTGTTCTTCTGCTGTAGCTGTGTCTCGTAGTTGTTTGATTACTACTCTGGTTTTACGCAGACCTGCATGCAGTCTGTGGGCTTCACCTTGCAGCACCTGCCAAGTGAAAAATGTTCCAAATCAATTGGATCAATCAAGCATAATATCAATTTTATTGGTTGATTTCCATTTTGTGTTCTTTTACATAATTATCACTGGCTCAAATTCCAGAGTTAAAATATGTTGTTTAAACACTATCAATAGACTCCAAAGATGGAAGTTGTCATGATGCTGAAATCAATAAGTATCTGGGGTATTTACCCAAGTCTCCACATCTACTGACCATCCAGGATTTGGACCTGGCACCTTCTTATTTCCTGCTTCCTATCGAGACTAGGGCATGCGTTTGCCTCCTAGACTCACCCATTTAGTTTAGAGAAAACATGCATTATGTCATGGCAACAACTAGAGTTGTGTTGATAAATGAGTAGCAAACATTCTTATCAAGTTATAGAATCTATCCACGAGTGGTATAAAACAAATATTATTATTTCAAAATTATGTAGGGTAGAAATATAATCACTATCACTTGTTGAAAGATATATTGCTCCATTTCACTTGCTATATCGGGTTGTGAAATTGAACAATTGACTGTAATTATATTACAACCATTAAAGATTGTTAATATTTGAATACTGGCTTACCTTTCCAAACCATCCTGACCCCATTTCTTCCACATAACTAAGCTGTGATCTTGGGAACTGAAACCTTGGGTTGTTGATGAGATTGATGTCATCTTTTTCCACCCCCTGATTAGGAGTGCCATGATCAGCTTTGAGCCATGAGGACTGACTTATACTTCCTACTGATGTGCCTAGTCTAGAGGAGAGATCTGGTAGGGGTTCTATAGTGACTGTGTCTTGTTCTCCTGGTGGGTATGATGGTGTACTCTCTGTTGGTGGACTGAAATCATTGAAGTTTGTATAGCTGTGACCCACTACTGTCTCACTTGTTGTGGTTTCTTCAAATTTCTAATAGAATATAAAATATATACATTTATTAGGTTTGCATTCAACTTTCCTTGAGTGAAGAATAAGTCATTATTTTATTATTTAATACGTTTTTTTTTCAAAGATCACAGAGGTGAAGGCGAAAAAAGGCAGAAACACAACCCAACTGGAAAAAAGCTACTGTGGCTGCAGATTTGAAAATTTATGTTAAATCAGCATAAAGTTAATAACTAATTTTCTCCATTGATTGAGACAAATTTCATGAGCAGTAAGTATTTTGCCAAAAAGTTAGTCTCTGAAAATCAGTCAAAATAAACAAAGTAAATACAAGTCGGTATATAATTATAACCTGATGACACTTCAGATGAATAGGAAAACAACTGCATTTGAATTCACTGCCTGCATATGCCACATGCATGCCTCCATGTTAACAGATGTTTTTAATTTCATTTTTTGATTCCATTATTGGATGCCTGCAGCTTCCAGGAATATACAATACTTTGCATTAAATAACCAGCTCCATTGAAAATGTATTGTTCCAATCATCTGCATACTGGCTTGTTTATGATTGGAACTTTCCATTGCCTAAACTTGAATGGTTACATTACACCAGGAGTTCTGGCCCACAAGCTAAATCTTGTTCGTAAGTGAATTTCAAACGGCCCACAATGAACAAGAATTTTTTTTAAAGTACATGTATAACAAAATAATGGCCAAATAAAAATAATAAACCAGGCCTTGAATGTTGAATTTGATATTGATTGCATCATGTGTTCAAATCAATGAAATTTGAAAAAAAAATTTGGTGTACTTCAAAAGCCTTGTGTCTAGTAAAAATTATTTCTTGCAGCTTCATTGTTAAAAAAATGTTGCCCAGAGCTTCAGGTAAGGTGGGCTCCTGGACCCCATGGATATCCCTTATCCATGATTTTACTAGCCCGCAAAATTATCTCGATTTTATATGTGGCCCAAGTTAAAAAAATGTTGAGAACCCCTGCATTACACTCTTATGTACCCTTCCCAGAATCCATTGCAACATGACGCATCACCTCATTTCATCAAATGACACTCCTATTACTTTGTACAGGTTGCATTTGTTTTTATTTTGAGAATAGACTGGTTAAACATGGGTTGATATTCAAGAAATAAACATATTTTGCAAGATCTGGATGTACTCTGTTCAGTGTTCATTGAGGTCCATTTCGTTTCCATAGACCCATGTTGCACAAGATAGCAGATCAGTGCAGGAAATTGAAATGTGAGAACTGCATTATGGGAAGTGTGAGATATCTGCTCTGTCCGTCCTGCATTATGCTCATAAGCATTTTATGATATTTGTTTAATAACATATAAATCTAAAGGAAACTCTATCCATCAATCAACTTACAGCAAACCCCCTTCCGTAGCAGCATGCGCATCCTATGACGAGGAGAACAAAGCAGAAGGCCGTTGCTATGGAGACTGCACTTACAACCACTAAACTGGAGTCACTACTGCCACCATTTTGATCTTCTGTTCCTGTATAGATTATGTAGTCAAGACAACAATGAACATGTGGGCATTTAATAGGTTAATGCATGAAATGTCTCAAATTAAATCAATATAAATTGTACAAATTAATTAAGCCAAGTTGGTAGATACTTGCATGCACAACTGCACAGAAATATCACTTTGAGAAGGTACATAGTATCTGATTGTAATGACAGATTTCAATTCAACTTGAAAGTTAAGCATTTCTGGATCAAATGTACTTTTTATCAGATGGCATAATGGGCTATTCCAGTTTAAATACATCACCCCTATGGTAGACATGACCTGAATCTCCACATAGAGAGTAAGATTTCCAATGGATCCACTCATTCAGGTAACTCCATTTGAAATTTACACTCCCTGTGTGGGAGATAAAAGGACATGTCTTCTGTAAGGGGTGTATAGATTTCAAATGGAATAGCCTAATTCATGTGGGAATTGAATTTTATGGCATCATTTACATAATTTACCGTAATTGCTGTTATTGACAATTTATGAAAAAAATATGAAACACACACTCTTTAACACAAAGATATGTATGACAACTGAATTCAAATTGTGAAACAGAAAATAACAAATATTAAATTGAAATGAATTAGCAAAGTGTAAATATATCTTATATGGGAACTATGGGTGCCATGAATGTACATGGTGTAAGAATATGAAATTTCCAAGTGAAAGAATTAGGCTTCAAGGTGCAATTACTATATAGCCAATTATCTGATGCATGGATATTTAATATTTTTCATATTTGGCAAATTAATAAATTATCATTTTAATGCACAAAAATAAAGAGTATAAAAATTATTCTATTCCAAACTTTGCCATTGGCCTAGGCAAACCTAAGACACAAATGAAATACCATGCAAATGTCACATAAAATTTGCATCCTGTAATTTGCCGACAGTCTTAATACTACAAATATATCTTCACTGTCATTCATCAGTAAATAATAAAGAACAATCGCTTGCTTTCTGACAAAAATAAACTGAACTGACCTTCTGCATACTGTACTGGAGAAGCAATACTGCAGACCAATAGTATGCTGAGTAAAACAGGTAACAATATGTAATGGGTTGAGGCCATAATGAAGCTGCTATGTTCAATGTCACACTTGGAACTGGTAGCTTATCACATTCTTGTACACCTGTATCAAAGATTAAAAAAATTGCTTTTGTTTAAAGCCAATTACACAATGCATGCTATGAGCAATAACATAAATGAGAAAGAACATATCACTCAAGGTGTAATAATAATTCATTACCAATTTAGCTGGTAATTGGCTTGTACATTGCCCTCGGTACCTATTACTATAATACTAACCACTAATATTTCACAAATACCTGCGATACTGGGCAATACTTATATTCATTTTTATGATGTGGGGGTGTAAGCTTCAATGTTGTTTGATTAGCTCTTAATTGGAGCGTGTAATTTTGGTTTTATGTAAATACTGGTGCATTCATGTGGGTTTAATAGACTGCAGACATGTCTGCAATTGAGAATTATTCAATTTGACATGTACACAAATCACATGTATAATGTACATTCAAATTGCATTGCATTTGAAACGACAGTGTTTGAGGTTTGTCTTGAATGGGTTTTCCATTGAGCAAATATGATCAATAAAATCATCATCATAGCAATAATATTTATGCACTGGCTGGTCCATACACATTATGTATACTGCATGGTGATTCAATTGAAGACACCAGGGGCAAAGAGAGATATATTTGAATTTATTACATTTTACATGCAGATGTAAAGTCCATATGTTGACCTAAAGATTGACACGGTCACGCCCTTACACAAATACCGCTACTCATATTCACACACAATATCGTGGACCCTCGTTTTAACACAGGCAAACCAGGGACATTACATATTTATTGTGAAATTTCAAGACTGAACATGGACTCAAAATCTGACCAATTTATATACAGTGGACCCGACATTATACATGTACCTCCAATGGTAAATATTTACAGGGTAAATGATATTTCAGCCTTTTGGTGCCCCCTTGGGTGGGTCTTAAAACTGGGGATATCCACGGTTCCTGTGCTGTGTTGCTGATTTATGAGTGTAAATTCATATGAAAGTGAAAATACATGTTTATAAATATTATTCTTAAACACTGGAGAACGTTCCTGCAATCTTATTGGTTCTTACCCGTGTGATATGACACAATATCATATGGGTCAGCGTGTGTGCATCGATGCGATACGCGAACTCGCTATTTGGACCAATCGGAGGCGCATAGCAACAACGGGACTAACCGATTTTAAGCCGTAGGTAATTCCTTGTAAAATGTAGGATTTATTTTGATTAAATACTCAGGATATTTTTATTTGAATTGAAGTGTTTAAGAATGATAATAAAGGTATTGTTTTTAGTCGCTGTCGTGCATCTATCGTCTCATATAACACAAGCGACATCATTATTTTTGGCGTAAAACAACTCGGCTTCGCCTTGTTGTTTTACTCAAAATAATGATGTCGCCTGTGTTATATGAGGCGATAGATGCACGACAGCGACTAAAAACAATACCTTTATTCTCTAATACAAACATGATCCTACACACACAAACATTCCTACACCGTCTGCAGGAACCCATGAGTTGAACCCCTCACCCATGTTTTGGGATTTACACTGCACTTTTTTACTATTGTATTACCGCTACAGTGGTACATGTATAACTAGGAAGTATGTAACCATCAACATGGCTGCCCAATATGAGTACAATGTAGAGCAGGGGTCCGCAAATAGCGCCGTGGCTTCCCGAGTGGCGCGTGGCGCCGTTTAGATTTAAAATATTTTTTTTAAATTAAAATAAAATCAAACCCTTTTATCAAACTTTGCAGGAATATCTCCAATATTCTATATTTCAACATCAAACAATGTGATTTCCATGTTATCCTTGTAAAGACAGGCTAAAATAGTACAAAATGTTGCACCAAATGGCGTCATTTGCACCTCAAATTTCAAAAAATCAATAGCTTCAGAGGGGGGACACCCCCCTCTTACTCCCCCCGGTGACTTTGCAGCCATTGAGTGGCGCTTTGCAGAGTTCTTTTATTTCATGTGGCACTTCAACAAATCTATTTGAGGAAGCCTGATGTAGAGCAATGTAACATTTCTTGTGTCAATGCTTGCAATACAAAGTCATATTTAAAGTGCTATGATGACAGATTAATCTGAATGCTGCTGCTCACCATGTCTGCATGATAAATGTTCCTACACCTTTACCTCTACAGACATGTATATGTTGAAAAAGTACACTGAGATTTAAAAAAAATATTAATAACAATCCCTTGCATCCTGCCCTATTTTTGTTCAGCCCGTCATACCAACACAAAAACAAATTTCAGGCCTTACATAAAACATGTGCACGTACAATTTGCTTCAGTGTGTCTTGTCTCAAGTTGTGAGTAACTCCTTGTTGGATGTCGCAGTGGTAGTGCATTTACCCGGTTGCGTCGCCAGAGTACAGACAAACTGCACTTCTACATGTACACCCTGCAGGATTAGGTGTAATGTGTGCAATTCAAAACTGCTACTGCGACATCCAACATGGCATTACTCTCAACTTGAGATGAGACATAATTAATCCTATTTCAACAACTCCTCCTATACCATTGTACAGGCGCCAACCGTTGTTAATCCTTGATGAATCCACACTTTTACTGTAGCGTATACGCGAATGCGAACGAGACTACGCGTTACGCGAGAGCGCGTAAAATTCGTCATGCCTGGAACCTTTGCGCGTATGCCAGCTTACAAGTTGAATTCAGTGTCTTTCAGGTAGCTGCTAAACTTTGCCGTTTTATTCTGTAGGTTTATTGCTGATATTAACAGAGAAATCATGAGTGACATGATTAGGCCTGACATATCATCGTGAAATAATCGTGAATTATATGGCCTACGATCTTTAGCTTCTTTTCGTTGTTGAAAGGGATTCAATCATGTTTCGCCATTGTTCATCACCGTTTAACAACTCGCGTCCGGCGCGTCTGCGTGGTTTACTTCGCTCACCACCCAGACGACGCAGCCGCATCGTTGTTAAACGGTGATGAACAACGGTGAAACGTGATTGATTGAATCCCTAATTCAATCTTCCATGGATATAAAGTTCTACACTACTCAAAGATCAGACTTATCATTTTGCAAAAACACCATTAATCTTGTATCAGATGAGTGTCATTTCATTCAGTAATGTTTAGGCAACAGAACACTTGTACTAGAGAGTACTGCAATGTCCTGGGACACTGAATAATACCTTGGTTAGATCCATAAAAAGAAAGAAGGTAAAACTAAAATCAAAATTGTCAGATTCTGAACCTTAAAATTGTTGAGCAGTGTACGATAAAATATTGAAAACATATTTATACCTACAGAGTTTGTGAACGTATGCGTTATCCTAGAACATTGATAAACATAGCATAATCAATAACCCAATGATGGCAAATATATGCATGAAAGTATGCCTTCAGATCTCTCTCTCTCTGTGATTTGACGTTAGCTGTCTATGCCAGTAAATCCTTGGATGATCTCAGCACGCATATGTGCCAGTCTTCATGTTCATAACACAGGGTAAGGGGAGTGTCTGCTTGTCAATGGGCTATTCCAGTTCAAATCCATACACCCCCTGTGGAAGACATGAGCTTAATCTTCCACACAGGGGGAATATATTTCAAATGGAGCCACTCATTCAGGTAACCCCATTTGAAACTTACACACCCTTTCAGGTCGGGCTTTCAGGTAACCCCATTTGAAAATTACACTCCCTTGTGTGGAAGATTAAGGCAATGTCATCTATAGGGGGTGTATGGATTTCACCTGGAATAGCCCAATGTGAGATCACTATGTCAATAAAATACTGAACTTTGGTATCAAAAAGTTCAAAGTAGATAGACAAACAGGCAAACATCAAGCTCAAACTTCATGCAAGCACTTCAAATAATTAGACAAACCCATTTATTTTGAAAGGTTATGCAGGTAGTTTTGGTGTGTCCTGTTCTTTAATAGTTAACTTAAACTAGAATTATGCAGTTGGTAATTAAGGTGGCCCACACAAAGGTGTGTAAATAACAGAGGTTTGTAAAAAAAATATGCAAATAAGAGCTCATTAATATTCATAAATATGCAAATAACATGACACAAAACTATACAGCACATGAGGCCACCATATCCAATCCACATGTACCAAGTTTGATATAATATTGGATGGCTGAGCATGATACCATAACATATCAGATGAGTCACCATAACATATCAGATGAGTCATAAAAATATCGGACGAGCCAACGGCGAGTTCGATATTTGTATGACGAATCCGATATGGTCATTTTCACAGTAAAGGTGTAACTTTTGATTTTTAGGGTCAAAATTTCAAACCACTTAAATATGTTTCTGTTTACTGTAATCATGCATAGAAGCAACTTAAATTCCAGTAAAATAATGTTTCAAGGCTTAAACCTTTTGATTTCTGATAAAAAATTGACATTTCCATAACATTTTGGTTAAAATCTAAGAAAAAATGTATGTTACATAAGCTCAGAAAATTATGACATGAAAGCTGGAATACATGTGAAATCCCATTCCAAAGTAAGTCAACAGATATTTATAAGTTAAATTTTATACCATGTTTTGCTATGTTTGTAATTGCAATTTTGAAAATTTTTAACATCAAGGGTCATTTGCAATGGAAATTTCCCAACCTTAAACACATTTTTTAAGTTTTAATTGAGTTCCTCAAATAATTTGAATGTCTAACTTCATGTACAAATACTACTTGTTGAAAGGAACCTCCCAGCCAAGTTTCACAGAAATCGGAGTTATTTTTTAGAATTGGCAATTCAAGCGATTTGTGTTTCGGAGGCTTCAGTTAACAACACAGGTGATCATAAAAGTAAAATATCTGGCTAACTACTACAAGTTGACATGAAAAAATAGGTTAAAAATATCACAATTACCAATAATCATGCATTGATTCTAAGTATTGAATTTCAGTTGTGACAAAAATTAAATTATCACAGCAAGTCATTTTTTTTGTTTCGAGGCTTCATGTTAACAATGGTTAAACATTGCAGAAGTAGTTTTTTTGAAAACAACACTGTTGGGATCATCTAAGCTGTTATTTTCTTGTGTGTATTGAATCAATGATTCTATGTGGCAGATATTGTAGATTTATAACATGGTAATTTTTTCACCCATTTGTTAAGTATGGTGTTATTTGCATGTGAAGCCTCCGAAACAGGCTTTCTTGGGTATCAGTATATTTTTCAAACATTAACCATAATATCAATTTTTTTTTTAAATTTATGACATTCTACACATATCATGTAACAATTACAATGCAGATATCAATATGGAACACAACAATTTAGATATGCATATATGATAATTAACCTTATTGTTGTTTCAGAGGCTTCATTTGTTTCGGAGGCTTCAATTGTTAACGGAAAGTTTGTATTGGGTCCCATTTTCAAACGGTGATATATATCTCCACGATTTAAAAATAAGTGACTTGAGGATCTACTTTGCTACATTTTGATAAATAGATTGGATGAGCTCTTTTATTCATATTTGCCCAAGCTTGCTGAACAGTTTGTTTCGGAGGCTTCAAAAAAGTTAACGGAAAAACGGCTCTTTGAAGTCAAGATTTTATAAAAATTTTAAAAGCTTGCAAATCGACTAATTTTTGTTACCCACTTCAAGTTAAGATATCAACTGTTATGAATCAAGAAGAAGTGAAGAAATAACCAAGAATTATGAACCAAAGCTATACCCACAAAGTTTGTTAACAATTGTTAACGGAAAATGAAGCCTCGAAGCGACAAATCTCAAGTCCGGTTCTCAAAAATACAGGGCTGTTCACAATTAAATCTAATGTGGCAGTGTTTACTGAACATATGACCGTACTTTCAGGATAAGAAAAATTATCCATGAACTAACTGAAGAAAACACAGGGTTTTACAAAAATGTTACTGTTTTTTATAGTTTTTCAAAATGGCAATATTAGGTACATTTAAGCCTGCTAAAACTGAACGCAGTAACTCCTGAAGATGATTATGCTACCCAAGGTAGCTGCTAACTAGATGACTTATGTGGCCAAAAATCATGGAATTCTGTGGCTTTATTAGAACACAACGGATCAAAATGTTAAAAATCCAAAGTTACACCCTTTACCGTGAAAATGACCATATGTTATGGTATCATGCGAAATAAGCCATCCAATATTATCATTATTAGGCTTTCTTAACTCCTAATAACCCTGAAAACATAATAATGAAATTGATTGGCCTTTGCCATTAAACTGCAGAATGGATTAATGAAAATGTAGGCAAAATATGCAAATCAGCTCATTAACAATAACACAAGTTCATAAATGCAAATAACATGACACAAAACTAAACAGCACATTGGGCTACCATATCCAATCACAAAACCAAATTTGAAGTTGATCAGTTATTGTGTTAAAAGCTACAGAGTGGATTAATGAACATGTACATTGTAGGCAAAATATGCAAATAAGCTAATTAATATTCATAAAACAGAAAAAATCCCAATGTTCACCAAAAAAAGCATCAAACAAAATTCAAAATGGGCTCAAATGTCAGTACTGGTATTTTCTTCTTTTTTGGGGGGGGTTATGGATATATCTTAGTTGGGAGGGACAGGTTCTGATATAAAAACAGTGACAGGTGTCGGTTCAGGAGTATAAAATGCTTGGTGCTCATGAGAAAAAAATGCCAATCTACCTTAACATCCTGTTAAATTATATCTGAATGATAGGGATGCTAGTCATAAATATGGCTACTTTTGAAATCATCAACTTCTAAGGTAGGCAGGGATTAGGGTGCATCAAATGCCCCTCATGTCAACCAAATTTTTTGTACCTAGTCTTAAAATGTGCCACTTGTTAAAATATTAACCTGCACAAAATTTAAATTCATTCCGAAGTCGTCTATGGGGTCCACCGTGGGCCTAAAGTTTAGGCATGAAATCCTGTATCTGACAGGTCGTGACCCTTAAGGCAGCTATTATAAATTACATATTTACAGTACACAGTATTAGCTGCCTTATGTTTTAAACTACTTGTGGTGGTATAAAACCATGAAGGTAACCCAGACAATCCCTGTCACAAAAGAAATCTAGCTAAAGGCAGCTTTTTACAGAGCCAAATAATGGCTAAAATAATAGCTGCCGTATTATCAATGCTAATTATTATGCACTGTAGCAATAATTTAATGATAAAACAAGCACAGAGTGAGCAGTGGTAAGTGGAATTTTGGAATTATGATGGTTTCATTGTCAAGATGGTATTTGACACAACTGTTTCCAATACTGGCTTGCTATTAATGGAGCTACTCAAGCTCGTTAATTAACCCCCAAAATGGACCCTAAGTGGCGTAACCAGCACCTGTTAATTTGCTACCCTAAATGGCTTAACTCGACACTTTTCAAACCCTAAATGGCGTGAATAACTAAAATCCTACCCTAAATAGCGTATTAACCAAAACTGTACCCTAAATGGCGATTAACCAATTACTTGTGCAAATAACGCAACAAACTAGGAGTCATGATGACACAAAAAAAGAACATAGGTCTCCTAAAGCAGAATCAAAAATGAAAAAAAAAAACCTTTTGGAGCGAACATCAGATAAGGAAAAGTGTTCGATATACGTGTGACAACAATGGGAGATATCTTACCGTATTTCGTCAAATAGTCGCCCCCCTCAAACAAACGCCCCCCACCACTTTTTTCAACCAAGATGTTTCAAAAATGCCGATATTTCCATACTATCTTGTGTTGTAAGCTTACCAAGTTGCCCACATGGTTGATAATAGCGCCAATAATTGGCGAAAATCTGGATTGGAAACCAGGAAGTGAACCAGAAGTCAGTGTTTCTAAACTTTCTAGTTCATAGTTCGTCATTTTAGCGTGAGTTTTAAGTTTACCTAATGATTTTAACGGGAATTATCATTCTAAAATTGACCTTGAATAAATGCCCCCCCCTTGGGAAAATGTAACGCCCCCAGGGGCGTTTATTTGATGAAATACGGTATGTTGTTTTATAAAATTGTCTCATACTAAATAACAGTCTGAAAAAAAATATTCTTTTCAAATGATATTTGAATTTGATCTATATTTTCTACAATTCTCATTCTGAACTGAGTGCAAGTGCAAATGAAGGCATCGATTTGTGTGGGGTAAGCTTCCCGCCAGTTCCCGGGGTAAGCTTAACCAAAGAATGCTCAATAAATATTACTCACAATTTGCGACACATTTTTTTTCTTCATAAAAATCATCACTTTCAATGTTGACATCATATATTTTGTAGTAATTCATTTTATAATCCATGTTGTTGGTAGACAAAACATGTTTGTTTATCTATGCTAATTTGATGTCAAATTGCCGACAAGATCGTAATAATGTTTATGCAATATCAATCAACACATGTTGTCAAGTTGACAGTTCGTATTATAGTTTGGTTTCATCTTCTAAATCTATAGGGCCTTGTTAAATTTAGCAACAGACTATCAGGTGCAAAGAGATCTAGAATCGGGAAAAAATTAAAGTCATGAATACAACTGAAGGGCCGAAAGTAAGACCCTAAATGGCGATGATCGATGTTCAAAATCAACACCCTTTATGTCGAAATTGTGGAAAATCGACTCCTTATTTGCAAAGACGTCGTCGACGCCCGATGGCCAAGATTCGACCTTTTTCGATGTTTTTATTAACGTGGATGCGTAGGCTCCATTACATGCGAGTGATCCCCCGGGACCATGCATTCCTTGCAGACAATGTTTACGCTTGGTCTCAATCTAAAGCTTAGTCCTCATTAGTCAATGTTAGTGCCATCAAATTGGTGTATGATGCTGCAGAACATGGAATGTTCAAGTTAAGCTCAGATTTCTTAGAAGCAGCCCAAACTTTGTTCTCAAAATTAAGTGAAATAACAGCAAAATGTGTAATTAAGCATGTTGATACATATGGCAGCTATTACATTTTTAAACAGCAACTTTCTCAAAACACTCTAATCCCTAAATGTCAAGGAACTGTAAAAATGATCCAATATACCAATTTAAGGTGGTACGAAAGGCAAAATCAAGTTGCTCTGATTGAGATTAAAATAGACTTGTTGCAGAGAGATATATGCAAAATAATCTTAATTCTAAAATTTGAGCCAAATCGGACAAACGGTTTTTGAGATATTGCTGTTGAAAGATTCTTTGTATTCTATTGTTTTTTGCCAATATATTGATGAAGTTAATGAAGAAAATTGGCAAAATGTGCTCATTAATATTAATTTTTGCCAATATTTTCCCAATATTTAATGAATAAACCTTCATACTACTTTTACCGTTAAGAATTTTGACCTGAAACTTTGCCAATGTGTCTCTATGACCTAAACCTTTAACATGTGATTTTCCCGCAAATCTAATTTGCATATTTGCATAATTAATTAGCCTTAAGTATAATGCTAATTAATTATGCAAATATGCAAATTAGATTGGCGGGAAAATCACATGGTAATGTTTTAGGCCATAGAAACACATTGGCAAAGTTTCATGTCAAAATAATATAAAATAAAAGTAGTATGAAGGTTTATTCATAAGATATTGGTATAATATTGGCAAACATGAATATTCATGAGCACATTTTGCCAATTTTCCTCATTAACACAAATAAAAACAATAGAATACAAAGAAACTAAAAACATGCATATCTTGACAACCGTATGTCCGATTTCCTTCAAACAAAAACTATTTTGCTCAGTTAGCTTAACTTATTCAATCTATTCAAATGGTTCTAAATTCAGTTTCTGTTTTCCAGAAACATCGTTTCGAACCCCCTTAAGGCGATATAATACCCCGAATTTCATCAGTACCCCTCTTCTTTTTTTTCTTGCAAATTTATTAAGTACATATATATGTTTATCACCTCATGTCCTTAACTTATAAAATATATCTACATATAAAGTGACTTTCAACCATTTTAGTAAGTCATTTTAACCCTATATATTTTTTGTTTACTGTAACCTAGTAACTCAGATCTGTGTTTCATAACAAACCATAATTTATTCTTTTCAAAATGTTCAAGTAGGGTACATGAATAGAATACATTAAATCCTTTGTTATACTCTCTATAGAAAATCTATAGTGGTGCATGCAAAATACCTACCATGATATAACACTGAATAAATTAAATAACACTTATACAATGGATGCATAGTCATAAGTTGTTAGGAGAAGAAAAGGCTATTAGGTCACCGTATGTCAGGTTATAGGTCAATTGGTTCAGGTCAAATTTAAGCATCAATTTTGAATACACATGTGAGAGTCTGTGATATCATATGAGGCATAATTTTGATATTCTGTCTTTAACTGGATATATATCGTGAAGTGCATGGTGGATATACTAATATACCTTGGGATGTAAATGGTGAGTACAATTTAGAATGCCTAGTTGAGACGGATTTCACAAATAAATATAAAATAGTTACCAAAATCACAAAAGGTAAGCTTACGGAAAACTACCCAATATGGTTGTATAGGTGACAAGAAATACAATTTTTTTCATCATTGCTGTAGTATGGTTGTTGTAACCTGTTACCTATGGCTTAATTAAGTTTCAGTGCAATAATGTCGCAAGTTAAAAATACAAAATATAGCTCAACATTGAAAATAGAAGCATTTTAACCAGTTCCTTTTTTGATAGTTGTGGAGCACCAAGTTCATGAAGTCATAAAAGAAATCAGGAACCACTTATTCCCATTTTACATATTGAAACGGATGTGCCTTGGCCTACAAATACAAATATGGACTAAATATGGTAGCGTGAAAGTCCCAAATGATCGATGTGAAATATAGGCCTAAATGTCAGGATCATGAATGGCATAAATACCTGGTCGTCGTTGATTATGAAATGGTTGTAAGATTGATTGTGATTTGCCACGGATTGTGAATTAATTAATTTAAGTAACTTAATTAAAGAAATGAGATCAATAAGGTGACTCATGACAACACGTAAAATTAGCAATATTATATTGTACTGGTTTCCCAGCATAAACTGTAAGCTTCACAATGCACAACAATATATTCAATATTCACGTATCAAGTTTACAACTCCAATCTCATCACTGAAATTATCAGCAAAATAACGACATTATTTAATCACTAAAAATCAGTCACTTCATCCTGTAAAAGTCACGAGTGCATCGGCATAAAAGCTTCACTTATAAAATCATCGTGGGTTTGTTTACAAATGAACAGCTGATTGCTGTAATTTCCCACGCTCAAATTGATGACGAAATTTAGAGTATCGGACTCTATCGCCGATCTCTCAAATACATTTATTATATTATTTATTTATTAAAAGGCCGGCGTATTGATTAGAAAATCGTGACAATTAATAAGATGAATTAACTAAAGAAATTAATGATTTATGATTTATCGACGATGCGTATTTTATTTATCTGACTGAAGTTAAAAATAGAAAAGCCAAAACCTGATCACGCCATAAGCGAGAACTCACTCGGAATTAATCCGCGCTTACTGAGTCTCCGTGATCCAAAAGTATACAAAAATTATAAGTAAATTAAAAGCACATTTCTAGTCAGATATTATATTAAATACTGAATCATTACTTAATTATTACAACACTCACGTAGCTGGTCCTAAAAGGATCAGCGAATCTATCAGAATGTCCGAGTGCCGAAGTGCGAGTTGCAAGACATGAAAAACACGTCCACCCGGTACAAAGCCTGGGCCGCAACTCAGCCGTTCCAAAATGCAACACGAACGGCATTTCTTTTCTATATCGCGCAAGTAATTAGGTCGCGCAATTTGCGTACGCGCTGCGCCTGCAAAGCAAGCACGCGATACCTGAGCAAATGAAATAAAGATTGAAATGAATAGATTATAAAATATGATAAAAATATGATTAGCGCTGCCGAAGTTTTAAATGATGGTTTTCAATATTAGTAGGCCTACTGAGGTGCCTACTGGGGGTTCCGTTACATTACCCCCTTCTAAGAAAACATTTTGTCCTCAAAATACGAGGTAATATTGAAAAGATATATACATAATAAAATAGACACCAGTTATCAGACAATAGATCTACGGTCACATTATACAAAACCAAGTCCTACATCACAATTACCAGTAATGCCATTCCTGAGCAAAGGAATCCACCATCATCAATCTCGTCTCAGGAATCAGGACTATTAACGGACATCCAACATCATAATGTCACTGGATAGCAAATCTACAGTCATCTCCTGGTTCATCGTAAATCACATTGACATTCAGATATTTTTAAGCTTACCAAAAAAAAATAAGACAACAGTATAAAAAGTCATCATGGTGATGGTCATGAAGAACGAGAGTTAATTAATGCTTACGTTAACTTCCTGGATAAACAATCAACTCAGTTGAATTTCGTTAAATGCACACGAGAACTGTATCCAGAATTATGAAATACACGAATGATTGAAAACAGTTAATGCACAGATTATTTCCAATGTTTACATGCACGCAAAATGTTTGAACTGCTACTGACAGCCCGTGTCCCATAAGCAGGAACTACTTTCGGCGCGTTTTTAGAATTTGCAAAATTGAGCAGCCAAAATAATGAATTCTGGTACGAATTCTGATTCTCACATCTACATAAACACATTTTTAACAATGTTTGCAAAAACAAATAATAATTCAAGAGAATTATCCCTTTTATGTTGAGGAATAAAACATACTTTAAACATGTGAGATAAATTTATCTCCAGAAACATTTAATTTGCGCTATTTACCTTGGAAACAAACATGTACAGTTGTAAACATGTACACACATGTGCGTCAGCATGAAGAGTTCGTTCGTCGCACACGTACATGTCATTTCATAATCATTCATTGAATCAGCTGTTCGCCAAACAATAATATTTGAAAATCGATAATGAACTGTCAAAACAGTTGTACGATATTTACAATAGAAATGTACCAACTGTTCAATGTGGTGAGCAGTTAAATTTTCTATCAACACTTTTGCATGGCTGATGTTCAACCATAATAATTGAAAGATTTCCAGCAATGTTTTCCAGCCAGGATTATAATTTTATAAACAACAAAAATGCGAAATTTTCAACACTGCTTGATGACGTCCATCCATGTCTCTGTGGAATATTATGTCTCTCTGTATAAACGTTGACTGACTACAGAATGGTATTTAAACATGGTGAAACATTGAAGACTGAAAGGTAAAGTGGTGACAATAAATGCAATTTTATACAGACATGTAAGCTTATAAAAGTAAACATACAAATTAATTTCATCAACAATATAAAAAGGTTTATCCATCCTTCCTGGTTGATGACGTCTGTCACTGTGTCAGGTATGCAGTGCAGGCTGTGTCCAATCTTGAAACTTCCATCTTCAGGTAGGAACTGTATTCTGGAACACTTGCACTGAAGTTGTAATCTTCTTCGCCAATGACATGTCTTTGACTTCGTCGTTGTCTTCGTTGCCACTCCGATGCACTTCTATCAGGAATCACACAACACAAGAAGAAATTATTTAAGTTCACATGTTCATGAGTTCTGCAAATGATAAATTGTTCTTGGTAGTTTCCTCTTCCGCTTGTAGTTGTAGTGCATGGCTTGTAGGTGCTGTATCGAGTTCTCAGTTTGTGAGGTTTCCACAGTAATTTTAAAATGTCTGTGAAAATGTCTGTGAGAATGAGTCGTAGAACAGCGCTTTCAAACTTCGTCTTCATAGATTGAGTCGGTAGAACTGGTCGAACATCCATCTGGAAACATCACACCATCGTTGTCGCCTGGTAGTTGTAAACATCTGATGCCAGTGAGGTGCCACATGAATGTCGAAAGTAATTTTGGTTTGTTACTTTCTGTATTCTATGACAATTTCTGAGGGTTTTATGTCTGCTGTAGTGTTAGATTAGAGAGTTCTTGTCTCTCTTGATGAGTCAGCGGACACCTCAAATTTCAGTTTAGTCTGCTCAATTGTATGCGTTGTTGTGTCCACACAACAGGTCTATGGATATGCATACATTATATTGAAGCTATGTAACTTCCATCATTTTTAGAGCAGTATACAGGTAAGTTAAATTAGCATTTGCAATCAAATTATTGCAAGTTTTGGTGTACAATGAAAATCTTGTACAAATCTGATGAGGTTAAATTATAAAATACATTGTTCTTGTTGTCATTGAACAATATTGTTTGTTCAAAAGCATTATATACTTTTGAACTGCATCATACCAAATCAAAAGAAAATTCATGCCATTACCGGGGCCCTCGGTAAGTGCACTCTTCAACCTTTGATTTGATATTATAGTGACAATTCTTAACATGAAATACATCATGAAACTCGTGCTACTTTCCACATGTGAAGTCACTAAACCTCTTCATTATTTCTTGTGGTGACAATTCTTAACATGGTTTGAGGTGTAACCATGAAACTCGTGTAACTGCGCATGTTACACATGTGAAGCCACCATAATGTTTCTATAAGTTAACGGATAGTTCGCCTTTTCCAGGCTCGCCTTTGAGCTGAAGGAGATTTTCTCTTTACTCGTTCAGGTGTTGTTTGTACATGTACCTGATTTATTTCGTTCGAAATGTCATCTATCAAGTCAATAATTGTTTTGTCAATGATAGTTTTTGACTCTACATGTACATGACATTTTCTGAGTTCTTCAGCCTTGTAAAAAGACTCTGTTTCCACTGCTATTTGTATCATGGCATTAAAAGAGGCAGGTTTGGCATGTAAAATGTTCAGTCTTACCCGGCTATCTGGTATAGCATTTACAAAGTATTTCTTTGCCAATGCTTGTGTGGAAGAATCCGGCATTGTAGGAAAGACTATTTTAACCATTGTGCGAATATCATGAGCCAGATCAGGTAAAGTTTCATTAGGATTTCTGACTCTATTATTTAATTTCATCCAAAATAATTCTTCCTGGTTTTCATGACCAAACCTTAGGTTCAAGGAAGTTACCAGTGATTGGAAGTTGTGTCTTTTTGAAACGTTCACGTCACTTAATACTCCCTGTGCCGTACCTCTTAAATTTGCAGCTAAATGCATAGCTTTATCATAATCGTTCCAATTATAGTATTCTGCTATCAGTTCGAATTGTAGCAGGTAATTGGACCATGATGTTGTACCATCATATTTATCTAGTTTGATGTCAGGCTTGTTTGGTGCATGCTCATAGTCATTAGACTGAGAGTGTGCAGTGGCTTCACTGAATGATGCCATGTTATCCTGCTCATTACTATTTTGGTACTTTGAAGCCGACACATTTGGATCACTGAAACGAGCCTCAGTCAACATTTTGACAATGCATTCTATAGCTGCTTCAATCTGACCAACTTTACTGTGTAAAAAGGCTATGTGCCATTGTTCATGTTTTTCTTGCATGTCTGAGTCCGAGGACTCGTTGCAATTGGCAGTGGTGACTGTCATGGCATTAGTTCAATTTTCTTGACTTCAGCCAAATTATTTGACAGATTCTGTATGCTCTTGGCATGAAGGGTTTGACCTGCTTATTTACAGTATTGTCGTCAAATGCCCTTAACTTTGTGTCAAGTCGGTATCAAAGAACACCTCATTGTGATCTCGATTCCGATTTTCAAGTTTCGAGTCACGTTTTGAATTTCGAAGTTGATTTTCGAGTTTCAAAGTTGTTGAGGTTAATTGCTCTTTAACATGAGGTTTTTATGCTTACTGATCCATCGTTTAAATCTCCTTGATCCTTTACTAACACTATTTGTAGCCAATTTTATAATAATGTAGGTCGAAAATCTGATAAACAGACTTTCTATCCCACCGCTGCCACCAAATGAAACGGATGTGCCTTGGCCTACAAATACAAATATGGACTAAATATGGTAGCGTGAAAGTCCCAAATGATCGATGTGAAATATAGGCCTAAATGTCAGGATCATGAATGGCATAAATACCTGGGCGTCGTTGATTATGAAATGGTTGTAAGATTGATTGTGATTTGCCACGGATTGTGAATTAATTAATTTAAGTAACTTAATTAAAGAAATGAGATCAATAAGGTGACTCATGACAACACGTAAAATTAGCAATATTATATTGTACTGGTTTCCCAGCATAAACTGTAAGCTTCACAATGCACAACAATATATTCAATATTCACGTATCAAGTTTACAACTCCAATCTCATCACTGAAATTATCAGCAAAATAACGACATTATTTAATCACTAAAAATCAGTCACTTCATCCTGTAAAAGTCACGAGTGCATCGGCATAAAAGCTTCACTTATAAAATCATCGTGGGTTTGTTTACAAATGAACAGCTGATTGCTGTAATTTCCTACGCTCAAATTGATGACGAAATTTAGAGTATCGGACTCTATCGCCGATCTCTCAAATACATTTATTATATTATTTATTTATTAAAAGGCCGGCGTATTGATTAGAAAATCGTGACAATTAATAAGATGAATTAACTAAAGAAATTAATGATTTATGATTTATCGACGCGATGCGTATTTTATTTATCTGACTGAAGTTAAAAATAGAAAAGCCAAAACCTGATCACGCCATAGCGAGAACTCACTCGGAATTAATCCGCGCTTACTGAGTCTCCGTGATCCAAAAGTATACAAAAATTATAAGTAAATTAAAAGCACATTTCTAGTCAGATATTATATTAAATACGAATCATTACGAATTATTACAACACTCACGTAGCTGGTCCTAAAAAGGATCAGCGAATCTATCAGAATGTCCGAGTGCGAAGTGCGAGTTGCAAGACATGAAAACACGTCCACCGGTACAAAGCCTGGGCGCAACTCAGCCGTTCCAAAACAACACGAACGGCATTTCTTTTCTATATCGCGCAAGTAATTAGGTCGCGCAATTTGCGTACGCGCTGCGCCTGCAAAGCAAGCACGCGATACCTGAGCAAATGAAATAAAGATTGAAATGAATAGATTATAAAATATGATAAAAAATATGATTAGCGCTGCGAAGTTTTAAATGATGGTTTTCAATATTAGTAGGCCTACTGAGGTGCCTACTGGGGGTTCCGTTACAATATCAACTTTATTTCCCTAATGTGTTAGCAACACATATCCAAAATTTTAACGAAATCCGTTGATAGTAAGCTTTCCAAAATGAAGTGAATTTAAATCATCAGTGATGTACCTCCTTTTGGCTTCTATCTGTAAAAGCATGTAAGCTACATTGATACCGATACCACCAATAAAGCGAGAAGATTTGCCCCTTCATTTTGCATACCACTTTGTCCAATTTTTTTTGTAATTTCTTCACAAAATGCAAAAATGCAAAAAAAATCAATGGGTGTAGTACCCCTTAATGTAGGCACCGGAGTTTAGCGCGGTTCGGCATAAAAGCGACATTTTCGCGCATTTGGGTGTCCAAAGCGCATTTTTGGATTCCATCGAGAATGTTCACGATTTTGACCCATCGATAAGCTTAAAGTTAAAACTTACGATTTTATGCCCCAAATCGGCAGCATTTACAAGAAAATTCACTCAATATTGGTTCTAACTTCACTTATGTACATCAAAATACAAATAACGATCATTAAACCAAGCATAATGTGGGGAAATTTGCCCTTGCTTTCGACATTTCGATCGACGATTTGTGATGGTCGCCATCTTTATTTTTTATTTTTTCCAGAAACTGGAAATGAACCGGAAGTCGTTCGTAATTGATTGACATGCCATTGTTTTACCGATGTTTTTTTCGTGTTTTGCATTGAAAACAGGCGATCGCACATTTTAGCGCATTTTGACCTATTTTTTGGCCCATTTTCGCGCATTTTGAAAAGTGGCCAGCGCATTTTGCCGTTTTAAATCGCGCGAAACTCCGGTGCCTACCTTAATGCAACAACTTCCCACAGCGAACATGAAATCTGCAATCTTGACCATCTTTGAAACTGTTCCTTTACTGTACTGTACACTAAATGATGTTTAAAATGTCTCTCCATTTGGATTTGTTCTTGGTAACATTGTGCAAATGTTACAATGGTCCTCCGTAGCACCGGCCCAGAAAGGCCCTAGACCTACCGGAAGACTAAGTCAACAGCGGGCTGCAGACAAAGTCAACCTATCCAACCGGGATGAAGGCCATGGAGTTTTATCAAGTTCTTTGCTGTTCGGTCCCACTGAAATTGATTATATAATGCGCAATATAAAAATGACGATTCATCAAATTGTTTGGGTTTAAATGGCCAGTTAAGAGGGGGATTCTCCTTCACTGAACTTGTGTATAAATCGCTGCCCGGTGGTGAGCAATTAATGGTTTGTTATAATGTAAACAATTTAATTTCCTTTCTCTTGGTTTCTTTCTTTTTCTTTTATGTTTCTTGCATTTCCCTTTTATTTTTGTTTTCTTCTTCTTTCTTCTACGCGAATCAACTTTGATTCGCCTATGTACCAAGTCAGGCGAATCACAGCGCGAATCGATTCAGTGATTCGCGTCCAAATTCGAGCCCCTGGACAAAAGACAATTTGGCGTCCGCATGAGTGAGCACAAACGGGAAGCAGAGAAAGCGGGCCAGCTTACATTTTGTAAATACACACGCTCCAAAAGAACAGAATCTCTTACGGAAATAAATAAATCCGCAATTACTGATCATGTGTCAAAGAGAAAACCATATCATAGACTGGGACAGTTCATCAATCATCGACAGAGAAGAAAATCGCAGAGCAAGACGGGTAAAGGAAGCGATCTGGATTCGCAAGAGAGGGGACAAGACCATGATCAGAGACGAGGGCACATTCTTTCTGAGTCACATGATTTTTGATCCTCTACTCAAGTCAAGACCACCGCTGGAGACAGGAATACTACTTCCGGGAAAATCAAAACATCCGGTCAAGGTTCCCGCTCCAAGCAGATGGATCAATAACATCATCAATGCTTTGAGAAAGCCAGAAGGTTTCTGGCGAAACTGTCAGCAGAAAAACATAAGTTTTTCACTTGGTCTTGACAAATTAACTCTTTTCATTTCAATGTTTTGGAGATCTGTGAATTAGTTCCTGGACATAAATTGGCATTATATAGGTATCCTAGGTGAATTCAAATTTGCCATCAAATTGCATCGTTTTATATATCAAATTAAAGCCCTTGAGTAAACTAAGCCAAAACTGAAAACCTTTTTTTCATAGCACTTTCCGTAGCAAAGTTACATCTTGTCAAAGATTGACTTTCATCAAAAAGATTCAGCTAGCAAAATTCCCCAAAAGCGGCATTTCGGGGTGTTTCTAGATCTTAGTCTCATGGCGATGGCAGCTTTTTTAATGGAACTGCTATCAAAATCCTCTAAAATTCCATGTGCGACTTGATTATCACCATAAAAAATCATATATTTGGGTCAAGTGAAGTATAGAAAACATATTTATGTAGGTTTCCTTCACCCACCTATTCTCGAAAAAAAATTCAAATTTCTATGTAAATATGCATTGTGTTGGGGCCCGGTCTCGGCGAATTAAGCTGACTAGTAAATGTGTTAACTAAGGTTTGCCTAGGTTACCTACATTATAGCCTTAGTGATAGTCTACTGTGCACTGAAGATGTTCATGAATCATGTTTCACTCAAATTCGCTGTGTTAACAAAATGACAAATTCAATTCAATATTTGCATTGCCAAGCCATGAACTTGAAACTTGATTCACTGAAGCATGGAAGACAAGCAATATCAACATGATCAATGCCAATGCAAGAATTAAAATAAATGCATGAATGCATGATAATGTATCAATGTTTCCCATGCACACGAATCAGTGCCTAAGATTTAATACAAGTAGGAGATGATTAACTTACATGTAAATATTCATGCGATTAATCCTCAAGTCCTGTTTAGAATGAATAACTGCAGAAACGGGAAAATATTCAAGAAGATGTACAACTCAAAAATCCCATCTCAGTGAGCCGCCATGTCTTGTTTATAAACTCACAAAGTTGCCAGTCTGATTCAGTCAATGCGAAATCGAGATCCTAGAAACACCTCATCAAAATCGCTAATGATATTAATGGTGACACGCCATGGCATGGCATTAAAGGCCCATTCAGTGATTTGCTCATCCGGACGATCGTAAAAATCATCAAAATTCAGATTTTGGTACCTTTGTAATTGGCATAGATGTGCTAACATAGCCTGCTAGTGGTTCGGTCGAAAGCCGTGTATTTTAGACAAAATAAAGCATTTGCATGATTCTGGACTTTTGATACTGACAGTACAAAAAGTCCGACTCGAGATCGAGAAGCTCACTCTCCACCGTACCAACACGCGTTGCGTATTGTTTCTACTACTTATTACATCAGTAGCTACTATTTTAAACAAAATACACAATTTTAACTGTTTATCATATTTGAATTGACCGTTAGTTTGCCTCGGTGACCTTTAATTGCTTATTTTGTTTTCTACTACAAAAATTAAGCGTCTGTTTTAAATCAATTTAGACTCTACTTCCCCGTGTTAGAAACACTGGACTAGGAAGTTTTTCCAGTCGATTAGTAGCGCACTGTACGACAATCTCGATTTTCTCGAGTCGATCTGAGTTGAAGTAGAAAACCTTTCTAAAACTTCTGTTTTTGACTAATTTGTCGATGTATTCAGGGAAAAGTGGTTTAATGAAATTCTGTAGACTTATTCTTTATTTCTAAGCAACTCTGACAAATTTCCATTTTTTAAATGTTCCTGTGAAATCACTGAAAGGGCCTTTAAATAATGTGCCCCCACCCTTCCCTCCTAATGCTACGCTACTGCCTAGCCAAAAAAGGTAGCTAAAGGTGGGCAAGGAAAAAAAGAAAGAAAGAAAGAAAAATATTTCTTTGATTCAAAGGTTAAAGACTGATCCCAGCGCAAGTGTAAGAGCTTGTAAGAAAATTAGAATTATTCATAAATTGCTTAAAAGTGAAGAAAAGGTCATTCAAATTGTCATTTAGTATTTTTGAATGACAAATTTAGCAAAAAATTAAGAAAACAGCTGTACTGACCAAGTTGAAGCCCCATTCAAATACATGTAGCTAAAGATACTGTCCGTATCTAAATTACAGATTCGTGTAAAATGTCTTATTTTGTCAACGGTACTAAAATAAGTTTTTGCCCCCAAATAACTGATACAATGAATGCAGCAATTTGCATACTGTCAAATTCAAGACACGTTTACATATGGTCACTGAAAAAACAGCTCATTTAAATACAACCATATTACAGACAGCAAATTAAAAAAGAATCCAACAGAAAATCTGGGTCGGTTGGGAAAACAGGGATGGCTTTGCCCCCCCCCCCCCGGTCCATATGATGGGGAGGAGAGGATGACATGGGGGAAAAACGTGTCATACCTTGGGTTTTAAACTCGATGACCATCCATCGTATTCATCATGATCATTTGGGGCAAATTGCTGCATTTTATGCATTTTCAGCTAGGTTTCCCACCATGGGGAGGGGGGGGGACTCAACTTTAGAAGTGACTATAGGCCTATGTGCAATCCCTTTTTTGAAGTTGAATATACCGGTACCCGGTACACCTTTTTCATACCAGATGACCCCCCCCCGCTCCATTTTTTTCTACCCGATGACCCCGCCGATGCGATGACCCTTTTTAAAAATGTTCTACCTAATGGAATGACTCCTCTTTTTTCAAAATATATACCCAAAACAACATTCTGTAATATAGAGCTTTATGGCACATGAAATCGGGGACTGAATGGGTATTTAGGACCCGGCGAGACTGACATTTTTGAACTTTTGTATCAACAGAACTATCGTCAGTAGATAGTAAATAAGTCAGTTTTTACAGACTGCCTTTCCCTCCACCAAAACATAATAAAAGCTCATAAATATAGTATTGTCCACAAAAATAATTGTATTTTCAAGTTCATTGTGTAATTGGTATAACATCGTTGGTAAATATTAATTATTATTTCGATCTCCGCGGGCGCGTGCCTCAAACTTCTAACACCCGCGGTACCCGTGACCCAGCAGACTCACGGCACCCACCCACCCAAAAACCCACCCACCGAACTGGCACCATAACACCATTCGATCTCGGCACCATGCACAACCAAAACATTGATAACCGGAAGTAACAGCCGAAATCAATTAATTTTCACGTGACACGCCAATCTTGACCCAGGTCACACACACATTTCAAAGCTGTTGTGCCGATGTGGAAATCTCATGTCGAGTGAACAACTTCCGAGATTAGAATCTGTCTTTTGTATGAAAATTAGAGACGATTTGGACTTATTACAAGCAAGGAAAACGTATTATCTTGTCTGTGGTGAGTTTAATTTATAGAAGATCTCTTTGTATTTCGTTGAAATTTCCACAAAATGGGGGCGTGTACATTTTCAGATTTTGTGATTTTTAAGCTTACTTCAAGTTCAACAAGAAATGATCATGACGTAGAAGGTGAATTCAAATTTGCCATCAAACTGCATCATTTTATATATCAAATTAAAGCCCTTGAGTAAAGAAAGCCAAAACTGAAAACCGTTTTCTCATAGCACTTTCCGTAGCAAAGTTACATCTTGTCAAAGATTGACTTTCATCATATATATTCAGCCAACATTTAACATGTTTAATGCTTCAATTAAAAAACCAAACAGCATAGTCTCATGATAGCGCGTTTTGGGTCAAGCTGGGAGAAAAAAATCCCAGGTCGACCTAGTCGGGATTATGCACGTTCAGTTTCTCACGCGTTTGAACGGGAATTGGATTGCGTACTTTTTCTATGTCTAGTGAGCAAATTTCTTCAATGTTTTGAGAAAATGATGTCAAATTTTCTATTCTATATTGTTTGGTAATAATGTCTTTTGCCAATAGTATGTTTAAAGTTGTAATTTTGTGTTTTTGATCGTAAAGATCGGATATTTTCGTTCCCGATTCGAATTCTGAACCCTTCGCAAGGGTGCCGATTTCGGTAGAACTTTGACGATAATTTTGCCTTTTTGGACACTAAAATGCATTCGATCCTTAATTTTGTTTCAACCGAGTCTTAAATTAGCAAGCACAATAAGGTTGGTACCACTTTTACATTGATAAAAAATTTTAAGATTTTTTTTTCAAGTTTCTAACCGGCGCAAATCGTTAAGTGTGTACTTCTCATTGACATCCAAAACGGCGTTTACAAGCCAGTCCTTAATATACATAGGTACGGCGTATATAGGACTGGCAAGCAAGTCTAAGGTCGACCCAAAATAGCATATCGCGCACGCGCACGATAGACCACCTAAGTTATCGCATTATCGTAAATCGGTTTCTCTCACCCAGGTCAACCGTAAATTTTGGGTTGCCACATTCGGCCCGCAAACGCCCAGGATTTTTAGCCAGGTCGACCCACGACAAGCATGCAAATAGGCCTACATACGTGACCCGACCATGGCGATATACATGTAACGAGTATAAACCATTGTAGGAAAAGCGTTCATTCATAACTTTTGCAAGCGCCGGTGACTTTATCATTTTGTTTTGGCATCTAAATTAATTCACAGTCATAGGCCTACTTTCATATTCATATTAAAGTATTCTTGTTTTAGTTTGCAAAATACAACTTAAGGCAAATTTAAGGAGATATAGTCATACTTCCAAGTTTTTTCCTTTCTAAGAATAGATTCTTATTTAAATGTTTGTTTTCACTGATCACATTATCCCCTTTTAATTTCGAGCCAAACAAATGAGGTAAAACAAAGAATGGTTTAATCCTGCTGGCAGGTTTATATTTTGATTTTTAGTGTAATTGGCCTATTTTATTTGTGCAAATTTCATATATATATTTATGTCCTTGTAATAATATATCTACCAAAAAAACGTTGACAACGTAAAGAAATCAGCAAGTTAAAAACAACCCACCTCGGCTCACTTTTTGAAACTTGGTCCCATTTGTAAAAGGTATACTGATTTAAACTTTATCATATATAAATTTAAAACATTTCCAGAAGTGAAATGTATCTTTAATGTGCAGATGCGATATTAATTTGTAAGCTTTCTGGAACGACCTGAAAGGTTATTATCTTGTTCTTGCATAATAATCATGATTAATGATTGAATTAAGCAAATAACAAGTAGGCTTGTAATCTTGTTGGAAACGCTGTGTTCTGTTGAAATAAAATAAAAACACTGATTTGCTGTTGGTGTTAAAAATGGGACCAAGTTTCAAAAAGTGAGCGAGGTGGGTTTTTTAAACTTGCTGATTTCTTTACGTTGTCAACGTTTTTTGGTAGATTTCTTTTCTTTTTATGAATGTAGCCAAGCAGCTCCAAGCTTGGAAAGTATTTTTATTCAAGGCAAAGTAAATATGTAAAGAAAATGTAAATATGAACAACACACACCCAATGTTGACAATGCCACAGAGACACAGAGAGTAAGTCCGATTTAGGCCTACTTCAAGTCGGAACTGGTATTATATTTAAGCCTATACTACTAAAGCGCCTAAACGCCCCGAGTAGGCAATATAATCGTGATTTAATGTTTGTGGTTCTTTGTAGCCCTGCGGGGCAACCTAGTTGGATATTCCTATTAAGCGGCGGTTGTCGGCGATCTTTCGTGGTTTGTGGTTTTCATCAAGCCCTGCCTTCTATCGGGAGCTAATTATAGTTTAAGCTTGTTGGATATCCATATTTCGTGGTTTCTGGTTCTTTGTAGCTATGTGGGGCAATCTATAGTTGCATATCCAAATTTCGCGGTTTCTGGTTCTTTATAGCCCTGCGGGGCAATCTAGTTGGATATCAATATTGAACTGCAGTTGATGTTGATCTTTCGTGGTCTTAATTTGTTGGGTATCCATATTTCGCGGTTTGTGGTTGTTTATAATCGATAGGCCTGCGGGCAATCTAATTGGATATCCAAATTTAGTGGTTTGTGGTTCTTTGTAGCCCTATTAAGCGGCGGTTATCGGCGATCTTTCGTGGTTTGTGGTTTTAATTTTCCTCATCAAGCCCTGCCCTCTATCGGGAGCTAATTTATAGTTTAAGCTTGTTGGATATCCATATTTCGTGGCTTGTGGTTCTTTGAAGCCCTGTGGGGCAATAGTTGCATATCGAAATTCCACGGTTTGTGGTTCTTTATAGCCCTGCGGGCAATCTAGTTGGATATCAATATTGAGCGGCAGTTGTTGGCGATCTTTCGCGGTTTGTGTTTTTAATTTTTTGGATATCCATATTTCGCGGTTTGTGGTTCTTTATAATCGATAGGCCTGCGGGAAATCTGGTTGGATTTCCAAATTTCGCGGTCTGTGGTTCTTTGTTTCTTGGATATCCCTATTAAGCGGTGGTTGTCGGCAATCTTTCGCGGTTCTTGATTTTAATTTCCCGTATCAAGCCCTGCCCTCTATCGGTAGCTAATTTATAGTTTAAGCTTGTTGGATATCCATATTTCGTTGTGTGTGATTCTTTATAGCCCTGTGGGGCAATCTAGTATATATCCAAATTTCGCGGTTTGTGGTTCTTTATATCCCTGTGGGAAATCTAGTTGGTTAACAATATTCGGCGGCAGTTGTTGGCGATCTTTCGCGGTTTGTGATTTTAATTTGTGACAATTTATAATATTTATTCCAAATATAATTTCAATGTGAGCTGTGAACAGAGCCACTGATAAATGTGTTTTAAATGACGAAAATATCATGATCGTCAGGCATGGTGAAAGCATCTGGGTGGTGAAAGTAGGCCCTAGGTCTACATGTGAATAAAAAATCAAACATGTTTGTTTGATGAAAAAAAAAATAATATCACAATAGCAATGGATGTTGAAATGGTGTTATTCTTGATTTATGACAATAAATTGGTTAATAAAACATTTTTAAAAAAAGGTGGTGGGAAGTTTCGAACTTGTTAAGTGGATTAGAAGTCCATGGCCTTAACCACTTCGCCACGTGGACGTCCCGATATAACGACGTGTGAAAGTGGAGTATTTATTAATATGAATGTATGCTGTGGTCCGTAAAGAATAAAAGAATTGTGAAAAACTTGATTTTTTTGGCGAATGGGATCCAGAATTTGTATGTAGGGTATCCAGGAAAATGCTAGGGTATATTCTGAAAGTGAATCTCAAAAAGTAGTGCGACAGTGACAGCCATGTATGGCTGTAGCAGTGACGAAAGATTCTGGATATCAGTATGATTAGCTATGATTTGCCACTAATTTTGGCTATGAAATACCGCGTGAAATAAACAAGAATGTTTGTTTATTATCAAACAATCGGATTGACTGTAAGATTGGTGTAACTTTTGAATTAATGAGTTATTAAAATATTACACTTTGGACAGTAAATAAGATTTAGCATGGTTTTAGATATATTTTGTACCCAGCGAAAAATATCATAGAACAATAGCGCTTTTTTGTTTCGTGTAAATATAGTCTTGCGGTGCATCTGTTTATTCTTCTTTATCAGTCGTTTTTTTAAAACTTGCTGGTCATGCTACCGCATGACTCTAATTTTCCATGTCATGTTTATTTATACTATTATATAATGTGCAATACTTGTGTAATTATAAATGTTTTAAATTTTGTCTGTTATTCTAAGTATCTTTAATTATAAAATAGTTATTTGTAATATTTCTCTGTAATTTGGCCCATGGCCACCAATGTGAAATAAAATATATATATGAAATATGAAATGAAAATTGTGATTCATTCCAATGCCTACAATGCGTGTACTACATGTACATGTACGCTCGCCGATCGTATTACATGTAACTGCACGGAGCATCAATAAGTATTCGCACATCACCCAAACTCACCTTGTTGCTATTAAATAAAATATCAAATATATCCAAGAAAATACAGGTTACAGTGTGTGTTTATCATTTATTTATCATCAATAAATTCATGTTTGTGCTGGATTTTATCATGCTTAAAATCCGACTATTTTGAATGCAATGGTCTCTAGCCTAGAATGTGAAGCTATCGGTGAGATAATTCTTGGCTAGACTTCTCGAGCTAACCTTATCATATTGATGTCTATCGTGCTATGGTGGGGGAATCTTTACATGTCCCCGATAGCGAGTGCCGTTCGACACAATTTCAATGGAGGCTGAAACAAACTTTCCAGCCGAATATCTCGACGGATTCATACATGTGTACTGTATACACGTACCTAAGAACTTTAAGAAGTTGTATGCTGCTTCAGTTTTCCAAATTTAGATCATTTTCATTGAAAAATCCAACAAAACAAGAGGCTGCTTTGAGCACTAGCTGTAACCCTGTAATGATTTCTAATGAGGCAGCGACTTAGGTCACATGATCACCGCAGCAGCCAGTTTGGTTCCGAATAAGTTCAGCACTAATCTAAGCACTTAGGAAAACACAATTTGGAAGCCAAAAAATGCACCTCGATTTAAAAAAGAAACAATGTGATATACTGAAAATTTAAAAAAGAACCCCCCCCCCCCAAAAAAAAAATGGGGGAATCTTTAGTTAAAAAAAAGTAAATATATATATGTAGACCCTAAATTAGCTAACTAAAAACAAACTATTTGAAATTAATTCTGGATTAAATACTCATATACGGTAACATTTCTTTTCAGATATTATGATGCAGTGATTTAGCAGTCAACAATGAGTGGTTACCAGCGAATGAATCAACCTTCAGTAGATGCTGTTGGTGAATTGGCAACATTCTTGAGGAAACATGGTACATATTTTATTTAAGTTTGGAAACTTTCAGTTGTTACTGTATTTCCCTGCCTACACTTTTTTTGACCCAGGAATGCCAGGATATAGTTTTTTAGGATGTTTTTATTTCCTCATTTTTGGATTTGATTATTAATTATAGCATGGCAAGAATGCAATTTGCAAAATCACCATCATCCTTCTAAATTTTTATCACAAAAAGTTTTTGAACAGAATTTATTTGAATATAGATGAATTGTTGTGGTAACTACATGTACCTACTGACAAATTCTTGATAAATGGGCTATATTCCAGATGAAATTCATACACCCCCTATGAAAGACATGACCTTAATCTCCCACACTGGGGGTGTAGATTTCAAATGGAATCACTCATTCACGTAACTCCATTTGAAATTCACACTCCCTGTGTGGGAGATTAAGGTCATGTCTTGCATAGGGGATGTATGGATTTCAACTGGAATAACTCAATAACTAGTCCTTTTGGAATATCATTAATACATGTATGTGGAGAGTGATTATTATCGGTGTGAATGTACGGTGTCAAGCTGTTTTTGCTATTGTCACTGCCTGAACTCGGAGAATTGCGAAAGGCATATCCCAGATTTACTAATTTTCAGTATTCAGAAATCGCATCAAAATATTTTATAATACTCGAAATTCTATAACTATTCATATTCATTTATATATTTTCCTAACTTAAGTAATCCTTAACTAGCTGTTTTTTGTCAATTGAATTCTTTCACACAGGATCTCAGATTCAGGATAAGACAAACAAATTTTCCTTAAGCTCCGCCTCCTTGGTTTATCTCAATAAATGCTTCCATCATCTCATCCAACACCAAGCAACATCCAAGTCAGCAGGTGCTCCTCACACAAAAAGGGAACAAGATGTTGCTTATCTGCTGGACTTCTTTAAAAGAGCACATGCTGTTAAGGTAAGTAGAAAACATGAAAAAAAAGCATGTAACCTGGGGGGTGTGGGCTGGCAGTGCACCAGGGGTGGGGGAGTTGAGTGGTTTATATGCCCAAAATAGGCTGATTTGTCATGTTTTTGACATAAATCCAGTGGGATTACATACCTGACTGAGCAAGGTAAAATTATACCAAGGATACGAAGATGAAAAAAATGCCTCTAAAAAGAATATTGTGAAGGTTTTGGTCTAGTATAACAACTTGATGTGGGGAATATGCAGACAAGGCAAACGAAAATGTGAAAGGAACAAACAGTCAGCAACTGCTTCATCTAAAGGAAAACCACAGTAAACCAGAAACAAGTGGGTTATTTTTATTGATTTGCTGTAGGGGTTTCCCCTTGGTGGTTTTCTGCCTGTTTATTTTCTGGAAACATCTTGCTTTTTTGTTTTTATTACTCTCCCACATCAAGTTGGTAAATACAATTGTCTCTTTTACGTCCTGCCAGACAGCTAGTAGTCACAACAGCACCAGCATTGAAAAAGTTAGTGGTACACTGACAAAACTAGCAGCAAAAACAAAAATAAAAAGATTTTCTTGGTTTTGTCAAATTAAACTTAATTTAGTTAACAAAGAACAAATCAAAGCAGCTTACTTTAAAAGTAGAAATATTTGTAGAATATTAGTTTTCTCGCTCAATACAGCTATCGCGAAAATGCGCGAATATATTTATTTATGCATACAGTAGGTCTATGTACAAAACCTCAAAATCATGAATTTATAAACAAGCAAAGTAGTTAACTAGACTTAGCTGTGGTCTAAGACCACGAACACAGCCGTGTTATGACCCCTTAATGACCTTTGACCCCAAAATATATGAAAACCCCGTAGACATTGGCTAATGTCAATGTATGTGTGCAGGTGGCATCACTTTGCCATGTTATTTGTGGCAGAAGGGGCATTTTGAAGGTTTTTCGTCTCAGACCGGAAGTGACCCCTTTGACCCCAAATTAAAAAAATACCACATATGAATTGGGTAACCACAATTCATGTGTGAACATACCGTTACTGTCCTATGTTTTTCTTAGCAAATAAAAGTTTTTGAAGGTTGTTCGTTTTATACCGGAAGTGACCCTTAATGACATTTGACCCCAAATCTGTGTACACCCCATAGACACTGGGTAATAACAATACATGTGTGCAAGTGGCATCACTGTCCTACAGAATCTGTGGAAGAAGATGTATTTTAAAGGTATTTCGTTTTATACCGGAAGTGACCCCTTAATGAGATTTGACCCCAAATAAAAAAATACCACATATACATTGGGTGACTGCAGATCACGTGTGAACATACCGTTACTATCCCATGTTTTACTTAGCTTATAATTTTTTTTAAATATTTCGTTTTTTACCGGAAGTGACCCCTTAATGACCTTTGACCCCAAATCTGTGTACACCCCATAGACACTGGGTAATAAAAATGCATGTGTGCAAGTGGCGTCTCTGTCCCACATAATTTGTGGAAGAAGATGCATTTTAAAGGTATTTCTTTTTATACAGGAAGTGACCCCTTAACGAGCTTTGACCCCAAATAAAAAAAAATACCACATATACATTGGGTGACTGCAGATCATATGTGAACATACCGTTACTGTGCTGTTTTATTTAGCTAATAAAAATTTTTGAAGGTTTTTCGTTTTATACCGGAAGTGACCCCTTAATGACCTTTGACCCCAAATCTGTGTACACCACATAGACACTGGGTAATAGCAATACATGTGTGCAAGTGGGTTGCTGTTCGACGTAAGTTGTGGGAGAAGATGCATTTTTAGTTGAAATCACGTTTGTGACCCCTGCGTGACCTTTGACCCCGCAAGTTTCATATGACATGTAGGGGCACGGTCAATGATTATTGTGACCAAGTTAGGTCAAAATCGATGTAAGCGTGTGAGTGCTAGAGCAAATGTAATGGTTGACAGAAAGAAAGAAGAAAGAACCTGTAAGAAAAAGACACAGCCGTGACTAACGCCACGGCTGTGTAAAAATCTGCAAAGTGCAAGTGCAGGATTGTCAAAATAAAATAAAGAAGAAATGATTCTCTTATTTCACTTGCCAGTTGGTTCATAGCACAGTGACCCTTCAAGGAGCTGTAGATATCAGTCATTTCCATGCCTTAAGTATGGGACAGTATTTATTTTGGGACATCAGAGCACATCAGACATATCGAATTGCATTCTGAATACGAAGAATGTCATTCTGATATCAAATAATTTTGATTTTTGAAATTCGCAATTTAATACACATTTTATGGCAAATCATTAAAATTGATATTTTTGATATTTAACAGTACTAAAAGTAAACTTTATAAATCTGATGATTTATACTTAAAGTGTATGTAGGTGGGATGAAAAGCCGACGATCAATTGAAAATTTTGACCTTTCAGTATTGAAGATATGGATTTTTTTCCCAAAACACCAAAAAAAATTAGGTCTTTTTGGGAAAAAATCCATATCTTCAATATGAAAGGTCAAAATTTTCAATTGACCGTCGGCTTTTCCTCCCAGCTACATACACTTTAAGAATATATCATTAGATTTATATAATTTACTTCGAGGACTGTTATATATCAAAATTTGAAAAATATCAAATTTTATAATTTGTCATAAAATTTGTATTATATTGTGATTTTCAAAAATGAAAATTATTTGATATCAGAAAGACATGCTTCAGTATTCAGAATGCAATTCGACAGGTCTGAGGTACTCTCATGTCCCACAAAAAATACTGTCGAAACGCAATAAACGCTCATTCTAGATCCCTTAACCTTCTATAATTCTCTTATATCTCTTGCCAGTTGGTTCATAGCACAGTGACCCTTCAAGGAGCTGTAGATATCAGTCATTTCCATGCCTTGACCTTCTATAATTCTCTTATATCTCTTGCCAGTTGGTTCATAGCACAGTGACCCTTCAAGGAGCTATAGATATCAGTCATTTCCATGCCTTAACCTTCTATAATTCTCTTATATCTCTTGCCAGTTGGTTCATAGCACAGTGACCCTTCAAGGAGCTATAGATATCAGTCATTTCCATGCCTTAACCTTCTATAATTCTGTTATTTTTCTTGCCAGTTGGTTCATAGCACAGTGACCCTTCAAGGAGCTGTAGATATCAGTCATATCTATGCCTTGACCTTCTATAATTCTCTTATATCTCTTGCCAGTTGGTTCATAGCACAGTGACCCTTCAAGGAGCTATAGATATCAGTCATTTCCATGCCTTAACCTTCTATAATTCTGTTATTTTTCTTGCCAGTTGGTTCATAGCACAGTGACCCTTCAAGGAGCTGTAGATATCAGTCATTTCTATGCCTTGACCTTCTATAATTCTCTTATATCTCTTGCCAGTTGGTTCATAGCACAGTGACCCTTCAAGGAGCTGTAGATATCAGTCATTTCCATGCCTTGACCTTCTATAATTCTCTTATATCTCTTGCCAGTTGGTTCATAGCACAGTGACCCTTCAAGGAGCTATAGATATCAGTCATTTCCATGCCTTGACCTTCTATAATTCTCTTATATCTCTTGCCAGTTGGTTCATAGCACAGTGACCCTTCAAGGAGCTATAGATATCAGTCATTTCCATGCCTTGACCTTCTATAATTCTCTTATATCTCTTGCCAGTTGGTTCATAGCACAGTGACCCTTCAAGGAGCTGTAGATATCAGTCATTTCCATGCCTTAACCTTCTATAATTCTCTTATATCTCTTGCCAGTTGGTTCATAGCACAGTGACCCTTCAAGGAGCTGTAGATATCAGTCATTTCCATGCCTTGACCTTCTTAGAAATCAAACGAGTGCCTGTCCATCTGCTGGTGGGATTGAAAGATTTAAGACGTCAACTTGAGGTTCTTATATGCTCCAGAAGTCTAACATCAATAAGTGTAAGTATATGGGTTAGAAATCAAACGAGTGCCTGTCCATCTCCTGGTGGGATTGAAAGAATTAAGACGTCAACTTGAGGTTCTTATATGCTCCAGAAGTCTAACATCAATAAGTGTAAGTATATGAATGCCACACTTTTACTCTGATTTAAAAACAAAACAAAACTTGATGTAATCTGATGGGAATGACATTTGTTACATCTGTTTCCAAATGGGCTATTCCAGTTGATTCCAGCCCACCACTCGAGGCCAAAAATGCACAATTTTATTGAATTAGTCAATAATTTGGTGAATTTTGGCAACAATTTCTAAATGTACAAATGCTGCCTAGCACTTAAGATATCCTTGCTACAACTATGTTAGATTCACAGTGGATTACAACTCCAGAACAAGAAAGAAGCCTGATCAACACAGCAAACTTAACAATCCATGCTTTTTTCTTATCATTGATTTTGCACTTATTTGTTTCAGTCATTACTTCAATCGTGTGGAGGAGATATGACATCATCAGCTCCATGGCCTGCCTTGCATACAGTCAATCTCAGTCATAACCACATAGATAAATTAGATGACTCTTTGGTAAGTACACGCATGGATACTCTGATTTTGAATAACAATGACTTTTCAAGTAGGGTCGGTCAGTCTGGAATTTTTTCTTCTGCGCATCTGTGTGGCCTCGCGATGTAAACAACGCGGAGGAAGCGGATGCATCGTTGTTAAATGACAATGGTGAAACATGGTTGAATCCCTAAGTGTACTATAAGTCTATATTTTTAGGTTTATATTGACTTTATCCTTATTTCTTTTCAGAAACTGCTACCATCAGTAAAAGTTCTTGACCTAAGTCATAATGATATCAAACATGGCAGGAATTATTTAGAGGTAAGGCCCTTTGTTTAGAGTTTTCTTAAAGGGATATACAGTATTTACAGTATATGAGTCGGAGGGGAACATGACCTAGTGATATTTGCACTTAAAGAGTGAGACAAATAAATCTGAAACAAAAGAGGAATGGAATGGGCAAGGAGATCCCAAAGCTTGATATAAGTGGGTGTCATTTCTGCCCCATGTGCATGTTTTTTCTGAGCAGGGGAAAGCACCCAAACTCCCATTCTAATAGTATATTACTTTAGAGACCCACAAGACCTGTGGAAATATAACTGTAATTATTGGCTTCCTTGACTCATTTCCTAAAAGATCAACATGTTAATATTAAGAAGTAGTTAAATGGCTAAAACTGGACAAATGTTGAAATTGAGATAAATGCAGAAATTTGGAGGTAAAAACAATAAAATACATACGAAAATAGACGTCATAAAACTTCATAACTTTAGAACCAATTGTCCTATGGACGCAATAAGTAGACCAAACACAACTATTGCCGGAGCTGGATCTTTACCATCCGAATCTTTTATTTCCTTTCATTTACACAGTTGATCAAGTGTCAACTGTGTTCTTCATACTTAATTTAATATCGCATATCACTTCAGACAGCTATATCATCTGATATTTTAAATAGATATAAATTCAAATTCATTAGCGCCTCAGACAGCTATATCATGTGGCTTATTCTTTAAAAGCAATATATAACAATCATTGAAATCATATATGTATCAGACAGCAATATCATCTGATACCCTTTTTACGCAATCAGACAGCTATATCATCTGATATTTTAAATAGATATACATTCAAATTCATTAGCGCCTCAGACAGCTATATCATCTGGCTTATTCTTTAAAAGCAATATATATCAATCATTGAAATCATATATGTATCAGACAGCAATATCATCTGATACCCTTTTTACGCATAATCAGACAGCTATATCATCTGATGCCATTTATGGTCCTGAAGTGAGACGACCCACTTCAAATCCCAAACAGCATATTTGGCTTGGACCTAATCATTACTCATTTCCGAATTAGGACAACCCCATTCAATTTCCAAACATCCTAATTTGGAATTGACATTAAATATTAAGTATGTGAAAACATTCCCAATGACTTGCTCAAATGCAGCAATGTATCTCCATTTTGATTCATATATTGGACAAAATGGTAAAAAGCAAAAGAAACAATGCCATTTAATATCATATTTTTTATAAAGGGAGTGGTGGGTGGGTTTTAAATTTTTCTGACCTCTTCGGATGGTATCGAAACAGCTTATGAATTTTCCCGGCAACAATTTCTGTGAAAACAGCCACGCCCCCAGAACCGCTGCCTATGATTGGCTACTGGCCCTTTGACTCGACACGGGCATGGATGCACAACAGGTGTCGGACTGATGTCACAACACGCATGGCACCACCTTTTATTGATCTACAGGACAATGAAACCCTTTTCAACAAAACCCAGGGCTTATTACGCTAATGACAATTTTGGTTTTGATTGAAGTTTGCTCAATCAAAACCCGATTGTCCTATGGACGCAATAAGTAGACCAAACACAACTATTGCCGGAGCTGGATCTTTACCATCCGAATCTTTTATTTCCTTTCATTTACACAGTTGATCAAGTGTCAACTGTGTTCTTCATACTTAATTTAATATCGCATATCACTTCAGACAGCTATATCATCTGATATTTTAAATAGATATAAATTCAAATTCATTAGCGCCTCAGACAGCTATATCATGTGGCTTATTCTTTAAAAGCAATATATAACAATCATTGAAATCATATATGTATCAGACAGCAATATCATCTGATACCCTTTTTACGCAATCAGACAGCTATATCATCTGATATTTTAAATAGATATACATTCAAATTCATTAGCGCCTCAGACAGCTATATCATCTGGCTTATTCTTTAAAAGCAATATATATCAATCATTGAAATCATATATGTATCAGACAGCAATATCATCTGATACCCTTTTTACATAATCAGACAGCTATATCATCTGATGCCATTTATGGTCCTGAAGTGAGGCGACCCACTTCCAATCCCAAACAGCATATTTGGCTTGGACCTAATCATTCCTCATTTCCGGAATTAGGACAACCCCATTCAATTTCCAAACATCCTAATTTGGAATTGACATTAAATATTAAGTATGTGAAAACATTCCCAATGACTTGCTCAAATGCAGCAATGTATCTCCATTTTGATTCATATATTGGACAAAATGGTAAAAAGCAAAAGAAACAATGCCAACCAAGGACCTAATCTAGGGACTTGCCTAATAGCTGAAAATTGGAAAGTAAAAACCTGCACAAAAAAAACTCGTTGTGAGAAAAAACAGGAAAACCTCCCAATGGCAGCGTGTATCTGTTCTAGTTACTAAAGAGCATCCCTACCAGGAACATGCCATGAAATGCATTGATCAGTTAAATTTTTCTGACCTCTTCGGATGGTATCGAAACAGCTTATGAATTTTCCCGGCAACAATTTCTGTGAAAACAGCCACGCCCCCAGAACCGCTGCCTATGATTGGCTACTGGCCCGCGACTCGACACGGGGCATGGATGCACAACAGGTGTCGGACTGATGTCACAACACGCATGGCACCACCTTTTATTGATCTACAGGACAATGAAACCCTTTTCAACAAAACCCAGGGCTTATTACGCCAATGACAATTTTGGTTTTGATTGAAGTTTGCTCAATCAAAACCCGAATATGCTAGATCTTTGGTGTTTTCAGTATATTATAGCCTAATTTTTGTAGAAGGTAATGATTATAGTAACAATTACTTTTCAAAATGCCTCCTTTGGCCCCCATGGACCAGATTGTGTCACATATAGACCCTATATACAGCCAGAACGGTATAGCAATAAAAGCCAGTTGAAGATGGCAGTCATACCTATCACCTGTTTTATAGTATTATCATGCAAATTGTCCTGTGTAGGCCTCCTACTGGACAGAATTTTATTTAAATGAGGATGAGTGATGTCATATTGCATACAGTCAATTGCGGGTATCGCTTTGATAATTATATCATGGCATAAACTTTCGTAATCCTACTTTTTTCCAGGATTTGTCAGAAATAGTTCACCTGAATCTGAGTTTCAACAGAATGGAGACTATGCCAGCCCTAGGTCTTGTAGCCAGAACCAACCTCAAGTCATTATCATTAAAGCATAACAACCTAGAGAGTCTGGCTGGTTTGGAAGATTTCAGCACCTTGGAGGTGCTTGATGTAGCTACCAACTGTATATTTGACAAGATGGAGCTTAGGATGCTGGGATATCTGCATAATATTAAGGCTGTAAGTGCATTTTATTGAGATTTTACTCCTTGTTACCAACAACCAATTTTACATACAGGTTGATATTTAGAGAATAAAGATATTGTTTTTAGCCGCTGGAGTGCATCTATCGTCTCATATAACACAGGCGACATCATTATTTTAAGTAAAACAACGAGGCGGAGCCGAGTTGTTTTACGCTAAAAATAATGATGTTGCCGGGGTTATATGAGACGATAGATGCACGAGAGCGGCTAAAAACAATACCTTTATTCTCATTCTTAAACACTTCAATTCAAAATAATAAAAATATCATAAGTATTACATATTTTAATCAAATTAAATTCTACATTTTACAAGGAATTACCTAGGGCTTAAAATCGATCAGTCCCGTTGTTGTAGTGCGCCTCCCATTGGTTCAAAAAGCAGGTGCGCGTATCGCGTTGATGCACACGCATTGACCCGTGTGATATTGTGTCATATCACACGGGTAAGAACCAATAAGATTGCAGGAACATTCTCAAGTGTTTAAGAATACTTTTGCATGTCTAGTCATAGTGTGTCTCATCTAAAGTTGAGAGTAACACCATGTTGAATTTTGCAGTGGCAGATTCGAATCGTGCACTCTCAGCTAATCCCGGGAGCTCACACATGCGTCTGATTTTTCCAAACGTTGGCGACGCAACTGCGTAAACGCACTGATTCATATCTGCTACTGCAAAATCTAACATGGCATTACTCATAACTTGAGATGATACACACATAGTTCCAGCTACAGATAGGATGGCACTCAAGCCAAGATTGCTGATATTTCTAAAACTAGGCTGTTCCAGATAAATATTTCACTGTCCTCATAGATAATACAACTGCAGGTAAATTATCACTGCTAATTAAGCAGCCTCAGTTGACATAACTTAGGGAGGCACAGCTGGAGATGCAGATAAAATATTCCGTTGACAAATTTGTTTAAAATGCCTCCAGAATAGATTCTAATGTTTCTTTGTTATGAAATAACTGCATCTCACTCAGTTGTCATCATTTGTTACTGTATGATGTATTACCATATTACTTAGAATCCTTGGGACAAGGGAGCCTATGTGGAGTACTTGTAGTAATACATTGTGTTTTTAATGATTCTGACAGGTGTATCTCCATGGCAACCCATTAGCCTTTGACCCAGGTTACAGGTTACAAGTTGTTAGGAAGCTGCCTTACCAAGCATGCAGGAATAAGGTAATGTATATGTTTCCTGTAAGGATGGGTTAACAGTACCAAACTGAATTTTCAAATTGTTCTTGGTTCTTTCTTTGAGCATTATATGAGTGTGAAGGCAAAAGTGATAAATGCTCTGCATGCTAGCCAGAATTTTGTCAAAATATCAAGAGCTATTTTGAAAATCACTGAACCAATACTAGGCTTGTTTGTACTCATTTTAATGCATTTTTCATGCTGATTCCAAATATATGGTCATGAAAAATTACATTTCTGAAATATTTTTAAAACAAAATTTGAAACTTGTCGTCTGCAGTCGACACCTGCATGGAGAGGGTTAACATTCACACTGATTGGCTAATCAACAATCATAACAACACAATGGGCATTATTTACAGTTATTTATTTCAATGTGACAAGCTTTGTTGTTTGGTTAATGAAATGAATTCAAAATATGAATATTATTTCGTTAAAATTTCTTGCAATATTTTTCTTTTCCATTGATTTGTTTTGGTATTTTTAACATTACTTTTACAGACACAAATAGATGGAATTCCGCTGACTCCATCAGAAGCAGAGGTACGTATAATAGGAACATTTTTCATGCTTTACAAATTAGTAAAACAGATATTTTTAAAAGTCTCCAATTTGTAGTTTTGTAGTTTATTAGCTAGAGTAAGAATTTCATTTCACTGAACAGAGCAGTACATGATCGTATTTCAAAGGACAAAATGTGGGTGGGATAAAAATATTAATCCAATCAAAAGACATCAGAAATTACCAACCAATCAGGATTGAGTTGAATTCTACCTCTACATCACACAGTGTATGCGGGTGTTCACCATGCTGCCATCATTCAAATGAAATTTTTACTGTAATTGAAAAGTTTGACTTAAAATTGTCTTTTGTCACTGTTACAATGGGAAAAATTGAACGGAATAATGTTTGATCTCTGCAATAACATTTAGTTAACATTACATTTTCCACTCTTAGCTTGTGTCTCCAGAAAGATTCACACCGTCTCCTGTCCCTCGTCGCCCTCCATCCAAAGAACTAGTCAATCCATTAGAGGCTTCCCTCAATGCAGACATATCAAGTTTAGAGGAATCAATAGATTTATCATCAACAAAACGTCTCATGCATAAGGAGAAGAAATCAAGGGGGAAACGCAACCAGAGGAAAGTGAAGCATGCGGCCATTGCTGATCCCACTAAAGAGTATCTGGATTCTAATAGTAAGTTGCGGTGACTAAGTTGGTTTGACCAATGGAAGCTTTATTTGTGTGCAAAGTAATTGGTGGTACAATATTCTAAATGTTGTCTTTTTGAGTCATCCATTGTAAATAAGTAACAAATTTTAATCAAAATTTTGGAATTCTGGTGTTCAGTCATGTATTATTTAACTACACATGTAAGTATCAATGAAACCTACTAGTTTCAGGTGATGATTGCATTAAGTTATGCATAAGTTTGGATGAAATACACAGGGTATTCAATTTATATTACCTGGCTTCTAAAGATCTGCTTTACATTGTACATTTTCTTGGTTATATTCAAAGCACCACTATGTGGTTCTCACTTGTTTTTACTGATCAACTACCATGAGTTGATGTGTAGTATTGTGAAGAATCGTTTTGTATGTTGAGTGTTTACAGATAAGAATAAGATGAGAACCAATGATTTTAGCCATCAAAGATCTTTTTTTATAAATACTAGAATTAAGCAGTGAACAATAGCGCATGAGGTGTGACACTGGTCAAGAACCTATGCACTATAAAAGAAAAACCACATGGGCCAATCAATGCTTCACCTGCTACAAATCAACTTGAACCTGTCCCTATTTTTATTCTTGCTATCAGATTAAGTGTAAATGTCAGCAGTGAAGCTAACCATTATCTAGGTGCAGTCCTTTCAGCCTTCTATATGTTGCAAGTTTCACAATTTCAATCACTTGATAAGCCTTGATATAAGCATGAAATAGTTTGAGTGTGTAACATCTTGTAAGTGCTGCTTAACAATATTTACTAAAACGTTGCATTTTACAGCTTCCCTTACAACATCAGACTCTGACATCGAGGGCACCAAACAAAAAATGGAAAGGATGCGCAAAAACCATGGCTCTGATTGGCTGCTTGCTCTTCAAGATCCGTACAGTACCCCTGCTATAAACACAAGAGAACCCAGTGAGCAGCAGGACAGCACTAGTCAGGATCCTAGTGGAAGTGACACAGAACTACTAACAGAGGTAGAAGTGCATCAGAGTGACGATGTTCAGCAGCAAAATGCAAAAACTGAAGAAGTAAGTGATTTTGAAATGGAAATCTTTAAAATGTTGTTATTCACAAATAACAACATTCTGTTGGTATCAAAATGCTCATCGTTACCAGTGCATGTTTGACAGTCTTGTACTACTTGATGAACTCTTGTCATCAGTCTGTATTGACTGGGTAATACTTTTTGCATACTTGGTGCTGTGGTTTGGAATTGCTTTTCATGAAAGTATTGGACTTAAGTTGTGAAAATGTCTCTAACTTTTGTAATACCCTTGTAAAGTGCTCCACACAATCTTTTTTGTTTATTTATATATTTACTTATTACAGTTCTTTGGAGTATAAGAAATTGTGATTGTTTACACTTTGGAACTTGTTACCTCTGAGTATAAGAAATTGTGATTGTTTTCAGACTTTTAACTTAAGAACTTGTTAAAGACTTATTTATTTAGCAAAGCATATACCAAACATAACTGATGTAACTGATGTTTGTATATATTTTAATGTTTAATTGTACTTGTACTTTATGTATGTTAATGTTTAATTGTACTTATTTGTTTTTAATGTCTGCGCCTCGTAATAGTTATACTAGATTGATGGCGCATTACAAATGCTTATTATTATTATTATTAGTTCTCTGCAAACACACTCCCCCATCCAACTCCCCCCCCCCAAACACAAAGTACAATACTATATAGAAATGGAATCTCAAAATAATGTGCCATTGTTATTGTCTTACAGCCAGTGGTGAAAGAAATGGTTGTAATAGCACAAGTGGAGAAGCCACTGGAAGAGAAGGTAGCGGACTCCAATCCCCCAGCTGCAAAGACAATTGATTCTAAGACTAATATCTATCAAGTAAAGTCAACAGAGTCAGAGGAAATAGTCATCTATGGAACACAAGAAGACAAATCTGCTGATGAAGGTATGAGAGATTGTTTTGTTGCAGTCATTTTAAGCATAACCTCCACAAGATTAGAAAAGAAAGTCGGATGGTATAACAGGCTGAACATATTATGGCAGGACAGATGATGTTTATTTTTGTAGTTTTTGGCTCTGAGCGAAGCTAAAAGGGCCTAACTGATCTCAACAATTAGAGAGCCAATTCGGGCGTTGGTTTTATGCTAAGGATGTTTGTCTGTTTGATATTTGGTCTTGAAATTTGTTTCTAAATTTTGCTTATTTATTATTTAATCGATTGCACTCCAGGTTGATTTCAAATACTGTCGATAAAATATGATTTTTTGGTAAAAAAGCCACGATGAACGAGTTGTTTTGTGGTACCCCGTGTGTGCTAGAGATTATTTTGGTCTGTATAATTTAAGTTGCGTAAAAGTGACGGAAACCAACGGAGGGTAATTTCTTAAGATTCAGTTCAGATTCAGAAGTTATTTACTATTTCATAACTTTTCTTAACATTTCTTTACAATTTAAATAAAGAAATAGTTGAGGAATGTCAAAAAATGGTCAAGAACATGTCTGAATCTTGAATAAATCTGAACTAATGAATCGGGTAAATGAATTTCCTAGTGGACTATTTTTCCTTGCGCAAGTGCACGTATTTTTGTGACCTCAATTTTTGTGCAAAACACGGACCGAAAGTCATGAAAAATGGTCGTATTTCATCACACTCACTCATTGTAGTTTTGTTAGAATATAGTTTTAAAAAGTCAATTTAATCATATTGTGGACATGATTCTGAGGGAAAATTATATTTTCAATGAGATTTTACTTTACCCCTTACTTCGCAATATTGAACAATTTCCGTATTTTTCCATAGCAAAAACAGTCTAAATAAATGATGTTCCACTTTGCACAACAATTTTATACTTCAGAATATCAAAGATTGATATGTTTTCTCTTGAAAAACAAGAAGTTTTTAGGCCAGGACTTCTTAAGAAATTCAAGACCAAGGTTTATTTGATCGATGTTACGTCAATGGTCCCCGATCTCGCCATGATTTTGGACGGCAGCTTGCTTGTTTTATGTTTACAATCAGGAGGTCATGACCTATGGCGTATTGATCGATTCTGATCTGATTGGATGGTCTCAAGGTCGTCACAGTTATGAATGAATAATTCACAAGGTCATTAAGGGGGGTGGCAGTAATAGAAAAGGTCAAAATAATGTTGGATAATGAACATAATAATGTACATAATAATAATAATAATTGAATTCAAATGTGACTGAAATTAGTGGTTTCAGAAATCATTGATTGCAAGTTGCAAAGTTTCATCTTTTACTCTAGGCTGTGCAATATTAATCATGAGCTAAATTTTGAGAGAAATCAAAAGGAATGGCAAGCAATCAATGACAGCAGGGGTGGGAAATCACTTTTTTTTTTTTAGTATTCCCTGATTAGAAAAAAGTTACAAAGATCAATTATTGGAACCGATGGCTGCTTTCGGAAACTAATAACAACTAGTAGGCCTATGGGCATGAAATTTGGTAGGTACAGTCAACATTTATAGCCAAATTTTCGGAAGGTCATTTCGGGGTCACCAGAGGTCGTCTGAGGTCAAATTAGTAAAAACTACTGGATGGTCGTGAAACTTGGTGGATACAGTCGACATTGGAGTCAAATTTTTGGAAGGTCATTTCGGGGTCATCTGAGGTCAAATTAGTAAAAACTGTCATATGGGCATGAAACTTGGTAGGTTCAATCAGCGCAAAATATGGTAATTAAGTACCTAATTTGCATAATATATGCGTAATAAGCAAAATACCTTGTGAACAGATTATCTGGAGATCCGTATGGGGTAGTGACGTAACTTCTCGACCTGATTAGATTTTCAGCGCAACATACTTTATCCAATTTCGTGAGGTCAAAGGTCAACTGAGGTCACCAAATCTTTTAATAATTAATTTTCAACTGTGCATCACATATCCACATAACAGCTTGATCGGTCATGTAATTAAGGAAATATGACGACTTTAAGATAGTCGCTTTCCATGTAAAGTATAGCAAAGTAGCACTTTCAATGAGTGATAACTCGTAAAGGAAGCATCTTTCTATTTTGATTTATTACTTTGATGAAATAGTTCTTTGGTATTGCCAAATTTGATTGCAAATTTGTAAGGTGGGCCCCTGAACCCCGGCCATTTAAAGACAAATTTTTGGAAGGTCATTTTGGGGTCACCAGGGGTCATCTGAGGTCAAATTAGTAAAAACTGTTGTATGGGCATGAAACTTGGTGGGTACAGTCAACATTTAAAGCCAAATTTAAAGCCATATTTAGTCTGAAACTTGGTGGGTAGTCACCAATTAGAGCCAAATCCTTATTCAGACTAACACTATTCTTGACATAGGCATATTTTGATACATTTTGATTAGTTTAGACCCATTTGGACCCTTTTCCATCCAATTCCACCCGTTTCGATCCATGTGGCTAAATAGTAATTCCCAAAATTGATTGATGTATCATTGTATGCTCTGCAAATGAGATAGCTAACAACCGACCAGATGTACCCATTGAATGTAATATGTCACATATACTCAAATGATTTCACCTGTTGCACATTCGACTTTCACTGTCACCATAAAGCACAGAGCCACAGCGCCATTGGTGCTCTTGTTCAAATATATAATCATTTTAGGGTGTATATTCCTCTTTAATCTGGGGAGGGCTGTGTAATTTGTTCCTGATTTCCTTGCAATTTGTCATTTTCCTGAGCAATTCATTAGGCCTTACACACCTTTTTTTATTATAACTTTGTCTTTACAGCTCAAGAACTTTTGAGTCCTCTACTGGTGACAGTCTATCAAAATAACAATGAAACCAAACAAATTCAACTGTTTGTAACAGTTCGATCAACTCATATAGAAGAAAAAGATATACATGGACAAGTTACAGAGGAATTGGATCTGGTCAGCCTCAAAGGGTAAGTGAAAGTCCCTTTTTCAGAATCAGTTTGGAAAAATTGAATCCTGAAAAAGATATGCAGGTATTAGTTACTGTGAACAGGGGATGCAGATTTCAAATGATTTACGCATTCAGTTAACCCCATTTGAAATTCACACCCCCTGTGTAGTAGAGTACGGTCATATCTTCCATAGGGGTTGTAAGGAATTCACCTGGAATAGCCCAGTATTTCTACAGTTTGTTTCACCTTTGATAGTGGCATTATTGCATTTACTGCCAGTGAACCGTAGTTAATATGTGTATATGACAGCGTTCAAGCTTTGACTTACGTTTGGCGGACAGAATGGAGGAAACTTAAAGTGAAAGATATCCTACTTAAAGGAACTTTTTCTAGGGTGAAATTTTGTGTAGAATCTGAATCTGACATAAAAAATGCATAATTATCAACTTGAAAATTTTCCCCATAGCACTGGACAGGCATATTTCTGCCCAAAATCGTCAAATTTGAGCAAAAATTTTTGTTAAAAAAATAAGTCCTTCAAAATGGAGATACTTAGGGCTAAACAAAAAACATGTTGCTCTAGAGAAAGGTATTGGTTAGAGCAACATGTTCTTTGTTTAGCCTTACACCTCCCAGTTTTGAAGGACTTATCTTTTTAACAAAATCCATGACTTTTTTCACGCCCTCAAAATTCTTAGGGGTGGGGGTAGCATATTGCAAGTTATTTCCTTTTCTGTAAATCTAGCTTACTTATTTGTTATATCACCATTTAGCTATTGAAATACTGAGCAAAAAGGCACTTGAAACATCCCTATAGCTCATACCATTGTGGAGATATGGCATTTTCAAATCGAAAATGAGGCAAATATTATACTTTTTTCCAAATCAATTGTCACTCGAACCCTCAACTTTGTACCCCTGCTACGAAGATAAAGAAATATATGGATCCCATTCAATGCTTTCAATATCACAATTGTACCCTTGTTACACAATTAGCATAGAAAATTAGGCACTATTTGATAGTTTTCATGTTCATACACACACAGGAAATTAGCAAGTCAAAATTTTTGTCACCCTAAAACGGCCATTTTCGGCCAAAATTGGACCAAAAAATGAATTTTTCTCAAAATCAGTGAAAAATACGGGGTTTCAAGTGCCAAAATCTGAAAATATGTGACATTTTACCCCTCATAACATTTAAGTAATCAAGAATTTTGACTGTTTTCACCCCTAAATACTTTTTTCACAGTTTGTCCGCCAAACGTAAGTCAAAGCTTGAACGCTGTCATATGCTCTGCAAGATTAGGTTAGTGTGTATCTGAATAATTCACCAGGTATATGTGACCCCTCGGCACAACTGAGCCCGGATGTCGCCAGTGCCACTATTGAGATATGTTCCATCGAACTTAACAATAAACAATAGGAAACAAAGGATTTATTGACTGTTTTATTGATTTTTCAATACTTAAATGTCAAGTACTATAGACATGATATACATCATTTTAAAGCTATTTTCAAGCAGAATATTTTGGTTGAATATCTCAAAAATGATGATTGGCGACTTCAGGGCTCAGTTGTGCCGAGGGGTCACATATGAATAATTCCATCCATCTAATGTGCTCTCACTTTTGCAGGAAGATCACTTTGATATAAATAATTCATTGTGGTTATGTTTGTTTTTCACTCCTTCCTTTCAGGATGAAGAAATCTCAGGACACCTTGCGTGATTCAGACTCCCAGTTCTTAATAGTGCCTGTTGTAGATTTAACATTTGATTACATCAGAAGAGATCGTCAGAAAAGAAGATACTTCATGGAAAATGAAGAAAGTTGTCTTGTAAGTGAGCAACTATTGACATGGGGAGGCAAAGTGAGATCTGGGTGGGAAAATGTTAAAATTTGCCTAATATGTGGCACTTTTTTCTCAAAATAGTGCAATTTTCAGTGATCATCTGTTTAGCCCGGTAAACACCTTGATTTTGGACTTAATAGAATGAGTATTGTATCTGTTCATCTGGACATACTATTTTTGATAGCGACAGTATCGCATCTCATGTAAGGCGCATCATCAGGCTGACTGATCAGATGATGAACTATTGACCTGTGACACACTTGATGGTATGGCGTCACAGGAGAGTCGCCGGGGTAGCTTCGTGATTGCTGTGTCGTAGGTCCTTGAAAGGTTGTGGCGAAGGCCCCCTCCTGATGATGAATCTTGGATAAGACGCGATACTGTCGCTATCAAAAATAGTAAGTCCAGATGAACAGATTCAATACTCATTTTATTATTTTTATCTACCTGGATGACTGAGAATATTCACAAATTTACCTTGATTTTTGGCTTAAGAGTGTAAAATTACAAATTAGCCTGGACGGTAAACACCAAATGTTTTGGTATAAAATTGCAAATTTTTGTTATGATGTTTGCCACATACAAGTGAGAAAAAGTTCTGTAAAACTAACTAATATCTTTACTTGTTGGTTCATTCTCACTACCTTTGCAGGCACTTTTCAATGTCTTGGAACCATTTGTGGAAAAGAATCAATTAGAAGAAAGACAGAAGGGGATGATACAATGTTTGAAATGTTCGACAGAATTTCACAAACATGCAGCCAAGAGAAAGGTACACAAGACACCAAGAAAAAGTGTTATTCAGAATGCAGTGGGATCACATGATAATAGCAGTAGTGGTAAGTACAAGGCAGTAGAGTAAAATTAAATTTTGTAATTTTCTCAAAAACTGCTATTACTTTTAAGATATACAATAAAATTAATATCTAAATTACTGCCTTGAGGAACTTGGGCGTATGGACTATTATGTAAATATCTTGTGAAAACTCTATGATTCAGAAAGGTAGTCTCCTCAACAGCTGGCTTCTGTCAGTCATTCCTAACAAACTGTCTGCAATTGAGCAGAAACAACAACTTTGTGATTGGGTCAAGTGATTCCATTGATCTTTGTTTGTGAGTCATGCAATGTTATATTCAGTTCTAATTATCAGTTAATGATGACTTTATTTTGATTTTGTATTTTATGCTCTTCTCAGATATAGAATCAATGAATGAATTATTAGTTTGTCCAGAGTGCAATAGTAGTATGCTGGTAGATCTAGAGCATCCACAACAAACCAAGGCATATAATTCTAACACTTCAACACCAATGGGATCAGTGTCATCTTTAGAAATGAATGGAGGCAAACCTCTGGCTACATCATCACCATGGAAAGTAGGGTAAGAAAGAGATGCAGCTAATGATGTTATTCAAATTAAATTCATTGCAAATAATAGCTTATTTTTAATAGGGACTTTCATGGTGTATTCAAGGTCACATACTAAGGTTTATGTTATTTTAGGTCAACTATTTGGGACTGCCATCCATATTTTTGAAGGCAGTAAAATATTTGGTGGTGTTTGATGGGCATCATGGTTGCACAATTATTGAATACATGACAGTTTTTACCAGACAGGGAGAAAAATACATTGGAAAAATCAAAGATGATTGATGTCATAATCAGTGCTCAAAATAATAATATAAAAATATAATATGGTCCCTGGTTTAAGGGATCTGGAATGAGCGTTTATGGCGTTTCGACAGTATTTTTTATGGGACATGAGAGCACCACAGACGTATCGAATTGCATTCTGAATACGAATAATGTCTTTCTGATATCAAATAATTTTCATTTTTTGAAAATCACGATATAATACAAATTTTATGACAAATTATAAAAATTTGATATTTTTCAATTTTTGATATATAACAGTCCTCGAAGTAAATTTTATAAATCTAATGATATATTCTTAAAGTGTATGTAGCTGGGACGAAAAGCCGACGATCAATTGAAAATTTTGACCTTTCATATTGAAGATATGGATTTTTTCCCCAAAAAGACCTAAATTTTTTTGGCGTTTTGGGAAAAAAAATCCATATCTTCAATACGAAAGGTCAAAATTTTCAATTTTTTTTCGGCTTTTCCTCCCAGCTACATTCACGTTAAATATAAATCATCAGATTTATAAAGTTTACTTCGAGTACTGTTAAATATCAAAAATATCAATTTTAATGATTTGCCTTAAAATGTGTATTACATTGCGAATTTCAAAAAATCAAAATTATTTGATATCAGAAGGACATTCTTCATATTCAGAATGCGATTCGATATGTCTGATGTGCTATTATGTCCCACAATAAATACTGTCCAAACATCCATACCCCTTCCCTTAAGTCATACAATAAATCAATTATAGTACATTTTAAACTACTCCCATGACTATTTTTAATTGAACAAAGATGATACACACTGACACATATCAGAAATAATAGAAATAAATGCTATTCAACACTTTAAGTCTAAATTGAATTTATCACACTTATGTTTGTCATATTTCATCAAGCTTGTTTTGAAAATAAAATGTCAGCCCATATCTCTTTGTATACATCATAATACATCCTTAATTTGTTGCTATTTCAGAGAGGATGACACCAGAGTTTCATCCTCATCAACTGATTACCACAGTGCAGAGGACTCACCCTCAACCAGTCAACCATCATATCAAACTGCCAAATCTGGGACCTCTACCACCAATGGTACCCTCAATGGTGATAGCCAAGCATCTAGTAATACAGATAGAACTCTTGCAGGGAGTAACTCGGAACAATCTACGAGTCATTCTAAGAAGAGTTTGCTAGGAGAGTTTAACCTTCCAGACGCAACAATGCGTATGTCAATGGGTGATTCGGTAGGGGACGAGATATCGCCTTACCCACCAGAAAAGATGGCACAGATGTTATATACAGGAGTTAAAGGATTTGATCAAAAGTATACTTTAGTACCGCCAGATTTATTGAGTGGGAATTCAAGTAATGAGGCTTCAAAACCAACTACACCTGTCTCAAAGAATTTGGAGGAGAATAATCCAAAAAGAAGGATTATAACAGTAGACTCTAACGAAGGCAACCAGCAGGCAAGCAATAGTGTGATATCCAATGAAAGACTGCTGAGTGGGAAGCCCCCACAATTCCCTGTGCATTCAAATGTAGACTTGCCTGTTAGACACTTAAGTGATGGTGGAAGGACTAGAAAAGTGTCAGGGACAGGGAGTGAAGATGATATTGAAATCCTTGAGAAACAAAGTGCACATCAGAATATAGTCAGTGATGACAGTCAGAAAAATTGGTTGCAATCTAGAACTCATAATGATGCCAGACGGTTAGACAGCAATGATAGTGACATTGCTGTCATTGCAGATCAAATTGATACCGTTAAACCTGATAGCACAACATCAGCATCAGACACAGTATTTGATGTCGGACATGATCACATGCATACCACCAATCTTGCCAGTGCTCTTAGCGATGATGCCAGTCGCATGCAACCTCTTAGTCCTGTTGCTGAACTGAATAGCAATGTCTCAGGTTTAGATACATCTAGTGGTGGTAGTGATAATGATGTGCATATACATGCGACATTTCCACAGTCAAGTCATACTGAGACAAGTGAGCAGCATAAGAATGGTGACTCACCTATGGAACATAGCTCCACTGAATCACAGCTTAGTGATAGTATATATAAACGAAGAAAGTCATCGCAGTTAGAGAGCACTGATGTGGATTTCAGTGAAGTTGATCATAGGCTGAAGCTGTATTTTGACATGGATTTGTTTGGTGATGAGGAGGAATTCAAGTGCACGATAAAGGTAATAAGTTCGGCCTGTTTTTGATGTTTACGTTGTAATTGCGGCATATTGCCAAATAGGATCAACTACAAACCATCCATGTCCACAGAGCCCCAAATGTTAAATCAAAGGGCTGCCCATTTAGTAAATAAGCATTTTCAGGGCTCTGAGTTGGTACACTGATAGCGCTTAAGCATAGGTACATGAGCCCAATACATGTAGGTCAAATATTATGGGCCTAAGGTGCCAAATGTTAAAATAAAGGGGCGAATATTTCTCAGTAAATAAAGCAGCTACAGGACTTTGAATTGGTACACTGATAGCACTTAGGCGTGAGCATTATACCTTTACATGTGTAAATGAGTCTCACAGATCATATATTATGGGCCTGCAGTTACCCAGTTGAAAAAATTCTAAACATGCTGGTATGCCATATTTGTGTGCAAATACAAGGTCCTCTAGTTTAAATTGAAGTTGCTGCATTCATTATTGTGTATTGTGAGGTCAGGTAAAGGACAATCAATGAAAAACCAGAAACCAACATGATTATGAAGTTATGCATCGTGATGGTTTCAAATGTTCAACTTTCACATTTGTTGCCTAGGTAATTATCTCTTTTAAGTGTCTTCCACAAAGCAGTACAAACAATGTCAATTCTGTGTGTTTTGTTTTGCAGGCCAACATTTATCAGCTGTCCAAAGCAGTCAGTTTCAAGGGCTACCTTCTTGTTTCAACTCATAACCTGTACATCCTCAAGATCACAAAAGAAGAAAGGTTTGTAATGATTATGTGTACTGATGAACCATCACCCTTACCCTATCACCATTACCCCAACACCCTACGCCACCACCCTCCCATTACCCCACCCCCTACACCACCACTACCTTACCCCAACTCAATCGATAAAGGGTTCATCTATGGAGCTAAAGGTAATAGTATACTTTTTCTGGATCGCCATGACAAGAGGAATAATTTGGGGGAAATTTCATCAGCATTTGAATAGTTTGAATTTTGACCTCTCTGTGAGCTTTGACCAGCCATATCTCAAAAGGCTCAATGCTGACAGAGGTCCAGTAAACCTATTCTTGAAGTTGGTGGTCTTGAGAAGCAATATCCATCAAAAACAAAACTATGGACCCCAAAACAGGCTTCTGTGGCAAAATTGAGTTTGGCAGCTGGACTATTTTCAACACTCAACATTAAATTAATCATGATAGAGTAAGAGATGTATCAGTTATCATGCATGAAGTAATCAAGCTAAAGATCTATCAGTTTTAAAACATCAAAGCTGTCAAGTTTTCATCTTCCTTTTTCATTGTCATTATTTTTGCTGACAAGTTCATTAATTTCACTCATGGTTTCAATTTTCAGTGACAGCCCATCTGATTGGCTAACCAAACGAACCCAGCATCCAATCAGAGACTTGTTATACATTCATATTGGTTTAGGCAGTCAGAGTTTCCAGCTTGAGTTTAACAATGATGGTATACTGTATACAGTGGCAGTCAGAGACAAGCAATGGTGTGAAAAGTTTGTCAGTCAGATATCAGGTAAGTGAAGACCTTACATACTATGGGTCACAATGGCCTCATCTCAATGCCATAGTTCAATAACCTCAATTAAACAATCATAGAGCAAAATTTGACCTCAAGTTGTGGAGAATTAGTTTGTGTACCCAAATAGTCAAAGGTCATTCAATGAATGTGCAACTATTGGGGTTAAAGAACTGTGCCCTGATAGTTGAGCATGTTGTGGATCCTAGTGACCGATTGTTTCCTGTGTTTCCTTTTGATATCAAACACTTCTTTAATTTTAGTACTACTTCACCAACGACCATGTCAAAATTTCCCATTAAAAACTTGGAAAAAAATGGAAATCAGCAGCACCTTTATCTCCAAAATAATGCATGCTTCCTAAAATGGACAGAAGGTTAAAGCACTGCATATTGCTTGTTGAGAAACAAGTTAGAAGAATCAATGGATAACGTATAGATCATTGTTTGAATATCAACATTCAATACAAGTGCAAGACACTTTTAATATACACCTCATAAAGTTCTCAATTATGTGGTCAAATCCAATAGAAATCTACTCACTCAGTTTCGTCTTTCTGGTCGGGAGACTTCTTCAGTAATGCGATGATCCGCCAGTTTTCCTGCGAGACTTCTCATCCCTAGGGTGCACAGTTCGTAGCAGCGCATCATATTTGTGATTTAGAGAATATAAACCTTAAGGGATCTAAAATGAGCGTTTATTATGCGTTTCGACAGTATTTTTTGTGGGACATGAGAGCACCTCAGACCTATCGAATTGCATTCTGAATCTGAAGCATGTCTTTCTGATATCAAATAATTTTCATTTTTGAAAATCACAATATAATACAAATTTTATGACAAATTGTGAAAATTTGATATTTTTCAAATTTTGATATATAACAGTCCTCGAAGTAAATTATATAAATCTAATGACATATTCTTAAAGTGTATGTAGCAGGGAGGAAAAGCCGACGGTCAATTGAAAATTTTGACCTCTCATATTGAAGATATGGATTTTTTCCCCAAAAGACCGAATTTTTTGTGGTGTTTTGGGAAAAAAAATCCATATATTCAATACGAAAGGTCAAAATTTTCAATTGATCGTCGGCTTTTCATCCCACCTACATACACTTTAAGTATAAATCATCAGATTTATATAGTTTACTTCAAGTACTGTTAAATATCAAAAATATCAATTTTAATGATTTGCCATAAAATGTGTATTAAATTGCTAATTTCAAAAAATCAAAATTATTTGATATCAGAATGACATTCTTCGTATTCAGAATGCAATTCGATATGTCTGATGTGCTGTAATGTCCCAAAATAAATACTGTCCAAACGTTCATACCCCAGCCCTTAATACGAAACTGAGTGAGTGTTTTTATTTATTCTCTCTGTTTGTTGTCTCGCCTGAATGTTCAGGGAGAGACTTAGTAATCACTATGGTGTGTGTGTGTCCGTGTGTGTGGGGGTGTGGGCGGGGGTGCGTGTGTGTGTTCGGAAAAAGCTTGTGAACGCGTTATCTTGAGAACCGTAAGTGCTATGATGATGAAACTTTATAGGGGTAGCATGACCAAAGGGTGTCGACCTGATTAGATTTTGAGCGCAAAATATGGTAATTAAGTACCTAATTTGCATAATTTATGCGTAATAAGCAAAATACCTTGTGAACAGATTATCTGGAGATCCGTATGGGGTACAGTGGCGTAACTTGGTGGGGAGTAGCGTGGCCAGATGTTCTCGACCTGATTAGATTTTCAGCGCAAAATATGCTAATTAAGTACCTAATTTGCATAATTTATGCGTATTTGATGCGTATCAAGCAAAAAAACCCTTGTGAACAGCTTATCTGGAGATCCGTATGGGGTACAGTGGCGTAACTTGGTGGGGAGTAAGCGTGGCCAGATGTTCTCGACCTGATTAGATTTTCAGCGCAAAATATGCTAATTAAGTACCTAATTTGCATAATTTATGCGTATTTGATGCGTATCAAGCAAAAAACCTTGTGAACAGCTTATCTGGAGATCCGTATGGGGTACAGTGACGTAACTTGGTGAGGAGTAGCGGGGCGAGAGGTTCTCGACCTGATTAGATTTTGAGCGTAAAATATGGTAATTAAGTACCTAATTTGCATAATATATGCGTAATAAGCAAAATACCTTGCGAACAGATTATCTGGAGATCCGTATGGGGTACAGTGACGTAACTTGGTGGGGAGTAGCGGGGCCAGAGGTTCTGGACCTGATTAGATTTTGAGCGTAAAATGTGGTAATTAAGTACCTAATTTGCATAATATATGCGTAATAAGCAAAATACCTTGTGAACAGATTATCTGGAGATCCGTATGGGGTACAGTGACATAACTTGGTGGGGAGTTGCGTGGCTAGAGGTACTCGACCTGATTAGATTTTCATGAGGTCAAAGGTCACATACAAGGTCAAAGGTCAACTGAGGTCACCAAATCTTTTAATTATTAATTTTCAACTGTGCATCACATATCCCAATAACAGCTTGATCGGTCATGTAATTAAGGAAATATGACGACTTTAAGATAGTCGCTTTCTTTGTAATGTATAGCAAAGTAGCACTTTCAATGAGTGATAACTCGGAAAGGAAGCATCTTTCTGTTTTGATTTATTTGATGAAATAGTTCTTTGGTATTGCCAAATTTGATTTTTCAGCGCAACATACTTTATCCAATTTCGTGAGGTCAAAGGTCACATACAAGGTCAAAGGTCATCTGAGGTCACCAAATCTTTTAATAATTAATTTTCAACTGTGCATCACATATCCCAATAACAGCTTGATCGGTCATGTAATTAAGGAAATATGACGACTTTAAGATAGTCGCTTTCCATGTAAAGTATAGCTAAGTAGCACTTTCAATGAGTGATAACTCGTAAAGGAAGCATCTTTCTGTTTTGATTTATTACTTTGATGAAATAGTTCTTTGGTTTTGCCAAATTTTTGGAAGGTCATTACGGGGTCATCCGAGGTCACTCAGGGTCATCTGAGGTCAAGTTATTAAAAACTCGTATGGGCATGAAACTTGATGGGTACAGTCAACATTTCAAGGCAAATTTTTGGAAGGTCATTTTGGGGTCACCAGGGGTCATCTGAGGTCAAATTAGTAAAAACTGTCGTATGGACATGAAACTTGGTGGGTACAGTTACCATCGGCCAGATAATCGTGCCCAGCCGATAACCGCCAAATTCATTTACCTCTCTACCAACAGTTATCGCACAAGCAGGCGGTCACAAAACCAGGCGAGACTCGTGGTTCGAGAACCGCCTTGTTTTTGATGTTATTCTTGTATAGGCATTCCTTCAATTTATTGTTTGTCAATATTGGGTTTTGCCTGGCATTTTGCCAAATGTTATAAATAAATAAATAAAAAGTAGATATCTATTGGAATTAACCACATAATTGAGAATTTACTTCACAATCCTGATGAATTTGTTTCAAGATACACCTCATATTTTTTCTATGTCTTTTCTAATTAGCTAGGCCTATATGGTTCCAGGATTTCATTTCGCTCTTAGGTGCTAAGCATGTGTAAAACTGTATGTACCCTATAATTATTTTTTTAAGATTTTGTAATATAAATTCCGCAAAATAAACATTTCACATAATTTTCAAAAATACCAAAATTCTGTACTCAAAATAACAGTGTATACAGTACATCAAAATTGGGAATATTTCTTTTTGATTTTAACCTGTATAGATGCTGTGCACAACTCCCCCATCAACAAGAGGAAATACAAAGGCATTGTACGAGATCATCCCAACACCCAGGCTAATCTCATGTGTCAGGTTTATGGTGCCCTCATGTCAGAGAATTCACCTGCTGAGGTAGACACCAACTTATCATTGTACATACTGGGCTACAGAAAGGTGATCAAGGAGATGAAGAAAAGTAAGTGAATTGTTACAACTATTAATGGTTGTATCAGGCCACAGTTACAAACAAAGCATGTTGGAGCTAAATTTGAACTCCACTTCTTTTCCATTTAGCAAATCCTGTATTTTGTCTATATCATCATTTGGTACATAATACTGGGCTTGATAAGGCTCATAGCCAGCCATCTTCAAGTCATGTGTCTGTCTGCAACAGGATAAAACAGAGTTGAAATAGGTGTTACATGTTGCAAGTAGATCATAGTATCGTTAGCTAGCAAATTTGGCTGTATTTTACAAAGATGAAACTTTTACAGAAATTTTAGGACTTCAGAAAGTGGGGCCTATAATAAATAATAAAACAATTTATGATGAAATTGTCAAGCAAAGCAAAGTACTTCATCTTGTAAAAAAATAACCATTAACCCCTGCCTTAGCTTGTTCCTTCCCCGGATCCATGCTGCAATAAAGTGTTGGACCATTGCATCTGATTTTATGGGTCTTCAACTTTATCACTTAGTCTGGAGACCTAGAAAGGTTCAGATGAAGTAGCCAAAATTGACAACTGTAACATGAATGTATATTTTTTACCAAAACCATGTAACGATTTAGTGAACAACAATCCTTAAATCCTTAAAAGTAGTTGTGAAGATACAGTTTTATGGATAACAAGATCATTGTTTTAGTGGCAAATGTATGAAAAAGCTTGTAACAAATGTAATTTTCTTAATTCCTTTACAAACTTTAAAGAAAAGGGGAAAGAAGCAAAGGAAAATGGTGAGTTGTGTGTTGTTGTTTACATGGCAAAACTTTATATGCATGCACTAAATACAAGCTATCAACACTTAATTCCCTAATATGCAAGTTCTATTGGGCTAATCAATGTAAAGTCCACACTCTCACTGTAAAAGATTTTTGAAATATCTTCTACAAGGGGAGTATGAATTTGAAATGGAATAAACACATCAGGCAGCTTTATTGAATTTCATACACCCTTTGAGAAAGATTCAACTAGAATCTTCCACAGAGGGAGGGTGAGTTTCAAATCAAGTTGGTTGAATCCATCTGAGGATTTCCAAAATCTTCCACGGGGTAGTGGGATTTTAAATGGAAGGGCCCAGCCAATACCAAACTCCCTATGCTTAATTACTGTTGAACTGATAGCACATGAAATGTTATCTGCCGCTCTGAATAAACTACTGGTATCAATATTTTAGTTCCTATGTATTTTTCAGTATTGTTGGAATCACTGTCACTTTCAAATTAAATATTTTGTTCACAAAAATGACCAAAATATTTAGGAAAATGCAATGAAATTCTTTGGCTACGTACGCTACTTGTTTCAAGGGGACTTGTGTTGTAGAAAGGGTCAGTCATATCAGTAAATATTAAACACAATTGGGCACTGATCATCTAGAAAACTTCAATGATATGAGACAAAAAAAAATTAAGCATCTCCAGCACCCTGCAACCCCAAATCAAAAGATTTATCAAATATTTATTTAGGGGGATATTTGGAAAAAAAAAAATAAACCAGTTTTGAAAATTGCATTGCAACCCAACTTTATGCCAAAAAGACTGCATGCATCCCAAACCGGCCACTAAGAAATTATTAGAGATCCAAATCAAAGTTTTGTAAATGGATCGTAAATAGTGGTCAGCTAAACTACCAGTAATAACTTGCATCTTGTCAATAACAACTGTGAATGTGTGATGTAGTGTGCTTCTATTACAATGAAACAACATCTGTGTTGGCAGATACCATCATTTTATTTTAACCTGTAATCTCAAGTAAATAATTTATATTCGATCTCAAGTGGGCCCTTAACCCTAACCTGGGTTGCCAGACTCCTGATGAAAGGCAAAGTTATGACCAAAAATGTTGAAGTATGCCTTAATTTTGTGTTGAAATTAATGAGATCACAGGTACGAGGGGGTATCAAAAAGTTTTAGAAATCGCCCAGAAGTGAAAGAGCTATATCAATGAAATTTTGTCAGTGCAATCACTGGTCCTTATGTACACTATGGTGCAAAAATGGTCTCATAAGTATGTTTACTTTTTTACAGGCGACGCTAGATGCTAATAACCTGCTGCCCCAGTTACTGCGCATAAACTGCAAGATTGAGAAAATTGAGGCAAGCAGCGTTATTAAGATCCTGCATTTGAAGGGTTGCAGTGCCTAGAAAATCGATGATGAAATGAAAGTTATCTTCGGTGGTGATTGTGATATTGTCACTGTTGCTTTTTGGAAAATTAATTTTCATTTCATCACAGATTTTTTGGGCACTGTAACCCTTAAAATGGAACTTAATCATGCTACATGCCTAAATTTTCTCCATTTTGCTGGTTATGCGGTTACATAGGCAGGTACTGACATCTAGCGCCTGTAAAAAAAGTAAACATTCTTATGAGACCATTTTTGCATCATAGTGTACATAATGACCAGTGATTGCACTGACAAAATTTCATTGATATAGCTCTTTCACTTCTGGGCGATTTCTAAAACTTTTTGATACCCCCTCGTATGAATAACACATTATAGTGTGCTTGTAATGAAAATGTAATTGTTTGTAAATATGTGCCATTGTTTGTATTGTCATTAGTAATTTGTATTGTGCATATTGTAGCTACTTTCATTCCCTAAATGTGGTACAAACCTTACCTTAGTCTCAAATGATAGCTTAAGCTTGGGTGCAGTGCTGTACGGTGCAAAACCTGATTGAGGAGCCAATGGCTCCTAACTTTATAAATTTAGGCGCCCAAATTTTGCTCCCAGGTGCCAACTGTACGTTGAATGTTCATAGCTGCTGTACTCTGATCTACATATTCCCATTGAAAGCTACATACTTCATACGCCGCATGTACAGTGTACATTGTAGGCCTCCAGGAAGTCCCCATTGAGACATGATAAATGCATATATTCATAGCATACATTCGTACTCTTGAATGCTACATTACATACATGTTTTGTTTTTGGCGATTAAAAGCGTCAGCAGTTGGTCGCCATTGGCGCCAGGGATTGAATATTTAGTCGCCATCAGCAAAAATCTAGTCGCCAATGTGCCTAAAACGGTCGCACCGTACAGCACTGCTTGGGTGCTTTATTATGTACCATATTTGTTGCAGTTAAACTTTAAAGGCACTAATAGTGATTCATAACCTCATTAATATATGTGATGAGTTAAATCCAATCACAGATAATAATTTTAAATGCAGGTTATTGAAAAAGTATAATGACTGCGTCTTGTGACGTAGCTAAAAGTACGCTTTACAATGACTGTGTTACGTGATGTGTTATGCATTCAAACAATTCACATGGCCGCTGGTCACCGTATTTGAACATCGCCTGATTGCGCGCGTATTTCTCTAATGGGATATTCGATTTTTGACAGGGAAAAACAAAATATACAGTTACCATTATAATTTGTTTTCAAATTTAAAATTGAATTAAAAAAGTGAAAAGTGATGGTTATGAATGAGATTAATGACTTTGCATCAGTTATTTTCCGGGTATTGTGAAATATCTAAACACTGTGCTTTGGACCTCGGAATATATAAATGAGTAATTGAATTCTCTTTGCTTTGTCTCAAAATCAATTCCAATGATCTCATTTTGTGTGATTATGTCTCACAAAAAAATAGAACCCTTGATTAACTTAAAGGAGGATTTCGTGATCCTAGCATCCTCTTTTTATGACATTTTTCAGTAGATATCCACGAAAAAAGATTATTTCCAAAATTTCAGTTGATTCCGATTTTGCGTTTGCGAGTTATGCATGATTATGTGTATTACACTGCTCCATAGACAATGTGTTGTAATTTCGTTCTGGTGCACCAGAACAAAATTAAATTCAAATTTGGCGATATTTTTGCTAAACGAATTAATCTGCAAGAAATATTTGGTACATAAACATTATGTAGCCAGAGGTATCCAGTGGTGTAAAAATCTCAACTTTTTTGGGAAAAGTGGGGATGAGGCTGTGGATCACGAAATGCCCCTTTAACTAAAATCACACTTCATTTTGTGCATCTACTAATGATATACTGATTATTGTAATGTCTGTTCTTATTATTTCCAAATGTGAAGTTCTGTTTTCTGACTTGGGACTTCATAGTTTAAATATGTGTCATCCTACTTTCATAACATTGTATACAATATTTCAATTCTGATTTGCAGGTATGTCCCTTCAGTTGGAACCCATTGGCATAGCAGTTACTGCCGCAGATATATACCTTGTAGAAGATAACCACTACTGGCCACTACAGCAAGCAAAGGTCAGCAGGGGATCAACCAAAGGACAGCAGTTCAAACACTGTGACCAGCATGCCATCACAGATATTCAAGGATTGGTGAGTAGGGGATCAACCAAAGGGCACGGTTCCCAATAGTTAAAATAATGTAACCGGCATGCTATCACAGATATCACAGGATTGGTGGGATGGGGATTAACCAAAGGGTAAGGTTCCCAGCAGGTTAAACACTGTGACCAGCAAACCAGCATGCTGTCACAGAATTGGTGAGTAGGGGATCTACCAACTCTAGTACATTGAACTCGCAAATTAAGTGCCTGAATCAATTGAAATTTTGGAAATAAGATTTTTTTTTCATGGATATCTAGCAAACCATACCTTTAGAGGATGCTAGAGTCACAAAATGCCTATTGAAGGAAGATTTACTACATTTGGTACATTTCTAGATCAGTTTAAGGTAGCAGCCCCAAAATGTAAAATGTGTTTCCCTTATAGTTCCTTGCTCAAGTCTCTACGTTAAAATGTTTATTATGTCTTTCAGGAATTGTATGAAGATGCTCAGTGTGATGTTACAATCAACTTCAATTCTGAGGTGAGACAGATTTCTTAATCTCTAAGAACATTTTGTTAACAGTGTGTAGAGTATTCAGTCTACAGGGGTGGAATTTCGCGGGAGTCTGAGAGTCGACTCTCGCAGAGACTCCCGTAAAATCCTATTGCGAGAGTCCATGTGGACTCTCGCTGGAAATGATCGGATCAGCGAACTTATGTTTAAGTTCAACACGCCTTAAAACTCAAAGCCTGCAAAATATAAAGGAAAAGTCGCCAAAGATGCAATGACATATATGGAAGTGAGAGTATGATGACACATATATTAAAAACTTAACTTTGTTAGTTTATTTGTTAGTTTGTTTGTTTGAATGCATTTACGTAGGCCTACATATAATACCTTTTGGACTCCCGCAAGATTGTACAACAAGAATCCATTTACGGGAATCCATGGACTCTCGCAAAACTCTCTTGCGAGAATCCACTTGGACTCCTGTGGCACTTTACGAAATTCCACCCCTGAGTCTATAGTGTGTCGCATCAAATTTGGTAGTGACTTCAATGGGTGTTTTAGGTTGCCTAGCCTTAAAACGTGTGCACTGTTCTCATATTCACAGCATAATGCACTTATGTGTAAAAGCGTCATAATCGGAACACTCTCTCATGTGAGAGATGCATTTTGACATCACTATCAAACTCAATGAAACACAAGGTATAGCATATCTATACATACATACATACATACATACATACATACACACACACATAAAGATATTTATATAGCGCCTTTAAAATTTATCAAAGCGCTGAACAAGGAGAGAAAGGTTGGAAAAAATAAACACAGAAGGAACAAGAAAGAAGCTAACTGAAAAGGTGAGTTTTCAGTTTCTTTCTAAAAACTGGAATTGATGGAGACTCTCTGATGGCTTTATAATTTTGATGCCATTTGAGGCTACCATGTTCCCCTTCATTAAACTGGCAACCCAGCTGCTTCTGTCCTGAAGACACTACCAGTAGAGTGACATACCCAATGTTTGAAAATCATCGATATACCATTTTTCACCCTGATGAACAGATAATTTGGGGGTGCAAATTGTACTGCGATAGGGTTTATTTTGAATGTTGCCTTTACCTCAATGGTAATGAATATTTGTTGTATCTGTGTTTTATCTATCATGACTTTGTCTTGTCATTGTTAACAGGACACAGGTGAAGAATCTCAATGGCATATTCAAACAGAGTCTGCCTCAACACTAGCAGCCTTCATGTCAGCACTACAACTACCCTGGCAACAACTATTTGGTGTTGCCATGCCCCAAATAACACACCCAACTATTACTATACAGGTAAGTAATGTTGATTAATAAATTCAGGGGGGATACACGATATACCCAAAACTAATCTTTGCTTGTGAGCGATACTAGACACGGCTCCATGGCACGATCCACTCACTGCGTCATAAAGGAGTGACGCAATACATCATAGTCTGATTATCAGATAAAATAGTCTTGTTCGTTTCTGACAACAAAGACCCTAGTGATAATATCCTAAATGAAGTTATATAAATCTGTATAGTTACACAAGATACCTGATATGTGATTGATTTGCCCACAAAGGTTTACAGAAGAAGTACAGAGAACAAATTGTTCAAGAAAATGAGCGAGTCTCATATTGCAAGTGAGTGAATGGGCAAGTAAGTGTCAAGCTGTCTATGGATATTTGTTCATTAAAATAAATTGGAGAATAAAAAAATATGATTAGATACCGTTCAACATTTACGCCAATGGGGGCGTTGGGAGTTTTAACAAATTTGCGGTCCCCTCATGTTGCCCAAAATTTTGGATTCCCCCCTTGTTTTCCCCTTTTCTCCAGTTAGAATTTATTAACATTACACCCTCATGGTTCAAGTAAAAAATTCACCTCTCAAGACACTCCCAAAAAAAATGGATTTCCCCCTTAAAACTCCACTCCCCTCAGTGTAAATATTGATCAGTCCCTCAAAACGAGTTTAAGAATATCTCATTATGTTAATTGGTGTTTGTTTATGTGTTTTGCATTTAATCTACAGGATGAATTCTGAGAGGGCTTCCATTAGAACTAGACTTTACAACATGTGCACCACTATCAGAACTCGGCAAACTCCAAGTGTGTGTCAACAGAGATGACAAGGCTACATCATTTTGTGTGGAAAAATGACTTGGATGATTTGCAGTTTTTGCAGCATCAAAAGTATTACATATAAAAAAACTGTAGAAACCCTTAAAATAAAGTAATATTCAGATTTCCTTTTACAAATTAAGCGTACAGCTAGCCGTCCAGCGCGTATTATTTTGCACAAGGTCCAATGCACGCGCTTGACGTCGTGCGCGTATACGCGATGGTTATGCTGTCAAAAGAAATCTGAATATTACTTTAGTGATATCACTAATCAAAATCGTTTCAAAGAATCACTTATTTATTAGCCTTTTTCAAAAACCGCATTTATGTTATAAATCAGATGAGTGTCATTTGATTTAGTAATGTTTAGGCAACTGGACACTTGCACTACTACCTAGTATTGAAGCTACATTACAATGAAACACTGGTCAGTACCAGGAAAGTAGTCTCAACTCAAATAGAGAACAGAAAAGGGAGAATGCAAATCAGGGTAGTCAGCGTCTGTTCCTTTCATTTTTTCATTAAAGTATGAGAAGATAGATGTACGGCAGAAGCTTAAATCAATATATTTATTCTTTAACCATGTGAGGTTTGGGTGGACAGTGTGAGAGATGTCACTTTGCGACCTGATCAAGAAGCATGAGTGCAATGTTGTGAAATGTCAATTTGCAGATTTTTCATCATGATAAAGAGTTTTTAATTGGCTTTCATTGGATGCACATGCTGTAAAAATGTGACATAAAAGCGAAGTGGTAGTCAAAAATATTGGTTATTAAACCAGTAAAGAACATAAGAATTAGAATGGTAATTCAATTCATACTGAAAAAACATCTTTAACACCATTGACCATATTTTCCTTGCTCAGATCACGTTTTACAGGCTGTATCAAAATGATTGATACCCAGCAATTTTGATGTTTATTGAAAAGCCTGCTTCTTCCAAATGCAACATTGGATCCTCTTGAAATGGCCAGAATGTATAGTTATTACCTTTTATAACATTTATGTATAGATTGGGATATTCTGAGTCATGGAATACAGTTGGGTACCAATCATTTTGATACACTCTTTAATTTGCTTTGCACTTGCAGAAAGTTTGTTACTTGCAGAAATATTTTTCAACTTAAAACTTTGTTATAAATGAAGTTTTTTATTTTGTAACTTATAACAGAATATATATCATACATGTTTTTGTTACAGATATACTCAAACTATACAATGTGTATTAAAGATAAAACTCAAGAAATAATGTGCAGAATGTAAAGATTCACAATAATCTTTTTTTGCATATAAATTTCTTAAGTTAAATGCCTTGAGATGATGAGTGTGCTATAAAGGAAGAATATCTTAATGATATCAGAATTTGTGACTGAAATTATGGTTACAGACAATTTTCTTTGTTCATTTTTTAAAACTTTTTTTAATAGTATATACTCACATATACATAATATGGATGGTAGTGTAAACATTAAGCCAGCCAATACACTTTGGATTATTTACGAGCAAGTCTTGCAAGGATATCAAATCAAACAATAGATCAATCGTTAGGTCTAAAGTCATCTACAAAACATGTGATTCATGGGGAAATTGTTTAAAGCCATAATGTTTGATTTGCTCCAAAGCGACGCCCTAAATTTTACTTGAATTTCTACGTTTTGCATGATTGTAATGCCCAGTGGTGTACTAAAATACCATGTGAAAGACTAAGCCTGAAGTGCTTTAATTACAGTAAAATTTAAGTTTTTATATTATATTCGGAGATCTCTGGTCAGAGTTCACCATTCGAAAGTGCTTGCTAACACGTCTCGTGAATGTCAGCTCATGTGTACATGTATCATTGAATCAGTGACATATTAATTGTGTGAATATCACTATTCGTCATACGTCTTATATACTGCGCCAATAAAGTATCCTTACACTTGAAAAATAATCACAATTTCCAAACTGGACTACATTGGGGTAAATTTGTATTTTTAATAGATGCCCTATCTAATCCTGCACATTTTGACACCACATTGAATCCAATGTGACTTCAAGAAGCAAAGTTACAAGCATTTGATTAGACGAAGGTCCAGTTTTAAAAGTGACAAACTGGCCTATTCAAAACTCCACAGACTATAGCCATCTGGTTTGAGAGTGGTGAATGGCTAATTTATGCATTTGGCTTCAATTTAAAACAAAAGGAACAAAAGAAAACTGAAACAAAAGAACTGACAAATAAAACTAAAGTTATGAGAAGTAAAAACTGAAATAAAAACTGCTTTAAATAACGCTTCAGGGAAGAAACTGTGTTGTCTCTTTGTTTCGCTTGTTGGAATCTTTTTGCGCCTTGTATAGGCCATTTTGTCACTTTTAAAACGGGACATTCGTCTATTCAATTGCTTGTAACTTTACTTCTTGAGGTCACATTGGATTCAATGTGGTGTCATAATGTGCAGGATTAGATAGTGCATCTATTAAAAAAACAAATTTACCCCAATATTGTTCAGTTTTGAAATTGTGATTATTTTTCCAAGTGTAAGGATACTTTATTGGCGCAGTATATATACTCCCAGCTGCGTGATGCTTTGGGCAATAATACATGTAATACGATCGGCGAGCTAAAACACACATTGTAGGCGCTGGAATGTAATAGCAATTTTGCTCATTTTATCTTATTTGTTTGACTTGAAATTATAAGCGGACAATGTGATCAGTGAAAACTAACATTTAAAATATTCTTTATGCAAATCACACAATATTGCTTTAAGGGTTGCCCTCTCCCTATTTGAAGCATAACTTTTGTTCTGAACACAACCAAATTTAATTTTACCACAACATGTTGATAGCAGTGTGTAATAAATTTTCTCGTTTTTGGATTAGGCTTAAGTTATAGATTCAAATGAATATTCATAAATTACCGTATTCATGATTTAAGCATAACATGATGTAAACCCGGGATGTAAAATAAATGTGATTTCTGGGTGATACTGCCAAAGAGTATATAATACAGACAATTTAAAGCCTTTTGAAATTATACACAGGTAAAGATTCATGTGGGACATTTTGTGTAAGTTCCACACTTTTGATTTATTTTTCAATGTCAAGACATATCATGGCATTTTATAACAGTTTTTATCATTATGGTAAAGCTGACAGGTTACATTATAAACTGAAATAGGGGCAATTATTGTAGTAAAGTATGTGAAACCCAATGACGTAGAAAAACATAGATCGCTGAGCTCGAGCTGGTACGTTGCCGTTTCATTGACAATCACACACTGAATAAGCCATTATGAAATGAAGGGACCTAACAAAATCAGCATCAAATACAACTAAAATGGAAACTGAATTTACTCTAGCATGTATGGATTAATAAAATTAAATAAATTACTTGTTTTAGCATATTCAACTTTACTGTGTACCATTTTTTATCAAAAATTGCTGAATAATAAAGGCAAGCACGCCCTAAATCTAGTTCATTCGCCCGTTGCCATGCAGCGCTACAGGAACGGCGACTGAAGGCGAGATTTCGTAAAGTGGTAGAGTTGTTTAGCGTGGCAACACTGATGAAATACCAGATTCAGGCGTGTTTGCCTTTATAATTCAGCAATTTTTTGATAAAGACAATGGTATACTGGGAAATTTAATGCGTTTTAATACATGATTTGTTCAACTTTGTGATCTATACAGCACCCAAACCGGGACCCAAACCTGCTTCACAGATTCGGCGAGCAGGGCACTCTATCCTTTCTACCTCATTGGTGAAACCACACATTTATCTTAGGCTTATCAAAAGCTGACTTGGACGGTTAAATCCTGCCTTATCCTCATTCCCAGTACTTATATAATGCAAGATGTTGCCTGTTTCTCTGATAATTCAGTGTGGTTACTTGTCGTTAAACAAGGAGACATTTTTATACCAGAAGATGAAAATGAGACCCATTTCAGTGGCACGTCTATATATAGCCGCAAATACTGAGAACCCCTCCCTGTGTATATTACTTGGAATAAATAAATACAAAACACCATGATACTAAAATTACCATTTATTTGTGTGAACATGCTTTGTAATTATAATGAATTTGTATTTCCAAAGATTAAAGCAATATATACTTATATATTTCAATATAATAGCTCTTTGTGTTCTTGCATATTTATTTACGTGTTTGTGCATTTGTGGGTGCGTGCTGTGAGGGACCATGGTAAATATCCATTAACCTTGCATGAAAGCTTGTTTTGAGGTTACTTAACTGTAAGTGATCATGATCTCCATTAACAACATCTTCAACTGAATTCAACCCTTGCCCCTTTTCCTTCATTTTGCAGTGGCATAGATCTTTTTGATATTGGGAGGGATGGAGATTGGAGTCAAATCTATGATGAAGATTGAATGGAGTGCAACAGCTTTCGCTTTCAGAATAATTTTCCTGTAACAAAAACATGCAAAAATTTTCATTGTGAAGCTAAAATAGTCATATTATATGAGCGCTGTAAATCCCTAGCTGTAACACTTTTTAAACACGTTAGGGGTTTAGCCAATTATTTATTATTATCTACCATATTCGACATTATTCGTTTCATTATAAGGAATTTACAACAAGCAAACTAGTTTTTTTAACTGCCCATGCAAATCTGAATCATGGTGTGAAACATATGACACACTACTGATGAATATTTTGGGCCTTTTTACGTCTTGTTGGCTTTAAAAAATAAGCGCCACCCAAAATGATTTCGTTAATCACCTGGCGTTTTATGGAACGAATACTGTATACAATGTACATGTACTTTTTTGAAACCTATTCTCCCCCTTTGATTTACAAGTGCACACTCTGAATTTGTATCTACAAGGCCCACAAGATATTTGAAATGGGGGAATTGGAGCTATGCGCATGTGCCCCCTCAGAAGCTGGAAAATTTATGATTTTCAAATGGGATTTGTGCAATTTGGTACAAACTTTTCTTGAATTTGGGATTCTTCTTCTCAAATGCCCCCCTACTTCCACAGGCCAAGATCTAAACACATCCTGAACACTAAATGAGAGATTTACAGGTTTCCTTCCGCTGCTCTGAAAATGATTTTGCTTCACTGCGCAGTTACACCAAAAATGCTAGCAGTGACCAGTGGTGAGCCTATATAGTAACTCCCACCGTTTTTGCCCAAAGTGGCAGTATAATTAAGCGGTATAATGAAGCTCAATATTTTTTCGTACATCATTTTTGGTAAATTTTGCTTTATTCCATTTTAAATAATTTAACATGGAATAAAGCAAAATTTACTTTTAAGAATGATTTTACTAAAATGTTTTTTGGGATACTTTGCAGTCAACTTTAAAAAGAGTAGTTCAAAAGATAAAAAGTAGCATTGTTTTCTGTCTTTTGCAATTGTTCGGGGAAAACAAGGTCCTTTTTCTTTCTTTTTTTTTGCTTTTTTTTTATGTGAGATTCTGACTGGAATAAACCCCTTGAGTACCACAAAAGTGATCCCTGTTCTCTAGACCTACAAAAACAGTTTTCCTAAAAAGCATATTTAAAATCTTATAATATTTTTTATCTAAAATAACAGATATTGAGGCGGGAGGAGAACCAGAATCGTATTTTATACGGCCAAACCTAAAAGATGGAAAGTATACTGATCTTTTTAAAAATGTTATTTAAAAATATTTAACTGATCTCCCCCAGCAACAGTAAATTGAAAACTGATTAAATGGGTCACTATCAACCAATCAGAATTGAGAAAATTATGCAAGCGGCTCTATGCTATAAACAGCTCTGTATACAGCTCGTAGCCATACATCGAGGGTTGCGAAAGTCACAGCTGATGAAGAGACAGGGAGAGCTACGTGCAGAAACCCTCGTTATTATAATACCATTAAAATTCTAAGAAACGAACTGAAGCGTCATAACATTGCTCTATCTCTTGTGGGAGACTTCATACATCGCTTCAAAAGATACTAGAATATCCATAGCAGAGATCCGTATTGCTGAATTGAAATTAGGTAAGCTTAAAATTATTTTGCAAAAACATGCTAATTCATTTTACAGCTCGAGTTTGAGACTAGACTTGGCACTTGCACACGTTCAAATCAAAACATTGCCACACTAATGTATGCAGTGCAGGTCAGCAGACAGTCTTTGAACTTGTTTACATTGAAAGCCTGGACTGGTATGCATCCTTCCAATCAGTGTTTCGAACTCCTGCATTGATTGTTTACCTGGCAGCATTGTATTGATTTTCAAACAGGTTAAAGTGAACATGTTGTTGATTAATTCTGACAAATTTTTTATGATTTATAGCTTGTAAGACAAATGTTAAAAGTTGTATTTCATGCTTTCATGTGAAGCGTAGAAATGTTAGCCCGACATGCCCGAGGTACTCACACCTCCCTCATCACTACGATTTTCCACTGCCCTTCTCCGTACGAAGGAACAACTAGGACCATGATGATGATGTGTCGCGCTATATAAAATGTATGATTTCCATCCAATTTTTATTTTGTTATTCTTGACTGAAAATGTTGAAATAATGTTAGTAATTTCTCAATATAAAACAAGGTTGTTTGACTTTGTATCGTAAGCTAATATCTGTTTCAGAATATCATGTGCTTCTCTGGATCTGGACGTTTAAGCCTGGGCTGTGCAATTACTGCAATAATTATGAGCCTGTGTGAGGGTAAAATAATTGGGGGGCAAGAAATTTTTGGCGAGCCAAAAGTCTAGAGGGGAGGCAAGCAATTTTTTTTCCTGCTCACTGCGCCCGCAACACAAACTATTCCCATTCACGCTGCAATTTAGAAATAAAGGAGCTTCGGCTGCCAGGCACCACTAAGCGTTAATTTTACAAATTTTGATAATCCCTGTCATCTTTCAAGAGCATGATGATATCGGTATATTGTTGCTCATTCATGAACCCGATCATGTTGCCTTTAAATTCCAGTTAGCGTAGCCGGGGGGGCAGAGTATTCACCCCAATCATGGGCCAAAATAGTGTTAAATATAGAAATTGTACGCGCTGCGCACACACATTGTCGTAATAAAACCCTTTGTTATCCTGATAATGAGCGAAAATAGTGTAAAATACTACAAAATTCTGGTTAGGCAAGCATAATTCTGTATAATGGAAAAAATAGGGTAGCTAGGTAGGGATTTTTTGTTTGTTTTACTTTTAAAGCTTTAAATTTTGCATTTGATAAAGGGCTTGGAACTGTTTTATATTTTGGCAATTTTTTTGGAAAAAAAAAAAGTCAGGGTCATGCCTACTTATAGGGTCGGTCAGGTTACGCCAATCAAACAATTTTTATTAGGCCTTAGTTTACCCCAGTGGCGTAGTGAGGGGCAAGTTTCCTAGGCGCAACATTAGGGGGGCACTGAAATGACGATTGGTTTTCAAAAAATAGTATCCACATTAAAAAAAAGTTATTACCGATTGTTTGTAATAAGCGTCCCGGGCGTTGCATTTTTCCAAAAGGGGCGTTTATTGGAAGTGAATTGTCAGTTAAAAAAGCTTTAAAATCTTGTTCAATTTCCCAATGTTGCTCCTATTAAAAGGAGGGATTTACACTATACATAATGGCGGCGCCCACGGAAAATGATATTTTCGAGGGGAATACAACAAAATTACACCTGTAAGTGCATGGAATTAGTGAAATTCTACCATAATTAGGCATTGAAATGGATGGGAGTTGAGTCATAATAGGTTTTGTTCATTCAATTTAGCGATCGTGACTGACATGACTGATGCAAGTTTTAAGCTTGCCTACACGATATGTCATGGAAATGTTCGCATTTTTGTCAATTTTTCACAGAAAAATTGGAGGGGGGCGTTTATTAGAGGGGGAGCGTTTATTACAAACAATACGGTATATTATGTTTGTTGTTGTGCAGTGTATTCTATTGCGGTGCAAGTTGTGGATGCTGTGCGACAGTGCAAGCGCTGTTGTATGGTGTCAATGTGTTGCTATCTATGTTTATATTTCTAATTCCTACCCCCCCCCCTCCTTTGGGGTGCCACCATTCTGTATCCACAACCCCCATAATCTATATAGTACAAAGTAAATTGACCTCGGAAACTGGAGGTATGAGAATAACTATTTCAGTGCAATAAATGCTTCTTTGGTGTGCCAACTGCTGCACGATTTGTACAATTTGCAGAGTGCAACACGCTCTTTATGCATCACATTTTTTAACGCGCAGTGCGTGTGACGCAAGGCATCAATTTGGTTTGTACTTTTATAGCTACGCCAATGTTCATACCTGGGGTTCATACATTTGTGCAGTATTTTCATCATGTACAAAAGTAGGTCAAGTCCTGGAGGGCAAGTAGCAGCAGGTCACATAAGCCAATATTCAGGCACATTATTAATGCACTGTGTGAGCAGGGAACATAATCCTAATTGCTCAAATGTTGATGTGGGTATGAATATAAGCTGCATTCAGTTTGGCAAACTGAATTGCTTAGGGCTGTGCAATAATTATGCGGGGGGGGGGGTAAAATTTCCAAACAGCTCGCTTAAAATCGCCTACTCCCCGACCCAACAAAATTTGCTTGCCACCCCCCCTCGGCCTGCCAAAAAAAATCCTCCCCCCCCCCTTGCACATGCCAAATCTTTGGGATCCCAAATTGCAAACCTTAAATGGTCTAGATACCTTTTACGAGTTCAACGAGCAGTAAAGTTTGCATATTTAAGCGTTTCTGTGCTGTTTTTGCAAGCCTTTTTAGAGCGTTTTATTTAAAAGGTACCCCATGAATGTGTGCCAAAAATTGCTTGCCCCCTTTCAGCTCTCCAAAAAATACTTGCCCCCCACCCAATTTTACCCTCCCATGGATCTTAATTATTGCACAGCCCCTTATTTGTTTGTTTGTTTACCTAGCGTGATTTGTAAGGGACACACGCTTGGGTCCATGGAAAATCCATTGTCCAGACCTTGCTATCCTCAAAAGTTTGAAATTACAAAATGTCAGCAATTTGTTCAGATCTATCGATCTTGCTATACAGCTCTATACCATATGCCACTTTTGCTAGTTGGAGAATGTCAATGTATCTTGTCTACTGTGAACATGAACATTGAATTGATAAATGAAAATTATTTGAATAATTCATGTTGTTTATAAATTTCACATGATTCCAGGTGGCAATGTAGCCATGAGCTAGCCATGAACGAATAGAAAACGTTCACAAAATCCAGCACAAAATAGGTCAATATATGTGTGTGGCATGCTACATGTTTGCTGATCCTGTCTGACCTACTGCTTAAAGGTACACCAGGGAAGTGCATGTTGTTGTGCAGCATAGAAATCAAGCAAGTATGAATGGGTGTGTGTAAGCATAGGGTCTATGGTGTAAGGTATCCCTGGGGATAAAACCCAACAAAAAACAACACTCTCCGCTGTTTTGCAAAATTGCATGCATGCATGGACTATACCTTGCACATACATGTATAGCACATTTGTATTGTTTGTAATTGTTTGTTAATTTATAATATTTTCAGTGAAGACTCTGGTTTTTATTTTCTGGTACAAATGTATTCAATAGTGTATGAGCCTGAACCCCTGAAATAGGGGGTTTGGTACCACTTAGCGGGTAGAAAGTTGCACTGCTACCAAAGATAGTTGACATCGTGGATGATACCCCGGGGGATGATAATTATTTTAAAAACAATCCTCCCCCCCCCCTTGCACATGCCAAATCTTTGGGATCCCAAATTGCAAACCTGAAATGGTCTAGATACCTTTTACGAGTTCAACGAGCAGTAAAGTTTGCATATTTAAGCGTTTCTGTGCTGTTTTTGCAAGCCTTTTTAGAGCGTTTTATTTAAAAGGTACCCCATGAATGTGTGCCAAAAATTGCTTGCCCCCCCCCTTTCAGCTCGCCAAAAAATACTTGCCCCCCCACCCAATTTTACCCTCCCATGGATCTTAATTATTGCACAGCCCCTTATTTGTTTGTTTGTTTACCTAGCGTGATTTGTAAGGGACACACGCTTGGGTCCATGGAAAATCCATTGTCCAGACCTTGCTATCCTCAAAAGTTTGAAATTACAAAATGTCAGCAATTTGTTCAGATCTATCGATCTTGCTATACAGCTCTATACCATATGCCACTTTTGCTAGTTGGAGAATGTCAATGTATCTTGTCTACTGTGAACATGAACATTGAATTGATAAATGAAAATTATTTGAATAATTCATGTTGTTTATAAATTTCACATGATTCCAGGTGGCAATGTAGCCATGAGCTAGCCATGAAGCGAATAGAAAAGCGTTCACAAAATCCAGCACAAAATAGGTCAATATATGTGTGTGGCATGCTACATGTTTGCTGATCCTGTCTGACCTACTGCTTAAAGGTACACCAGGGAAGTGCATGTTGTTGTGCAGCATAGAAATCAAGCAAGTATGAATGGGTGTGTGTAAGCATAGGGTCTATGGTGTAAGGTATCCCTGGGGATAAAACCCAACAAAAAACAACACTCTCCGCTGTTTTGCAAAATTGCATGCATGCATGGACTATACCTTGCACATACATGTATAGCACATTTGTATTGTTTGTAATTGTTTGTTAATTTATAATATTTTCAGTGAAGACTCTGGTTTTTATTTTCTGGTACAAATGTATTCAATAGTGTATGAGCCTGAACCCCTGAAATAGGGGGTTTGGTACCACTTAGCGGGTAGAAAGTTGCACTGCTACCAAAGATAGTTGACATCGTGGATGATACCCCGGGGGATGATAATTATTTTAAAAACAATTGAATGGTAGTTTTGGCAGAAAAATGTCATCAAACTTTACACAGGGTAAAATTTGTTCAAATTGTGGTATTAATCCATGCTAATGTATGCCTTGAGTCATTTTTAAAGGATTCAGAAAATGTACTATTTAACTTATTTTCAAAAAGGTCAGAGGTCAAATTTTTTCTGATTTTGACAGAAGAGATGTTTGTTTTTTTCAATTCAAATAAGATTGCATAATGTAGGATGTTTCCTTAGGGATGTTCCAATAATTATGTGTACCCAGGGTGGTGAATTATAGGGGGCAAAGATTTTTTTGGCAGGCCAAAAAGGAGGCAAAGATTTTTTGGCAGTCTAAAGGGGGGGGGGGCAATTTTTGGCACAGTATTTGTGCACTGTTTTGAGATAACACCCTAGATGTAACATGATTAGACAATTTTGGGATGTACTCATAATTATTGCACAGACCCTTGCCTTTAAATAAAGCAAAATAGGTCAAGTACCATTGAGTTGCTTTCAATCTCCCTGATTAGAAAATAAAGAAAAAAATAACAGCAAAATGAATATTGAATAAACAAACATATAAACAAACAAATTAAAAAGTTGAGATGAATTGTATATATACAATATTAATCTTGAAATCAGCAAACCATTACTACTTCCTAAGTTCTAGTTATACGTCCTGTTACAGTCTGCAACTCAAGCAAAAGGTATAAAAAAATTATAATAATAACTAGAGGCAAATGGTGGTCATAGACCACAAACCTAGCTGGGGCATGTTGGTGTTGTGGAGGTATCTGACCCCTGCAAAATGTTCCAAAAATGTTCCCCTGTGATGAGGTTTGTTGTCACGGAGTTTTGAGTCCTGTACTCCTCACAGATGTCCAGAAAATGCAATTCTAAGATTTGACCCAGATGACCTTTGACCAGACACCTGCAAGATGTTCCATAATTCACCCCTGGTCATGAGTTGTCACCGAGTTTGAGCCCTGTACCTCTTACAGATGTCCAGATAACGCAATTCTAAGATTTGGCCCCAGAATGATGTCTTTTGAGCTGACCCGTGCAAAATGTTCCAATATGTTCCCCAGGTCATGAGGTTGTCACCGAGATTGAGCCCGTACCCCTCACAGATGTCCAGATATTGAAATTGAAGGTTTGACCCCAGCTGACCTTTGACCTGCCCCCTGCAAAATGTTCCAACATGTTCCCCTGGTCATGAGGTTGTCGCCGAGATTGTGCCCCGTACCCTTACAGATGTCCAGATATTGAAATTGAAGATTTGACCCCAGCTGACCTTTGACCTGATCCATGCAAAATATTCCAAAATGATACTCTTCTCATCAAGTTTATTGTCACTGATTTTGAGCTCCGTACCCCCTACATATTGCCAGAAAATGCAGCAATTCTAAGATTTGACATGACCCCTGCAAAATGTCCCCCTGGTTGTGAGGTTTGTTGTCACTGAGTTTGAGCCCCATAAATACCCCTTAGGGGGCTATTATTTTCTTTGGAAGGAGGATCCCAAATATACAGGGGGTCATACATTTTCGGAAAGAAAAAAATACGGGGGGCATAATACTTTTGATGACCAAAATGTAGGAGTCACAAGATGACCACAGATAGTGTGTTTATTTTATTCAAAACTAGCGGGAGCTAGTAGAGTAAACAGGAGCAGTTAGTAAGCGGTTCAAGATGTTGAACGGTGATGATAAACATCCAGCAAACACAAAACGTAAGCGTTTTAAATAAGTTATATTTTGGCTTTTGGTTTAGGTAAAAACGCGTTTTAATAACATTAAAATGTCGGGTTATATAAAGGTCATGATAACGTTTTAAAAGCGTTTTGTATGAAAACACACTACAACAATATTTTTAAATGTTTTCAAAAATGTTATTGTAAACTATTTTTGCAAACATTTTTGCCAAATATTGTGTCAATACTAAAATAACATTATGTTAAAATATTTGAACCCAGGAAACACAAAAATGTTCTTCAAATGTTTTTTCAAAACCTTTCAATAACATTTAAATGTCGGGTTATATAAAGGTCATGAAAATGTTTTTAAAACGTTTTTGAAAATATTTTGGGCAAACATTTTTCGCAAAATATTTTTTCAACTCCAAAATAACATTCTGTTTAGAATGTTTGTATCAAGTTTTCAAGAATGTTTTTGGAATGTTATTAAAATGTTTTTATACCCTTTATATAACCCGACATTTAAATGTTTTTGTAAAACATTTTTGTTTGCTGAACAGTAGAATATCATAAAATGTTTTTTAAGGTTATGAAAACGTTTTATAACCTTAATATACCCTTTATATAACCCGACATTTAAGCGTTTTCTGACAACCTTTTGCGAATGATGTCGAAAACATTTTGTGTTTGCTGGGATTGTGTCTTGGACTAAAACATGAATAGGAATTATTATTATTACCCAGGTATAATTCTGGTTTACCCTGTGCACCCTGTGTTTTAGGGTTTGGTTAGGGGATGTCATTTTCTTCGTCGGTGGGGGGGGTCGGTGACGGAGTAAAATTTTTATGACCCTCCTATTGCGGGCACAATCTTTTTTAGACCCCCCTATGTTGGGTGAAAATTTTTATGTAAAGGTCATGATAACGTTTTAAAACGTTTTGTATGAAAACACACTACAACAATATTTTTAAATGTTTTCAAAAAATGTTATTGTAAACTATTTTTGCAAACATTTTTGCCAAATATTGTGTCAATACTAAAATAACATTATGTTAAAATATTTGAACCCAGGAAACACAAAAATGTTCTTCAAATGTTTTTTTCAAAACCTTTCAATAACATTTAAATGTCGGGTTATATAAAGGTCATGAAAATGTTTTTAAAAGCGTTTTTGAAAATATTTTGGGCAAACATTTTTCGCAAAATATTTTTTCAACCCCAAAATAACATTCTGTTTAGAATGTTTGTATCAAGTTTTCAAGAATGTTTTTGGAATGTTATTAAAATGTTTTTATACCCTTTATATAACCCGACATTTAAATGTTTTTTGTAAAACATTTTTGTTTGCTGAACAGTAGAATATCATAAAATGTTTTTAAGGTTATGAAAGCGTTTTATAACCTTAATATACCCTTTATATAACCCGACATTTAAACGTTGTCTGACACCCTTTTATAACCTTTTTGCGAATGATGTCGAAAACATTTTGTGTTTGGTGGGATTGTGTCTTGGACTAAAACATGAATAGGAATTATTATTATTACCCAGGTATGATTCTGGTTTACCCTGTGCACCCTGTGTTTTAGGGTTTGGTTAGGGGATGTCATTTTCTTCGTCGGGTGGGGGGGTCGGTGACGGAGTAAAATTTTTTATGACCCTCCTATTGCGGGCACAATCTTTTTAGACCCCCCCTATGTTGGGTGAAAATTTTTATGACCCCCCCCCCCTTCCACCTACACAGACTCAAGACAAATTATTCATTGCGGAACAAAGGCGAGGCGCATCAAAACTTTAGAGCAAAGAAAGTGTGTGGAGTGCGTTAAAATTTAATTGTGTGTGTAAGGAAGGCGCTATATGCATAAAATATCTGCATTATATAATGAAAGATTGTGTGCAAGAATACATGCACAGCTGTGTGAAAAGTTTGAGTCACCAGCCCTTAATAATTCTATACCCCCTATTTTGGGTGTTGAAAAATTATAACCCCTATAATTGGTCTAAAATTCTATGACCCCCACTCCCCAGTATATTCATGACCCCCTTCCAAAGAAAATGACAGCCCCTTATAATTTAAATTTAAATTAGGGTTAGGATTAGGGTTAGGTTTATAAGCGGTGAGGATTAGGGTTAGGGTTATAATTGGGGTTGCTTATGGTTAGGGTTATACTGGTGCGCAGGGTCTACCAGAAGTATTTCAATACCCATGAATAGTCCTGTAACTATCACTATAGAATTAAATTAATTAAACTATGATCAGTCTTACCTTGTTAGTACTAGCTAGTATTTCTCATTCAAGATCACCATGATTACAGAAAACAGCAAATGGGTGATAACCATGATAACAATAAAATGTACTGGTACCATTAACTCACAGATTATAAACATTTATCCACAGATTATAGAAGGCATTTTATCATACCACGATGCACTAACCAATTCATCTAACACTGAAACCTTTTAGAAATGCAGTTTTAACTTGTTGTAGGGCATAAGGTTGTGCAATAAAAATTATTTACAATATTACTTGTATACCATGACCAATTGACCCCTAAAAACAGCTCAAATGTTACAGTCCATGACATATATACTACATCAAATGTAATGTGGCACCACAATAGTGCTGCCGCGCACGCAGAGTATAATACCCAGTGGTATCATGAAGGGTACCTGCACTTCTTTTACAGTTACCAATTACTAGACTTTTAAAGGCTTTTATACTATTTTCCCCAACTTCATAAACAAACAAAAAAGGTAGGGAAAACAAATGAATTCATATCCGCATTCATGTAGGTCTATTCCATTTGCAAGCTATTTTTGTGTTGCGCATAATCTTAAACCATGTTTAATTTCCCTGTAAAATACAAGAACACCAATGCAAGATGTTTTTAATCAAACAAAATAAGATACATACTCTAAGATATAAGTATAAAACAAAAAACCCTAACATCAGAAGACAAGAAAATCCCCAACAATCATTTACTTAAGCAAAACATAGAGCCTGTAAACAAATGCTAGCTAGAGTTTGATATTAACTGCCATGATAATGGCACTGAAAGAATTAAAGTTCCTACTGCAAAGGAAACACATCTGATAGTTTCATATACCGGTACTAACATTGGAATTACTAATCAAGCCAAAAACACATTCATTACAAAGAAAGAGGCCAGAGAACACTTTCATTAATACAAAGAAAGAGGTCGGACATATAACCATACAGAAATAAATGCTAAACATTTTAAAGCCTGGCTCATTAATCCCTGTTTCCAAACATACCACCAAAGTCTGTAAAATACAGGTGCAAAATCAAAATCAAAAGATAAGCCAGAGCCTAATACTAGTACTTTTAATAGTAAACATAATATTAAACCCATAAATTTATACTACAATTACTGTTAAGGAGTGCCTTTAACACACCTGCATGGTTCATATCAAAAATCAAATTTCTATTAAAAAACCTATATAAATATGCCATTACTGCTTATTTCCACTGCATTGACATTCAACCTTAAAGAAAACCTTTGGCTTTGCAATCACCTAAAGTTATTCACTTTGTTCATGTGCCCATATGCCATTATTTCAACTATTGCTTCCTACACAAACTACTGTCACTATTATCCAAGTTTTCTGCAACAACCTTTCAATTCCAACTAACTTAACTACATCCAAAATCATATTAGCCATCAATCCTCCCACACATACATTCCCTGGGCTTGCAGAAACAACAGGTCATTAATTACCTTTTCAACTAATTAAGTGCCTTAGGTTAAATAACAAATTACAGTAACAAACTAACAAACACATTCATTCCTTTAGAAAAACAATGATTCAAAAGACCAAACCATATCTTCACTAGTCAAATAATTCTTACATAGCATCAAGTCAGGGTTTCATACTCAAAGGGTAACAAAAAAAAAACATGTGCATTTTCACTTTGTTGCCAGCGGAAGAAAGCGGGAAGATTACAGTGGTTTGTTGCCAGCGGAAGAACCCGAGCGATTACAATACCTAGCTGGGGGTGTAAACCCCAGCTAGGTAAATAAAAAAGTTTTTGACCTGCTGTGCCATCATCTTATTTCCGTTGGGGAGAGTTTCTCACCTACTTGGCATGCGCAGTAATAGTTGTGACATCCTTTGGTGAAAGAGAAATGATGTCATGAGAAATCACATTCAAATACATTGCCCAGGGTACAGGTTTATAAACAATGAACATATAGCCAGAAATTCAAGTTTAGTTGAATGTAAACCTAACTAAAAAGACACCTTTTATTCTGTTTTGTTTTATATAACTTGTATTGTTGGAAGAAAACACTAAAGGAGTGAAGGTTGATACTTACCATTCGATTTATTTTCATTATTAAATATAAAAATTAACATCAAGAAACATCAAATCCATGAAAGGAACAATGAACACAAAGATTGGGAGGGAAATTAGGCTTGATGAGTATGATGACCAGTTATTGAATGTGTAGATCATCAATAAAAAAGTGGCGCTTTTCGATTTTTCTGCATTTCTTTCTTTTATGTATCAAACTAATTTTCAAATTATTGCAGACAAAATTTAAGATTTAAAGGAGTATTTCGTGATCCTAGCATCCTCTATTTATGTCTTTTTTCATTAGATATCCACGAAAAAAACCTATTCCCAAAATTTCAGTTGATTCAGATTTTGCGTCCGTGAGTTATGCATGATTATGTGTATTACACTGCTCCATAGGCAATGCGTTGTAAATTCAAATTTCACGATATCTTTGATAAACAAATTAATCTGCAAGAAATATTTTGTACATAAACATTATGTAGCCAGAGGTTTCCAGTGATATAAAAATCTCAACTTCTTTTGAGAAAAGTGGGGGGATGAGGCTGTGGATCATGAAATGCCCTTTTAAGAAAATTTAAGAAATTTTTCTGAAAAAGTTGGGTGAACAGAATTGTAAGTGAAAGTTATTTCTCAATCAATTCCATACTGTGATAATGCACATTTAAAACAGTAGTGCATAAAATGTGATACATCATTGGCAAAATGACAAGCTCCAACAAGTTTTGTCCATCCGTAGAGCATTAAATTGCACACCATTCAGTGCATACAACATGAAACCTGAAGTATGATGCATCCAGTCTATCAAAACAAGGATGATGACATTGGTTGAACTCACTCAACACCTGGATATGGCCTACGTGTTTAGGCCAACCAGGCCAGTCAAAAAAATAAAATGTATGTGCATGAAAACAGATCAATGAACCTGAATCAGCTGTTTCTTGAGTTCATTTAAACAAAATGTACATTTGAGGTACCACACATGGTTTTGCTATTAGCAATTGGCAATAACATAAGACCTGAACACTTCTGACTGTATAAAAGCAGGTATAAAAGGCACATTAAAAAGTTTTGGTTTGTAAAAAGTTTGCAATTTCTCTGGTGATATCTGAGTCATATCTCTTACTACTTTTGTACAGTTATGCCTCATACCATCACTGATCTTGTTGCTGGTGTATTTGATCTCTTAGTACCCAAATCTTTCTCCCTTCCTTCCCTCTCTCCCTCTACCTGTTCTCTCTTCTTTTGTTTCTTGCATATCAGGAGGTACCCTATACATTGCCTTTGATTTTCCCTTTTAAAGGCCAGTGATGTGTTTTGGGGAGACATGGTCAGGGACATTGTGTGCAGTCCACAATTTAGAAAGGGTTAGGATCTCACCTTTTTCATTACAAATGGTGGCATTATGAAAAGGGTACAAGTGAAATATAAAGATGCACAATATGAGAGATACATGTACCCCCTGCTGCTGCTTAAAGCACTACATAGCATTTTTGCACGTATCCTGTGATATAATATCTGCCATGATAGCTACTGATGATATTGTTTTCCCATCGTGATTGGTGTTGACAGTTGTAGGTGCTATTATGTTAACAGCCTACTATGTATTGAGGTGTATTATATTCAATCTACCAAATGTCATGCTATGTAATAAACCCTGCAGCCAAATGTGATGTGCTGGCTGTGGATGCCCTCTGACACATGCAAACATTGCATTCAGGCTAAGAAGTAAACATCAGTACTTTTGATCCAGGTTTCAAATAAGTGGTAAAAATACTTGCTTTTGAGGAGAAAATTGCCGCAATGCTGAAACCCACTAGTAAAGTTCATGTTGTACACTCTGATTTTGATGCAATTTATTAACTCTTCTCTTAATTCTTTCTTTTTGTTTTCAGAAATTGTAATAGGATAATCTGATTCAAAATGGCTGCAGACAAGACACAAAACACCGCTCATATCGTAGATTATGGTCAGTTTGATGAAGACGAGTCGGGCACAGAAAAATTCTGGAGAAAAGCAATTAATGAACCATTTGTTCCTGCTGGTAAGAGCTATAGTGCATATCAAACTTGTTAATGTACCAACAGAATATGTTTTTTATCTGCAGAAGTTATGGGTTGTTAACCCCATCTTTTTTACTCAGTGTGCTCAAGAACATAAGTGGGGCGGGTTGGAACAAAATTTAACCAAATTTTCAATGCACATTATTATACCATTTACTGAGAGATTGGGCCAACATGTACTTTGTTTCTTCATCATGCACAAGCAGTGTGCCCATTTTCCCCCGCCAAGGCCCATCATTTACCTGCTGCTAAGATGTACCAACAGTCATGATGAGGGGGCATCAGCCCCCTGGCTATACCACTAACTAACCCCATGAGTACTACCTGCTACAAGAAGACTGTTTATACAGCAAATCAGCAACATGGTAAGAATGATGGTAGGGCTGAAAAGGAATGAGCTTAACCTTTTGTTAGCAGCTGTATTCTGATTGGTCACTCAGATGAATATATCACATAATTGACCAATCAAAAACACTTTAAGAAATATAGTAGTTCTCAGGGGGTTAAGGATAACGGTATCCATGTTACCTAGTCTACTTTCTTTGTTTTGTACATATTCTTACCAGATTCTTATGATGTTTCTTATTCACTTCTGCAGGCATTTTGGGAACATGTGGTGTTCTAGCATGGGGTGCTTACCGATTCAAACACAGGGCAGGTACCAAACCATCAATATTTCTTCTTCAGCTCCGAGTCATGTCGCAATCCATGATTGTAGGTGCAATGGTTATTGGTGCCCTCAGCCATATGTATAAATATAAAGCAGATCAAGCTGCCAAGGCGCAGGGGGCAAAGAAATAGACTAGAAGCAGCTCCAAACTGAAGAATATACTTATTGACATTATATAATCATACCTTTGCAGCAAATAGAAGAGTCACTCCGCTGATGTATATTTGCTATGATGTATAGGGCAGGTTTTTCTTTCCTCCGTAAGCTTGGCCAAAATGGTAAAGACAGTGTGCGACAAAATTACATCACCTTTGAAGAAACTGTAATCTCACTGATGAAATATCAGAGAGGTTTAACCAACATGCATTTTTCATTTGTAAATGTTCCGTCAAGCAACAGTGTTATTGGATTAACTGAACACAATGTTATCAAGTGGAACAGATTAACAGTGAAGAACATGACTAGCAACATGCTCAGATTTTTAAATGAGCAGTGTATGCAGTGAATTGTAAAAGGTGCAACATGCAATCTTTGAGAAAGTTTTTAAGCTTTAACTATTATTTTAGTAACACTTTTCCAATGGCCATGATCTCATGGAAAGTAAAATTTGTCTGTTGCAGCTATGTATAACTATGGCAGCTGTAAAAATGCCACATGTGATGCAATCAACCAAAGTAAACCACTTGTCACAAGTTGAGTCTTATGTATATGCTGATTGTGTTCAGTTTACTAGGAATCATATCTGTAGGTCCATCAGGTGTGTTAATTGAATATCTCTGTAGATGGAAGGAGAGGTTATGTTTTCTGCAACTTCATCATACATTGTATTAAGAAAGCCAGATGACATTCAGCAAAAGAAAAAAAATCTGTTCTCTTGACATCGTATTGAATAAATTATACACAAACTGTTTTAAGTTAAGATTTTGCAGGCATCAATTTGTCTGTTGTTGAATCTGAGTACCATTCAGCATCAGAGAGACTTAGTCAATCTAACTTTCCAAATTTGAATTTAATTGAATACGGGAACTTAATTTTTTTTCAAATGGCTATTGCGTCTGATACAATCCGATCTCTTCAAAGCAAGAGACCTGCTGGGCTGGTCATGTTATACAAATCTAACTTTGATGCATGGTTCTTGAGATATGGTCAACTCTTAGTTGATAAATACAACTTTTGTGACCACATCTCAAAAAGTTTTCCAGATATTCAATTAAATATGGTTTATTTTGATTGAAGACATCACATTATTTGGTTGTGACCTGGTTAAGATGAATAAAGACAATAATAGTGAGAGACTAATTTGACATTTTATCCATCAGAAAATTAAGATACAACAATAATTGCTCTTGCAATTTTAATACGAACGTTAAATACAGATATTCAAGTTTTATTATGTACAATGAGATTTATGAGAAATATAGATATGACTATAACTCATATCAACTTTAAATTTTACTATGCTGTCCACATTGATTGACCGGGTCACATTATGTGTATATTATTAATAGCATCCTTTAAGGTTAAGACCTTATTTTGTCAGTATGTAAATACAATCGATGTATGTATTTCAACTCTGTTACTAAAATATCACCCAAAACTTCAGTGATAATCATATATCAAGCTCGTTTCACAGTCCAGTTCAACAGTAGTGACTGACAAGGGATGAACAAATTGCAAGTGACAAAAGTTACTGGAACTTTAGTGGGATCACTGTTGATTTCAGCGAAAGTGACATAAATAAGATCCCAACAAATTTATACTTCAGCGCCACAAACTTGTGAGAAATATTCTGTGGGCTACCCCAGATTTGAACTTTTGGCATTTGGATCATCTCTAACACCTGAGCCAATAATTCAATAGGGATAGAGTAGACAGCAGACTTTTTACCAGTTGTGAATAATGTGAAGATGAGCATAGAAGACTAAACAATTTATGTTCATGCAGATAAAACAATAGTTGCAATAAGATTTATGTAAGTTCTAGTGTGAGCCTAACTTTGAAAATCCACCACTCACTCTATTCAAAGATACGGTTTTTTCACTTCTGTTGCAATTTGGTATTTCAAGCCAGGTTGCTGTGATATTGATGCCAAGTAACTGGAAATTTAAACTGGTAAAAATGAGCTTGGTAGAAGTAAGCTGTGATTGTGTATACACATATACTGTTCACCACACAGGTATAAGCCCATCATCTGCTATAAGCCCATCCCTTATTTTTCAAAACATTCTGGGAACAAGGGTGTGCTCGGGTATAAGCCCAGTTGTAATTTTGACTAAGTTCTGAAATCAATGTTTTTCTCACACATTTAAGGATATAAAAGAATATCAGATGATAATTAACATTCCATACATATAATTAAAAAACATTGACATAGATGATAGAAATTACTGGTACATCAGGCATATACAAATGGGGATGATTGTTCTTATTTTAAATTCAAGTACTAGCCCCTCCCCTGTTATAAGTCCACCCCATTTTGTAAGTGAATTCTGCTATCTAGGGGGTTTGGCTTATACCCGAGTGGTTACAGTAATTAGCAAAAGAATTTTTGTGTCTTCATTGCATTGAAATTGTGTACAGGGTGGTCTAAATCATGTCACTAACATTTACAGTCATAACATTGCTAAGATTTAGGCAGTCTTGGGTGTAAAGTTGCAACCCAATAAAATGACCATCATACATCACATGTCCATAGAATCTGGTGTCCAGGAGAATTGTCAATCGAAGTATACTGAACACACGTTGGAGTGAAATGTAGTATTGGACTTTGTTTGACATTACTTCCGATTGGATCATTGTGTACACTTTTAAATCATATTTAAAATAATTGTGTGTCTTTATGAAAGTAAAATGTAGTCTTTGTATAAGGAAAGGACAGTTTGTCACAGTAATTGATGACACTCTGTGTGATGCATAATGTGGCTTAGCCTTATGGAAGTACAACGCATACATGAAATGTATGCATAACTATTTGATTTATGTCTTGATGTATGTTGTAATTACATTGAATCAAAAGAATATGTCTTAACTATGTAGTGGCTTCCTTCAATACTGTGATTGAATGTAGTGATCTTGTGGCATAGCTACTGTGAGAGGGAGGTCAATCTCTTGACCACCACCTCTTGATCACCGCCTCTTGACCACCCCCACTACCACCCATGGCTGTCGTTTAACCAGTTGGAATGGGGTGTGCACAGCCTTTTTAGCTGACTACAATTGTGAAGTTATTGAAAGCCCTACCACCTGCAGCTATAGCTGTGTATCTTAGTGGTTTTCTACACTGATTGAATCTTGATGTTATGGCATAGCTACTATGTGAGGAAGTCAATATTTTTGACTACCAGCATCTCTTGATCATTACACCAACCAGTGACAGTGCCAAGGGGAGGGAAGAGGGCATGGAGGCATTCCCCACTTGTCAAACTTGGGCTATGTCTCCACAGTTACATGTAAGCCCATCACAACAAATTATAGGTATTCCCCAGATTTCACTTCACCCTCCCCTTTTTTTGCCACTTGAAAAATACATTGTGCTGCCATTGCAACCAGTAGCTACCAACAGCATGAAGCTATACACAAACCTTCTAGCAAGCGCCAGTGTCATTTGTATTGTATATACATGTAACAGCATATAAAATATTGCTCAAAGTTACTTAAAATGTATTGGCTGTAGTGTGATCTATTTAGTAGGTATTGAAGATGTATAATTAAATTAAGGCTTGTTATCTTTGTATTAGATATAATCTTTTTGTAATAAAATATATTCTCTTCTCAACTGGAACTTTGTAAGGAAGGAAACACATAATGTTTGTGGAGAAGAAAAATGGAGATTTTGATTTGTGAAGTAAAAATTTAACTTTTAACGGACAAATCTTGTTTTGCCATTTATGAGCTACTCTGCTGAGATGTGTATTATATCTAGCCTGCTCTGACAAAATCAGGAACAAGTCACATTTTTGACATTTTGTGTACCAAAAGTATAGTTTAATTATAAGCACCATGAATACTTTTCATATGAATTCTTTTGTAAATGATACCTTGATATTTTGCCTCCTTGCTATTCTGATCAGTTATCTGCTTTACACAAACATAGTTCAACTGACAATTATTAATTAAATAATCCTCTTTTGTATTAATTACTTTCAAAAATTTGAAAGACCACTTAGTTACACAGTCAAATGTCATCTTTACAAGTCTATAATAACTCAAAAACATGTCCAGCAACTTGTTCCAGGTTTTGTGGGAGTGGGTCACATGTGATAAAGTTTTTTATTAACAATTATATTTAACAAAATTGCCACCATGATTTATTTTAATTTGTACACTAGGATTGCTTTCATAAAAGCGACATTAATTTTATAACCAATAACTAAGTGTTAAAATGTTCAGCTGTGTAAAGTACTGAGTAGAATTGAGTCTTCCCCTACTGACGTTCTTCCTCAGAAGGCTGAGCTTTCGATACTCGAGCGAGTTTCATCTTCAGTGCAAAGAAGATGACATCTTACAGACCAATTAAATCTTACTCAGCACTGAATGTCATTAAAACAAACAAATGTTGTCCCTTACATTGGAAACTACAGTTGCCTCAATAGAGTACCGAAGTGTGACGTCATAACATTTTCTTTTTTGCATTTCAGCATTTTCATGACCATATTTCAGTAGAACATGATGAAAAATATCCACAGTCTAAATTTGGGTGGATTCGAAATCAGTGTAAATTGGCCTGGTTCATAACTGTTTGGAACCAGGCCAATTTACACTGATTTCAATGGGGCAAATTAAGTTTTCATATCTCGGGCCCTCATGATCCGATTCCCACCAAATTTGGACTGTGGATGTTTTTCATCATACTCCACCGATACATGGTATTCAAAACGCTGAAATGCAAAAAAAGTTTTCTGTGACATCATCACTTCACTACTCTATTCAACAACAAAATGACCAGTGACTTGGGGTGAGCATCTGGTGTGTTTTTTTTTTTTCATTTTGTTTTGGGTGCAATTTTGCCACCGTTTTTTTTTTTATTTGTGAAATCCAGAAAAAAAAATCATATTTTCAAGCAAACAGTGATTAACAAAATTGTTCAAAAGATTTTCTCTCATACAATTTGTTTTTCCTAAAAATGTATTTTGGTTTTCAGGCCTCCTTTGGGAAACAAACTTGTTTTTTTTAGCATTATCTCACTTGTTTATTTCCTTTAATTCTACAATATATGTATTGTATATATTACACTTTGTAGAGTCATTTTAATGAAGAATGTTTATTATAATTTTCATCAAGATATGATCACACATGAGCTTATCATATTTTTATTAGAAAATTTTGGTGCTATTGTTATCAATGGGAGTTGCACATGGGTGATCAGCTGTTCATGAAGTACCAGCTTAAAGGCACACACCCAAGGGCACATTGCGATTTTGAGGGTTTTGTGCAACATTTTGGACAAAAAAAGGGTTAAAAATTAATAAACACATATTTTATTACCCAGCTGTTGTTTCTAAAAAGTGATGCGGGTTGAGATATTTGGGTTGCAAAATGCATTTTTTTATGATTTTAACAAATTTTGTCAAAAAAAAATCAGTATTACGAGAAGTGAGTAATTTCATTTGCCATGGAGCATACATTGAGGGCTCAATGCATCATTGCCTCATATCCATCAACTCCCTTGGTTTATACATTGGGGAGTTATTGTGGTGCACTGAGCCCTCAACATTTCACATTGACTATTCAATAATCAACTGAATGAAAAAATATTAAAATCTTATGGTGATTTTTTAAAATTCAGATATTTGATATAAAAAGTATACCATGGGTTGATTTGGATCTTTGCATGAAAAAAAGTCAAGTGTGTCAACTTTCTGAAACTAAAGATGTTTAAACTATGACCTCTTGACAAATCAAAGGGAATCATAAAATGCATATCTTGGCCGTTTATTCATTCAAAAAAAAAGTTACTGATTTGCAATGGCTAAAAAAAGTTTGGAACTAGATCTACTTCCTATTATGCAAACTTCTTTAAAGAGTACTAGTTCTTTCTGTCTCAGCAAAAAAAATTTTAACAGGTTATATTTTGGGTTTTGGATTTGATAAAAATGTTTTAATAACATTAAATGTCTGGTTATATAAAGGTCATGAAACTGTTTTGTATGAAAATGCACTATATAACATTTTCAAAATGTTAAAATGTTATTGTAAAAATTTGTTGCCAAATATTTTGTCAACACCTAAATAACATTATGTTAGAAGATTTTCAGGAAGTTTTCAACAAATGATTATGAATGTTATGAAAATGTTTAATACACTTTATATAACCGTACATTAAACATTTCTGCAACCTTTTCTAACATTTTGTGAATAATGTTGAAAACGTTGTGTTTGCTGAGGTATTATTGCACAAAGCCTATAAGTGATTAGGCCTTTCCTATTAGCCAGTAGTTGTACAAAAATGTGTATCTTTTACATAACATATATAACATATAAAACTAGGGTTAAAGAGTGATTTTGGATGCTGGGTGTGTATGATCAGAGAAAAGACATTTACAGCCAGCATCAATGATATTTTCAACAGCTGATTTGAAAGTTCTTCTTTAAATATTTTTAAATGCTGGTAAATGTTGTAGAGCAACATAAAAGTTGTGCAATTCTTTGGTTGAAAGTTTGACTGGTGTAATTTTCAGAATTTGCTTTGTGCTTATAAAAACATAATGAAATATGTTGAAGGTAATTGTATGCAGCAAGTTGGGGGAAATATATATGTTCTATACCCCTCCTGTATTAAGGGTGGATCCAGGAAGAGCCTGGAGCCTGCCACCCCCTTTAGACTTTTTTCCTGGTCCACATAATATATATGACAACTTTGTGATGTTAATTATGCCTGACAGTATTATTAAGACACATTGGGTTATATACAGATACCAAAAGATCATTTTGTATTTTAAATTGTATTATATATGAAATGGGCTGAATTAAGTTTATGTTTGATCTTTAAAATATTATACAGCATGCACTTCTTAATCTTGTAGCCTGTGTCATAATAGTAATAAGTGGTGTCAAACTAATGAATGTTTAAAAACATTTTTTTTGTATTATCATAATTGTATAATGGTAAATGATTAAGTAAGTGCTAATGATTGAGCAATGGAAGTGCAGGTCAAACCATGTCACTTTGTGAGGTTAATTAAAAGAGGAATATTGCTCCAAATGAAATGTCAGATATCTATAAGTGTCTTATTTCTGTCCATGTCATAATGTCTCATCAGGGTGCAGCAAAACTTTAAGAAACAAACTCCATCTAGGTACAATTACTGAATAGGGTGCAACTTGCTAGACTTGAGTCTAGTCCTCGTTTACGGAGTTTAGGGTTAGGGTTGGGGTAGGGCAGTCTTGTAATAAGGCTAGTAGAGTTGAACCCTATGCTGTAATCGCTCCAAATTCTAAAGTAACCAATTTCATTCAAGTTTCAGTCTCCAAAATTGTGTTAAATGGGTCAGTTCAGAGAAGATGAGACTTCTCTAGTTCAAACCAAATGTACCTAAAAGGGGGAGTGCCCCCCCCCCCCCGTGTCTATAGTAAATAAACATCTCTAAAAATAGTAATTGCCCCCCCCCCCCCCTTTAAATAATGGTCATTATTCAAAAACGGTCTATTGTATTACAAATCTGTAAAATGTGTTGGAAGCGGAATTTATGTCTGCATATTTGACACCTCATTTGATTCGATAGCCCAGAAAACAAAACACCTGTCAATTTAATGTAGTGAGGTCCAGATTTAAAGTTGCACTTATAACAATACAAAAACACTCCGATATCATTACACAGATTTCCTTCCATTATACTGAATACAAATCAATAGAATTTAATGCAACTTACAAGTCCTGGGTTACATCGATTTAGATGTACGCTGTGACTTCAATATTTAGTCAATTGCTACAAATGAGGTGTCAAAATGTGTAGAAATAAATTCTGCTTCCAACGAATTTTACAGATTTGTAATACAATAGCCCGTTTTTGAATAATGGCCATTATTTAAAGGGGGTAAGGAACCATTCACAAACACTATTCGGGGGGCCTGATGCAAAAGGGGCCCTTAAAGTTTTGACCCTCTTAAGGGGGGCTGAAAAAATGACCACAAATTTTCCTGGGAAAATTGAGTTTATAATATGCTTTTCTATGGGGTTGATCCATAATTTCATGTCAAAAAGGGGGGGACGCTGAATTTTCTTGATGAAATCTTTTTGCATCAGGCCCCCCAACAAGTGTTTGTGAACAGTTCCTAATTACCTTTTTGAGATGTTTAGTACAGATATACAAGTACCAGAAGGAATGACGGCTTCGACTAATAAGCTTGGGGTAGCTTGTGATAAATATTATTGCATTTTAATAATTCTTTCATTATTTAAGTATAATCCTTAAAAAAATCTTCAAAACTTCTTTGTCTAATATCAACCTGTGCGGGGGTTCCATATTCCGACCTTAGTACTATACAGTACTATACAGATTTGTAAGCGCTTTTAAAAAGATGAAACAGAAGGGAGAAGAAAAACTAGAAAACGATTAGACATAAAATCTAATATTTGCAGAAGCTGTAGGTCAGGAATTGCTATAGGCCCTAATGTTCAACTTGACCTCAAGTCCAGGGGGGGCACCTCCACTCTCTGAATAGCTACCATGAGAAAACAGTGGTGTACCGTGGCTGCTGCTCCCCGGGGGGGGCTGCAGAAAAGGTAACTTTTGCCGCCCCCTTCATCAACAGCCCGAAAAGGTTGACCTTTTTTTCTCGATGGTTTGAAAAAGTGAAGAGCAAAAAAAAGTATTAGGCCTATAGGTGTTAACCTTTTCATAATTTTTATGCCCTTTTTTCTTCAATAATTCTTTTTGCTGCCCCCTTCTTCTTCAGCTGCTCCTTCTTTTTTTGCTGCCCTTACCCGGGGGCTCGCACCCCAAACCCCCCCCCCCCCCCCAATATGTGCATGGAAAATATGGATGCAATATATGCAGTAGGCCTATCAAAGTACCCCCACTCCGGTCTCCGGGCCCCAACTCCTGTTGATTCTCAAACTATGGTCAACCCCTGCATGTGTTTAATTGTACTAGCTAAAATAACTTTTGATATAGAGGCTACCCATGTTCTATAAGCTGTATATCCTATCAACGACTGCTATACCTTGTTTAGGACTTTCAAAAGAAGCCCCTGCATGTGCAACCATCACTGTTTCAAAATAGCCCGCCAAAGTCATGCAGGTAACGCCAAGGTCGTACATTGAATTGGTTTGAATGAGGAATACTACGGGAACCAGCGCATTTTGTTAGTAGTCACACATGAGTGAAGTGGATAACCTCTATTGGTGCTGTAAATGGATGTGGGAACCGGATTAAAATCCCAGGGGATGCACTCGACTTTGGAAGTGACGGTGATGTGCGAACAGCAGTTAGAAATTAGGGGTCTTTCGGTGAGAGCCTAGACACCAAAAAAAAAAAAGTGGGTCTTTCTGTACTGTGAGACTGGAGAAAATCTTACCAAAAACAGGGTCTTTCTGTGAGATTAATTGGGTAAAATTTTGGGTCAAAATATAAAAGTTGATACAAAACTTTCAGAAGGTCATCAACATTTGAAATTTTTGAAAAATATGAAGAAAAATAATTAAAAACTGGGTCATTCGGTGAGAGATTGTCAGAAATTTGTCTTACATGACTTGAAAAAAGAGGGTCTTCTGGTGACAGGACAATAAAAAAGGGGTGAGAGGGAGTTCAGTCAAATAAAAAAGGGGGTCATTGAGTGAGAGGGTGTTGAAAAATGGGGGCCGCACATCCCAGTATCTCCCAGTCACCCATTTTAGTAGGCCCCATGACGCATGGGGGAAAATGGGAGATCACACAAAAACAGCCAGATTTTCTAAAATAACGACAAAATCTGTTAAAACAGGCTGCTGAATTCTGCAAAATTGTGAAAAATGAGGAGAAATGCTGCTAAATATGTGTGATTTACCATTTTCCCCCATGTGACATAGGGCCTTTTAGTGAGTGCCTGGACCAGGAGCAAAGTCAACCCACAGATCCAATGGGGCCAATCTAACAACTCCATGGCTTAATTCACACACAATAAGTATGCTGCCATCATTTGCTGAGATAAAATTCTACTTATAGTTATGATGGCGCTATATTGGCATGCTGCACCACATACTGTGCAGACTGTGCATGCTTGAAGCGATTTCATTGTAGAAGTTGCTGGGCCAACTAACTTTCTCATTACATTTGACTTAAATTCTTTAAGTTGGCAATATAAAATAGCTCAAAATGCACTCTTTTAAAGATTTCTTGATTTGCAATTGGCAAATATCTCTTCTCCAAGCCTCTCATCAGGAGCCTTGGTAGATATAGGGATGGCTCTGCCCCAGGCGGCGAGCGGCATGATGCTGGAGAGTGCCCCCCCACCCCGACAAAAATGAAAGAAAAAAGTGCCCCTCTGACAAAATATGAAAGAGAAAATCAGGAGGGCAAAGGAACAGAAAATTTTCTACCAAAATTCAGCCCAATCATGGGCCAAAATGGTGTAAAATGCAAAATGTTTGCGCGCTACTCACGCACATTGTAAAGGTAAAGCCATTTCCATCCTGATAAATGCATGGGCAAAAATAGTGTTAAATACCAAATTATTGCACGCACATCGTCTCAATAAAGCCTTTTTTGAAGCTCGAAGACTTACAGTCTCTATGTATTGTGTCCGATGGTGATGCAACGGTAATTTGTTTCGTCTGTGCCCCAAAAATTATATTTTGCCCCCCCCCCCCCGACCAAAAAAGCTGGCTATGCCCCTGGAGAAGGGGCATATCACAAAGTTATCCCGGTATTTCAAGCAGGGAAGGCAACTTGTACACCAGGGATGTTATTTTCTTCGGAAGGGGGGGGGCCGAGTCAAAATAATTATGTCGGTGACTGGAGTCAAATTTTTTATGCCCCCCCCCCCATTGCGAGCTAATAGTTTTTTATGACCCCCATTTGTCTACACAGACTCAAGACAAATTCTTTGCTGGAAATAAGGCGCAGCACGCGCAAAAAACTTTTAAAAGTGCAAAGAAAGTGCATGGAGTGTATTGAAATTTTGATCGTAAATCATGAAATGTAAAGATGTAAAAAAAAAAAAAAGCATTATTATAACTAAAGATTGTGCGCACATCTTGATTGTAAGTTAAAAGTTAAAAGAATGCGTGTGCAGCGTGCAAAAAATGTGAGGCACCAGCCCCTAATTCTATATTAGGGCATAACCCCCTATTTTTGGTTTAAAATTTTTGGTCCAAAATTTTTATGACCCCTCAGTATATTCATGAGCCCCTCCTCCGAAGAAAATGACAGTCCCATACCGCGTTCATAATAGGCACAAAGGATTTCTGTCCTGTTGGTACCAGTGGTACAGCGTTGCACTCAATTGATAAGAATATTGTTGTGTTTTGATTTTGCATACGACAGTAGAAATCATTCCGCTTCCATTTGTTTACAATGTGCTAAGGTTGTTTACCATAAATTAGCTACCCCCTCATTTATACATGGTACAAACACGTCAAAAACACCGTTGACATTTCCATTTAATAACACATTCAGAAAATTTAACTAAAATATCCACAGATCAAAGTCACCAAACACTGAATGCTGTATTATTTTTCTTTGACATAAAATTAAGGTAATTTGGTCATCAGCTGTTAGTTGTATAGAGATGGGCAATACGCGTACTTTACGATAACGCGAAATCGATGTCCATGCATTGGGACGGGGCACCTGTGCGCACCCGGTAAAAACATATGTGAGACGCGAGACGTTTCTGTATCTGTCGTCGTCGTCAGCAGAATAACTCAGAATATCCTCATGAAGAGGCAACATCGCCCGGGACATCACCAAACCTTGACTAAAATGGCATGACTTGGATGGCCGTGCAGATTAAATTGAAATTAAGTTTTTGAATTTTTTGTTGACTTTAGGGCCTAGTTCTTGAAGGCTTCAATGGTAGTGGCATTCATAGTTGTTGCAGGCCAGGCCCGCAGACAAGTTGGTCCATATGGCAGCCCTTATTGGGCTAAAACCTGAAGTTAATAATAATGCCCAGGGGCGGAAGCAGTAGATTGAGCGGGGGCAGGGGACAGAGTGCCCCCCTGACAAAAAAATGAAAGAAAAATTGCCCCTCTGACAAAAAATGAAAGAGAAAATCAGGAGGGCAAAGGAAAAGAAAAAGGGCAAGGAGCCCCTTTTCTAGCAAAATTCAGGGCCAAAATAGTGTAACATACAAAAATTTTCCGTGCTACGCGCGCACATTTTTTAGCCAGATAATGGGCGAAAATAGTGTAAAATACCATTTTTTTTCGCGCTACGCGCGCACATCATCCCAATAAGGCCCTTTTCGGGAAGCTCGAAGACATACAGTCTCTATGTATTGTATGATGCAACTGCAATTTTTTTCGTCTGTGCCGGCCCCAAAATTTTATTTTGCCCCCCCCTGACCAAGAAAGCTGGCTACGCCCCTGGGTGGAAGTCCGGAACAGGGGGAATAGGGCCCTAAAACAGTTTTTTTTGTGTAGGGGTACGGTGTGTGTGTAAAAACCTTTTGACTATTTTTTGACGATTTAAAAATTTTTGACCCCTAAGTTTTTGAATGGGAGTAGGCTCCGCGTTCCCGGACGGTTAAAGTTGTACAAATATTGGGGCAATGAAAAGTTTTATAATGAGATATATATCAGGTTGACCAACATTTCTTCAATGCAGTGCAGTTGTCACATTATAAAAAATTAGTGGGTGGCACTACCCCGGGCGGGTGTAGCCAGCTGTACTGAGGCCTACGGAATCGAAAACTATAGTACCTAGGCCGTGGACAGATTGGGCTAACTTATAGCCTAGCTATTAGGGCTAAGGTTATAGTAATATAGTGCATTAATTTTTATCTCGGGTGGTGAATTCAATTGCAGGGAGGGGGAAACTTAGTTTTTGGCAGGCCAAAAAGGTGGGGAGCATTTTGGCAGGTGGAAAGGGTGTGGGGACGATTGACACCGACCACCGTTTTTCAAAATTTAGTTTTATATAGACAAGGTGTAAAATCATGCCGTGTGCTCCCATAAGGGGGGAGGGGGGTAATTTTGTGAACTTGTAGATCAAAGTTTTTGGCATGGCCAATGGTTAGTGAAGGGAGCGAACTATTTTGACAATTCAGTATTATCCTTATCCTATAGATCAGTTTCCAGTTAATTATATAATAAATAGATAAAACTTTACGGCGAAAACCGTAAAGAAGATGAGAAAAAAAATCTTAAAAATTATGTCATAGGCCTATTATAAATTGTGGGATAGCCTTTTTCGACTGGAGTTCATAACAATTAGTAAGTTTTTAACGGGTTCGCCCGTAACTTCACCGTTAGCTGCCATTGGACAAGTTTAGAACTGTCAAGCTTTTGTCAGGTATAGGCCATAGGCTGCCCCTTGCCTACTGATGGCTCTGAAAAGAGACGTTTACTAAAGGCTGCCCCTGTCAACAGAGAACAAGCAGACCTCGCCTATCTGCTAATGTAAAAAGTTTGGTAGCTCTGAAAAGAGCCGTTCAATGAAGACTGTCCTTGTCAACAGAACAATTAGACCTCGCCTATCTACTGATGCAACTGCAGAAAGTTTGCAATAAAGTAGGGTGCCCTGTACCTCTTTGTGTGATTATTTAAAAAAATAATAAATAGACTGCCCCTTGCCTGTGAGGTCAGTGATCATACACTGGCGTCAGACTAGTCCCTACATGGTCATCATTTAATATAGGGCCAATGTTGCGATACATCGTTTTGGCAGTAATCAAAATATCGCCCAACCCTAAGCGGTTGGTTTACGTTTTTTGCTGGGGCCCAGCCGTGCATCAATTCGCGACAAAATCAGCAATGAGCAGAAAGTGTCTAGCAAATGGTCAGCTTTGGACGTGTTTTTTATGCCACTGGTTTACAATTTGGCACAAGTTGCCTCACTTCTCGACAATACTAAGAACTTATTGCAGATTTGATACAGTTTCTGGGTGACATTATTATCTGGTTTCGTGAAAATGGAACGTGAAAGTTTGGATGGACGCGATGGCGATGACGAAAGAACTGAGAATGAACGATCACCACCGCCTCGGTCGCGGCCGACCACAAGAGATCATGCGAGGAAAGAAGCTGAACGTCGTAGGAGTCGTGGGAATACCCCTTCCAAAGACATGAAAGATGGACATGAACTTAAAAGCGAAATTAACCATCAGGATAGGAAGCGTAGACACAGTAGATCCAGATCCAGATCAGCTTTACGCGATCGGGACCAGAGTGAACTCAATGAAAATGAGGTTAAGATTGAGAAACCAATTAAAAATGATATGAAGATCAAGATCGAGAATCATAATGTCAATGAAAATAACCATGAAGGACATGATCAACTAGATTCGCGAGGTGAAAATGGAATGAAGAAGCGCAGAAGATTACGGAATGGTAATCGGAGGTCACGCAAAAGGCATCATAATCGGGGGCCTAATCGGCATGACCGCGATCGCGATCGTCATCACGATAATCACAATCGAAAATACAAACCTTACACAGAGTTGAGCTGGGAAGAAAGACAACAACGAGATGAGCAGGAATCAAAACGTGCAGCCATGAAAAGAGCGAATCGGCCGACGCCGTACAATACCACCCAATTTCTCATGGAGGACCATAAAGTTGACACTCCTGATTTGAGCAGTGTTCATCACAAATGTGACTCTTCTGATGAAATAGAAGATGAAATGAATGGTGACTATTTGGAAAAAGATTTTTGCAGCGGTCTACGAAGAGGTGCAGTCGGAGCGGCTTGAATCAATGTCCAAAGAACAGCTTGTTACTGACGTTTTAACATTGCAAAGAAGAGTTACTGAACTGGAAGAAGAGCAGAAGAAAAGACTATCATCAAGTGCTGGGGAGAGTGACCAGAGCAGCAATGGACAGCTTGTTGTTGATAAGGGACTTCGGAAACGACTTGAGAGCCTCAGCTCATTAGAAGGGGAGGTACAAAGACTTCGAAGTGAAAACACGAAGTTAAGAAAAGCTTCCGTAAAAGAACCAATTGGTACATAGCATTGAATGTTTGACTATTTTAAATTTAGGCAATATTTTTTTATTTGTACTGTTTGACTTGACATATCATGAAATCCTGCCCATATTGTGTTGAACTTGAAGCCATTCGAAAATGACTACCTCCTGAATAATGTATAGTCATGAGATCTTACTTGCTGCATTGCAAATTCTTGGAACAAATCCCCATTACAAGTTTTAAATTCAAATTCTTGTCTTGCATTGTGTGAGCATGATGAGATAACCACAGTATGATCAGTATCCCTTACCTGTAATTGAAAATAAATGAGCAGTGAAATTTTGAGCTGAACAAATTGTTTTGATTTTCTAACTTCAGTGATCCTGAAGTGCAGCTCATTTTAACAACAAAAAGTTCAATGCCATTGATGTGGGTATTGAAAAGTTCAAAGGTTTGAGCTGTCAGTGTTAATAGCATTGTCTTTTATTGACTTCTTCATCTGTATTGATTATTGACCCAAGATAAGAACTTTGACAATTCCAAATCAATAATAAATTATCAGTGTGACTGTCAAAAACATTAAATATTGTTTGCAATTTCTTCATGATCTGTTCAAATGAGATAAGAAAGATTTCATTAGGATGCCAAATTTGCAGAGCTAACACCAGAACTGGAAAAGGCAAAATTCTGTCCATTATATTGGGCTCTTCTAGTTGAAATCCATGCACCCGTTATCGACGACATGCCTCTAGAGGTTTATAAATCCTCCACACTGGAACTGTGAATTTCAAATCATTAAATGGGGTTACCTGACTTGAGTAGGTGACTCGATTTGAAATCCACACTCCCAATGTGGAGATTAAGGACATGTCTTCAAAAGGGGGTGAACATTTCAAGTTCAACTGGAATTAGCTTATTGGTGAATAGAAATTGGAAGTGTTTGCAGATATTAAGAGCAAGTCTATTAAATGAGTCATGAATTTACTAGAACTGTTTTGAGAAACTTATTTGTTGAAATTTATCGATCAAATTCAGTTTTTTAAACATGTATGACACTTAACTGTGTGTACTGGTGCTAGAAAATCTACTAATTCAAATTTGAAAATTAATGAAAATATACATTGTAATTGTAATAATATGCATTTTACAGATAAAATGCATGCCTGATAACTTGTTTTTAAAATAATTATAGCCTAGCCTAGTGTTTGGGCATTGAAACAATTTAGGAGATCTATGCTTATTGCTAACTGGAAAAATAAGTTTACCGGTATTTAAAGTTATTGTGAATATTTATGAAACCAAAGAAAATTTTTAATCAATCAAATTCATATGTTGCCAGAATTGGAATAAATTGATGACCTAAATAAAATAAAAACAAGAAAATGTCCCAAAATAATACAACAACATGCCAGCATTTCTGCCCCAAAGATGCTGATAAATGCCTTCTTGGAAGGTATGGTAATTGCAATGTATACCCATAAGAAACTTTGATTTTTGTTTTAAAATGTCAAGCAGAGAACCAAGCATTATAAATGTAGTACTTGTTAAGATGATTAAAATGTTAAAAGTTGAAATAACCAACTTGCTTTCATTGATATATCAAGAGCTTTGTAATGCAGTCATTTAATTTTTTAATTTTGCATGTTTAATGAGCCAGGGAAATTACCAAAGGATTGGTTCCGGTACTAGTGAAGGGGTGGGGCTAATGGCGTGTAGCCGTGTACATTGTAGAGAGCTCAGAGCTCCATAGTAGGCCTTTATTCATTCCATATATCTCATTAAAGGCTAATGCAGCATGATGCTTCTTTTTTAAATAATGGACACAATATTGTTGATGGTGCTACCAATGATTATGAATAACGTTGGAAGTTAATTAACGTACCATATTCATTCCAATAAGTGCCCAGGGCACTTTACAAAGTCATTTGGGTGGGCGCTTATTTTTTACTTGGTTAACCTTATTTTTTCTCATAAGGGCCATTTATTAGAGACAACTTAATACCTACGTTATAAAAGGGTCCCGAGACGTTCTAGTAGCTTTTCTTATGCAGGAAATGTATTGCAAGTTTACACAACACTTCAAATCCTCCAGCTATTTCACTACAGTCACTTCAACATTAATGGTACCCTTTACAGGCCTTGTCTTTTGAAAATTACTGGCGAGTGACAAATCACTCTCCTCAACACTTGCCAGGTGAGCTGTAGGCGAGTGATTTTAATCATTTGTATTACACCAAATGTAGGCGAATGATAAAAAGCTCTCAGCTTCATTTTAGGCGAGTGATCACTCTCACTCGCCTCAAAAGACAAGGCCTGCCTTTAGCAAATTGAAAATACCCTGGGTGGGAGCTTATTGGAACGAATACGGTATTTGACATCAATAGTAACCTCTCCCCTTTTACTTTAAAAACTTTTTTCACATCAGTCCTGACTCCTGAATTAACAGAACTTTCCTGTTCCTTTCAATATGGAATTGCAGTATTGCGTTGCAGAGTGCATACATAATATCCGTAACATGGTAGAAGTAATATTATTTGCCAGTGAAATAGTTGCGTAAACCCTTGGTAAATTAGGGGTCTCATATAGTGATAATCGGCTTACACATTTAACACTTCGCTGGCGAACACAGATCCTGGAAATTTGGTGAATAAGCACTTGACCTTGGACCCTGGTCAGATGTAGGCCTACATAATTACGTCATCCGACCATCGTTTTCTTTACTATGGTCCGACTATAGTTGACTAAACAATGTACGGTCACACGGCACGGCAGTATACATGTACTATAGTCGGACTCGGATAATGGTTGATTCACGCTGAAAATGCATGATCGTATGTTGCATTGTGCGGGTCACACGGGTGGTTTGTATAGTCCTACAATTTAGTAACTTGGTTGCTAATGATGCTACGTATGTGATTAGCATCATTAGGGAAAGATGGGATTACTATAATCTGACCATGGTCGCTTGCGATCACATGCCACCCATAGTATACCATGGTCCGTCCATCTTGGTAAAAACATGCACGTCTGACCAGGGTCTTACAGTGCCTGCCACATGCCAGGAGTGCTAATTAGGTAGATTTGGTGGTACAGCAAATAGTGTGGATCTGAACCCTTACCAAATTTCAGTGCCCTTCAGAAATGACCATATTCAATCAAATATCATAAAAACTCAATAGTTGGCATTTAATGCTTACTATCCAGCGCTTTTAAATCATGCAAGCATGGAGTGCCCCATCCACAAAAGTGTAAAGGGTTTTGAGCAAATTATCAAAACACAGTTACATTGTACATGTATACCTGCCAATTGTGTCTCAAATCCCATTAGCTCAGTTGGTAAAGCGCCAGACTTTGGTACAATTTCATGTTTTCAAAAGCGCTCAATAGTAAACTATTGAGTTTTTACGGGAATGCCTCATCCATAAATAAATCAGTGCCCATATCAAAGAGGTTGGACTTAAGTTTAACTCGGCTAAGCCAGTGCATAATGCCCGGGCATAATGCTGCCATACCGTATTGATTTGTCACACATGGAAAGCAAAGTGTAACTTTGGATGTATTCTTTAGCATGTGATAATTGTGATTGTGCCCTGGCAGGCCTTGGCAGAATTTGCCGGGCAAGGGGTGGGGGGGGCTTAACGGTTTGGCACAGAATCATGCTAGATAGGAAAATGGTCAAGTGTATAAAATATCCTGTACAATGATTACATGATTAGAGGCAATGTTCTAAATCAAAGGTTCTCCAAAATTGGGCACATCATCCCTTGCAAATCTGCCCTTGCAAATGCCAAAATGAACTTTTTTCCCTGGACTGTCATTCCATAACATAATACTGTACTGACTCGAGTTAGTCCCACCCTGTTTGTGGGTGAACATTTTTCAAAGTTACTTATTTTTTTGGTTTTGCAGCATCCCTGGACCTAGAGCTGAAAGCTAGGATTATTCATTGTTGACTTACAAAAAAAACACAATGTAGGCCAGCCTAGGCCTACATGTATGTGTTTTGAATATATGCAAAGTGATAATTTGTGTTGATGTTATACTCTATTAATGATTTCAAAATTGAAACAAATTCAATGCATTTTGAAATCATTAATAGAGCATGACATGAGTTTAAATTATCACTTTGCATATATTCAAAACACATAGGCCTACAATTTTGTCTAAAGTCAACCTGAATGATCCTAGCATTTAGCTCTAGGTCCAGGAACACTCTCAAAACCGCCAAAAACCAACAACAACAACTTCAATTATTATACCATATTAGTGACCGTATATCCTCAAATAGTCGCCCGGACGCCCCCTTCAAATAAATGCCCCCCCCCATTTTTTTTCAACCAAGATGATTAAAAAATGTTGCTATTTTCCATGCTATCATGTGCAAGGGTGAAAATAAGAAATGATGAACCAGTGGCTCCTTTTTACACAAAATGGCCCCTGGTTTACTTCGTTCAACATGGAACCAGGGGCCACTTCTAATCAACAAGGGCCAATATTTGTTCTGGATAAGTTCATGATGCATTAATGGCTATGGAATTGAATTTTTGGGTGTAGTGACCAGGGGCCAGTTTTCTGAAGAAAAGTGAATGGTAAGCTTAAATTTAGATGGGACCAGGGGCCATTTCAGGGTTTCTGGGGGCTAAACGGCTCCTGTCTCCCACTTATTTTCACCCTTGATCATGTGTAGTAAGCTTTAAATACCAAGGTATACACTCTTGATCGTAAACCCGGAAGTCAACGTTCCGGCGTTCTTAAGTTCATACTTCATCATTTCAGCGTGAGTTTTAAGCTTACCTAATGATTTTTTTAAAAACAGGAATTATTGCTCTAAAAATGACCTCTAATAAACGCCCTCCTTTGGGAAAATGCAACATGAGCGACTATTTGAGGATACATGTATGTACGGTAATTGGCCGTGAACTGTACCAGACCATCAAATTTATAAAAAGGTGTACCCACCACCGCACCAGCCTCATCCCGGAAAATGGGAGGAATTTGAAACAAAAGTTGAATGGGAAATGATACCGAGTTTAGTGAATTGCTATGCATGTACATGGGGGGGTATTGGATCTTGCAGTGTTACCTGTTTGTCGGGGGCAGATTTGTAACTTGCGTTTACTGCATTAAAAATGCATTGGTTTTGTATATGTACGTTTCTGTATCTTTTATAGCTTCTGAAGTGAACACAAATTTCAAATCTGCAAATTTACCTTTTAAACAGGAGTTTTGGAGACAGAAATGGTTTTTTTTTTAAATTCAATTTTGGAACTTCACCATTATTTGGATACCTCCGGGACATTCTCACATTCACATCCCTGTACTGTAAAAGTAGAAATTTTCGCGAGGTTTTTATTTTCGCGAATTTCGCGAGTGGACATAAAATCGCGAAAATAAAAACTCGCGAAAATAACCTTTTGCATTAGGTTTCTATTGTAACAATATCAAAACCGCGAAATTTAATTCTCGCGCATTTGACAAAATCTTCAAAATCGCGAAAATATCTTCTCGCGAAAATCTGCAATTAATTGAAAATATGGTAATTATGATAGCATTTCTGGTAGTCCACTCCCAGCTGACTGGTCCTACATTGTAGTGAGACGAGTCTAGTCTGAATAACATTATAGGCCCGGTGCCCGCCTGTATGTAGCTTGAACTTTAGTAATTTTATGTGGTAAAATATAAATTACCACTAGTCCAACATAAGCACTGGAACTGGAACAGTCTAATACAAAAATCCAAGACACTACGGTCACTACCCCTCCATTCTATACATTTTGTACATAATGGCAATCGACACAAAATAATGTTCTTTAAAAACAGGGACAAAAGTGCCAATCTAAGTTTTGTAGCAAAGTTTGGGATTTGTTGTTATTTTGAATTGAGCTTAAGTTCCAACCATTACTTAGGCAACAACTACGGGCCTGACCAACTGAGATTTTGATTTTTTTGCTGTACATGCATGTAAAATCAGGTGTTTTTTTGTGTGGCATTTGAAAGAATTTATAAATGAATTGAATTTGACTGACAAAATGTGAAGGAAGGAAAAAAAAAAGTTTTGTTTGTCGCATTGAGTGTATTTTGGGTCCCTATTTCAACAAATTTACCTGTACCGTAAATACCAGTATATGTTTGGTTCATCATGAGTTTGTGTTGTTCAACTTTACTAATTAAAACCACAGTAAAACATAATGTACATGTACAGGTCTACTGTTTGCAAACTCACAATTGTACATTATATTATTGACTTACCTTTGAATTGGAGCTGGGCTTCCATTCTGAAATGTGAAAATCTTTACCTTAGACAATCAATAATATTGTACATATCACCTTGGTCAGTTGTTTGCCAGTATGTATTAATGTATTGTTACTGTGGCAAGAAATATTTGCTTGTTTGAATTTTCACAAGTGACATTTTTGTGAAAAGAAAAGCATTTAAAGGGGGTGATCCGGAGGGGTCTCAAATTTGGTTTGGGTGGGGATGTGACACTGGCACTCCAAAAAACCACCAAATTTTTCATGAATTTGAGGGTCATCAATAAACCAAAATGGCTGACAATGCACCTCGAATCTGCTGCACATCCCCCGTACCCCTATTGCAACTTTATACCCTACAAAATTATTTTTATTTTTTTTAAATAAAATTTATTGTTCTTATAAAGTATAAATAAAAAAAAAGTTGAGATTTTGAAACCAACAGGTCTAGTGTTAAACTAAAATTGGGCCAAATTATAGCCTGTGGACAAAGTATTAGATAGGATATGAACTGGGTTTGGGTGTGTTCAACTTCAAATTCAAAAACCTAGGTGTGTAAATTAAAGATTCAATTTTTGTTTTCAAATTTAGGCTAGAGCTACAATGATGGTCAAATTTTTGTCAAGATCCGGGCTCCATATCAGGCTAAAGAACTGAATTGGAGCATGATCCCCAGATATGGGTCTTCAGAACTGCTGGCGAGCCTGAAAAAGAGGCACTTGACCCACACATATCCATACTACCGTACCTTTCTTTACCCATGATTGCCCCTTACATTTAATGGAGAAGCAAGTCACCCTTTACCCTTCTGCTTTGAGTTTGTTTAAAATTAAAAGCAATTTGCAATACCGTAAAACCCCGTCTACAAGCATATATAGTGTTTTTTATAAAAGCTTAATTAATTCGAAGCAAGCGTTAATATACCAATACAATAGATCGGTCTTAAAATAATACTTGTTTGTATATCCTTGGATCCGTAATTTATTTGCTCAAACTCCATAATGGCGGACGGGGTTTTACGGTATTAGTGAATATTTGTCCACAAGTGGCATCAATTGGCCTTCAATTCACCAGTTTTGGGTTTTCAATTTCAAACTGAAGTTGTACACAATATTAGTGCCAAAATGGTGCACCAAGTGGCTTCAATTGGGCCTTCATTTGGCGGCAATGGTTTCTTTACTTAGGGCCTACTTCTGAGGGGGCCACATCCTCCATAGACATCCCTCTGTGTTGTTCAGGCACAAACCTATGGCTGCTTTTATGACCATTTTTTACATTTTCCAAATTTTTCTGAATTGGTCCCCCTCTGATCCACCACTGTCCACTTTCATAATAATTATAGCACAATTAATAGTCAATGCACACCAGCCAACTGTCATTTGGTTTTAAAATTAACCAATTGGTGAAAATAATATTGTGCCAAATATACTACTGCTGAGAGATATGACACTTATTTTGGTTATCAAAGTTATTTTTGATTCAAGAATTATTTTTTTGTGTGTGAAAATCCAGGTGGGATATGTGACAAATTGAAATGGTTCCTGTGTTTACTTCAAAAATAAATGAACTTTTTTGTTGTTGAATAATTTGAACCTGGATGTTTTCAAAAATAAAATGCCTGCAAAAATACAGGATGTTACTATTTCTGGATTGAAGGTCAACTTTACTACACACCCATAATTACCTATTCTTGTTTATTTGGGGCTTGTTCATAAACTTGAACAAACCTCGCGCACTTTTGTATCAGGTCAAAGTTAGATTAACTTCTACTACATGTACCTTCATGATCTGGACCCACAGTGATCTGGACCCTAAAATTCAACAGCCTCCAGTTGAACAAACTTTAATAAGATTTGAAAAAAGCCTTATTTGCCAGGTTTGCAGATCAAACTTTGCTCAAATCCATACATAAAATGCAATGCATGTAATTTTGCATACTTTAGCACTCTGGTTGACTTTTTTGCCCAAAGAATAAGTACCTGTAACAAATTCTAAGATAAATGAAAGCTGATGTTCAAATTGATCAACAAATGGAAAAATAAGGGTCTTTGGGTGATTGAGTATGTGTTCGAAAAAAAAGGGGGGGACTTTGGGTGACGACAAAATTAAGCTGAAATAATATTTTTTACATAAACTTTCTGTAGCCATTATGGTACAAAAATCTCAACTTTTGAGAAAAGTGGGGGATGAGGCTGTGGATCAGAAAATACCCCTTTAAGCCATGATGTGATCCAACTGTGTTTACTTTGGAACTTTGTCACGTAGGCCCAATATTTCGTGATGACATCAAACCATGTATCATGCATTGCTGTATCAAGGTACAGTAACCATGGTGATTGACGTTGATATTGTTAAATGATTTATACCTGGTGCATGCATGACTATTGACTACATGTATGTAGGCATAGACAAAAGAAATAGTATAGGCCCTACACTTCTGGGTTTGCCATACTGCAATCAAGGAAAATAATGTTGACACACTCAGGCATAGTAAATGTAAATCAACAATCTTTCCCCTTTTAATGAAGGCAAATAACATTGGAGTTTCTGGTGTCCCCAGCATTGAGGGGGTAGGGAAGAGAAAATGGGAAGGTTTAATGAAATGTGGGTTACTCCATGTAATTATACATGAAATTAGGGTTAGGGTTAGTTTAGGGTTAGGATTAGCTTACACGAAATAATTACATGAAGGATCGACCGAAATGTGGACAAATTTCACTAAACTAGCAGAGTAGCAATGAAGAGTTCCAAGATTATTGTCAAGGTGTGCCAACTTTTTTCCTTGATTGTGTGTGTGTGTTTTTTTTTTTTGGGGGGCCCGGCTCACGACTTCGTGCATCCGCTGGTATTCATGCTTGTCGGTGAACTTTAAAAACACCCCCTTTTGCATCTCATTTCGCAAAGTATTTCAGGGAAAAACACTCCTTTTTTTAGCGATTTCGCGAATTATTTGCCCCTCGACAATACCCCTATTTTCGCTAAAACGCGAACAATATTTCTAATATAGGCCTACCCTTTTTTCGCAAAAACGCGTAGGCTGCTCGATGAAAATACCCTTTTTTTTCAATTTCGCGAACGCATGGTTTGAAAAAACACCCCTTTTTTGTGTGTTTTGCGAATCACGTTTCTTCATCTGAAAACGCCCCTTATTTCGCGAAATTTTCGACGAGCATGAATACCCGCGGATGTACAGAGTGCGGGGGCACTTGTATTTCAAGTTGTGTATCACCCAGACTAAAAGTATCCAAAGCAAGTATTTTTCCTTCATGTAAAAAGAACATATTATTTATACATGTAAATTTTAGAGCTCTCTTACATAAAGTATGACTATATATCACTATTCAGTGATGTTATACCGAATACTGTTCTTTTAATCTTTAGGTGTACCGGTATACAAAGCTCTTGATATATACAGGTATGATAAAGCTAAGGGAAGTCAAAAATCTGAAATAGCAAAATATGAAGCGTAGGTTGTATTCATCATGTGCATGCAAGGTATTATATTTTTCTTCTCTAAGAGTGTATACAATTTTATTTTTGTAATGCAATTTTCAAAGTTGGACAGGAATTTGAATAAAAAATAAGTCTGAATAGACTTTATTTTCTCTGTCTGCAAAGAAAAGTGTGATTACATGTGTATTAGGAATGCACCAATTGATTTCCAGGGAGTGGGCATGGAAGTGTTTTGAAAAAAAAAGTGAAAAATTCCACCTTACTGATGCGTAATGGATGTAAAAAAATAAAAATTCCCCACTACACCCTTTGATAAATTTGTGACTATTTTTGCATTTTTCTCAAAAAATAATAACACACTGGTAACAGAAGGGGTAAGGAATCCAGTTATTACATGTATACTGGAATTTCAGTGACTCAAGACAAGCGGTATGTTATTTATGATAAGAAAAGAGGTACAAATGTACCACTAGAATATGTCTCATTTCTTTACATATAATGAACCACTTGTCTTGAATCACTGAAATTTCAGTGAAGTAATTGGATTCCTTGCCATGCCCCTATACATAACTTTTGTTACCTGGCCCCCAACTCAACACAAAAGTTGACAACCATGAGAGTTACCAAATCTTTCAAATGCCCCCTTTGCAATGATTTTTCATCAAATTGACCCCCCATTTCATGCAAAATCGAGGACTAAATTTGGCCAAAAACAACCCCTTTTGTGGTTTTCAATGACTAGAATTTCAAACACCCCTTTTCAATGATTAGATATATTAAATATTGACATAAAATTTCTGGATTTTCTGAAGTACCCTTTTATTCAAATGTCACGGACAGTGCAAATTAAATACCCATATTTTGCTAATATCACTGTCAAATTTCACGGACAGTGCGAATTAAATGCCCCCTATTTTGTCAATTTCGCGGTCCTCGATCGTTGCTACTGGCAAGAAAATTACCCCTTTTCCATGTAATTTGGTAAGTCTCATTATCTAAATCAATATATGTGATGCGATCAAGCAAAATCAGTCGGAACTCGGGATTATTGATTTTGAGATATTGCCAAACAAAGGTAATATTTCCTTTTGTATCCTCTTGTTTTGAAAACTCTTTTTAAATTGCTCAGATCTTTAGAACTGATTGTTCAATTTCAGTGGGGTTTTCTGCAAAATCCAGCTTTGTAAATGCTTTTTACTATCCTATAGGAAACTGAAAATTTAATATTTCCGAGTTCCGACTGATTTTGCTTGATCGCATCACATATTAAAAAATATGTTTTGAAAAAGTCCATTTTACAAATCATATACTTGCTTGATCTATTGTTGTTTAAATGAGTTATGTACGTTTTACAAAGGTGGTGTTGTTTCAGCCCTCTTTACAGCATAACTCAAGAACCATAGAATCTACAAAAGTATATCTGCGATATTTGAATTCTTCTACACACTCCAGTGGCGGATCCAGGAATTTTCAATAGAGAGGGCGCCGAGCCACCGCCGCCGCAGCTCGGCACCCACAGAAAGTCAGGCGCCGCCCTGCAAAAATACACAAGAGTCAGGCGCCGATCTGCAAAAATAGAGGGGCGCGTGCCGGGTGCGCCCCCTCTAAATCCGCCCCTGCACTCGCTATGATGTGATCAATGCAATTTTTACCAAAGCTAGCTACCATTCGCAATATGGTGTGAACTACCAAATAGCAACAGTTTAAAATAGTTGCTAACCTTAAAGTGGCAATTTGCTATGCTGTACATGTAAAGCTGTTATTTAAGAGTCCAATATTTTTGGTGACTTTCAAATTTCAGTACTGAAATTGTGCGAGTTGTTTATATTGTATATATGTGAAGTATATTTTTAAAACTCCACTAAATGGAAGTTACCCAGATGCATGGCAAAATAGTTTTGGGCACTATTTTGCCCTTCATGAGTGACACACAATGGCAGAGTCTGTTCTCTTCAGGCTCTACGTCCCAGTCACCCCCTGGCCCCTTCCCTGCACCCATTTGTAAGGTATGCCCAAGAGGCTTAGGGACCATTCACAAATACTTGCAACAGAACTTTCAGAACTAAAATTATTTTCAGCCCCCCCCCTTTTTGGCCATGAATGTCAACCCCATCAAAAATAGTGTAAACTATGTTCTACAAGAAAAATTAAGGTGATATTTTAAAGGCCCCCCTTCAGAGGGATAAAATATTTCAGGGCCTCCTTTTTGCATCAGGCCCCCTGTTAACAAGTGTTTGTGAACAGTCTCTTAAAGTTATAATCATCACTGTTGTCACAACCCTGTCCATAGGAGTAGTTCCCGGGAGGGGAATTCCGCTCCAATATTTTCATATGTGCAATCATCCCCCAATGTTGACACCTGTATGTGGGTTTCTAACCAAATTAACTTCATATTTGGCCATTTGAACTTTTTAATAATTTTTTGTACCAATTTTTGCTCCACTTTTTAACCATATTTCACCAGTTTAGCTTTAATATGGCAAAATTTTTCATGCACATTTGTACCATAAACTTATTTTGTCGCCAAATGGTACTGGATTCACTATACCTACCTCAAAAAGAAATCCACGCCCCCCCCCCCCCATGTCAAAAAGAAATCCACGCCACTGCCCTTGTCACACATACACAGGTACTGCTAGTCAATTTATAGCCCGGAGGCACAAAATGAATAGGAATCACTCCTATGCATGGAAATTTATTAAACAAACCCTGGATCCTTAGGGACCATTGAATATTTACTCATGGGGGCCATGTAAAATCAACAAAATGTCCCCCCCCTCTTCATGTCTATGTACTGAAAATTTTTGGATCCCCCTTTTCCCCCAATTTTCTCCATTTAAAACTAAGCATCCCCTCATGGATCAAATAAATAATTCAAACTCCCCCGCAAGACCCATGAAGTTTTTGGATTCCCCCTCAAATCTCCCACCTATGCATAAATATTGAACAATCCTTTAGTAAATATCATGGGATGCTTATCCAATCCATAATTGATTGAATTTCAGTCCAATCTCTCTTTCTCTGGCTTTGAACATGAAGTAATAACCTTAAATCTTTATTGCTATTTATGGAAAAATGAGATTTGTTTATTATTTATCTTGCTGAAATACGAAAGGTCAAATGTTTGTTTGAATTAGTGACAACAATTAGGAATTGTCTATTATGTATCAACTTGTACTGATTATTTTCATTGCCTTTTAATATTTTGTGAGTGTTTGGTATTAAAAACTAAAACTTACATCACATTCTTGCATATATATAAATGCACTTAAACAGGCCCGTAACCAGGATTTATTTTTCTGGGGGGGTTTCAAAATTCTGACCTTTTTGGACTGGGGGCGGTGGATTTGGACATGTTTGGACCAAAAAGGCATTCAAAACCTCTATGCTTGCAAGTGGGACTTTTGGGGCCTTTAGTATTTTTTTTGGGCCTTGCACCCCCACACCCCCTGGCTACGGGCCTGTTCATAAAGATAATTTTGTAGCGTTTACCAGTAACAAGTTGTTTGTCGTGGCTGCCATAGTATAGCGAGTCATACTATGTCACAGTCATATTTCATGATTTTTAGCCCAATTTTTACAAGCTTTGTTCTTATTGTTCATTGAAAATTTGACTTTAAAGGCTCATTCAGTGATCTCAGAGCAAGTGTTAAAAAAAAAAATTGTTTATAAATTACTTACAGGAGTATTTCGTGATCCTAGCATCCTCTTTTTATGACATTTTTCAGAAGATATCCACGAAAACAGCTTATTCCCAAAATTTCAGTTGATTCTGATTTTGTGTTTGTGAGTTGTACATGATTATGTGTATTACACTACTCCATCAAACAATGTGTTTTAATTTCGTTCTGGTATATGGGAATTTCAGGATATCTGTGCTAAACGAATAATCTGCAAGAAATTTTACTTTCTACATAAACATTATGTAGCCAGAGGTTTCCAGTGATATAAAAATCGCAACTTTTTTTGAGATGCTGTGGATCATGAAATGCCCTTTTAAAAGTGAAGGATATGTCATTCAAATTGTTATTTGGTATTTTTGAAATGAACAATTTGGCAAAAAATTAAGGAAACAGCAGTATTGACGAAGTTGAAGCCCCTTTCAAATATATGTAGCTAATTTGTATACTGTCAGTATATAAATTACAGATTCATGTTAATGTTTTTTCGGCTGAACCACTATATGATCTACCAGTTTTGAAAGTGGGAGGAGCTTAAAAAAATATGGCTCTTAAAAGTGGGACGCACTCAGAAAGTTTGAATGGTCCCTGCCCGGGGGTCCCTGGAGCCAAATGTTTTAAACTTACTGTACACAAAGAAACAGTGTGAGTTCATTGGACAGCCAGGAATCCGCATAGTTGTTTTTGTATAGCAGGCCACCGGCGTGTCCAGGATCTTTTCCTGCCCGCGGGGGGCTCAGAGGGGCTTTCAGAGTTATACGGAGGGCTTAATAAAATGGCTGATTTTACTTGATTTTTAACAAAGTGCGGGGGAGGGGGGCTTCAGCACCCGAACAACCCCCCTGACACGCCACTGCAGGCTATGTTAGCACAGGTATGACACTGACAAAGGTACCAAAATCTAAATTTTGATGACTTTTACGATCGTACCGATGAGCAAATCACTAAAATGAGCCTTCAATATAAAATGGCCCTTTATGAAAAATTTCACACCTTGGGCATTTTGGAGATAACTTATTCTAGCAATGTGCCCTCAATATTATGCCGTCCTAATTACGTGATTTGCCAATTACGCTACATGTTCAAAATAGAACGTCCATCAAATTTACCATATGTTAAAATATTTTTTCCAATCCATAAATAAATATATCATCATTTATACCACAAATTTTATTAATTAGATGTTGTCATTCATTATGTACACAACACTAATAATCTGTGCTGATGCTTAAGTAAGTTTAGCATTAGTAGTAATGTACAATTCCTTTTAAATTAAAACCTCAAAAATGTTTTAAATGACTAAAAAATGTCTTATGTGGGGCATGCTTGGCGGCACAGTAGTGGATGAAATAGCTTAATGCATCAGAGCCCATGAAAAAATAGAAAACGTAAAGAAGAAATGAGACTAAATATCACCTGTAAAATCTGAATGCCTTGATTATTGACAAATAATGTCTCAAAAAGCTGATAGAATTCAACTTTACATGGGAGTATTATCTCAAATTTGAGTTTTCCTGCAAAATCTGCCCCCGGGGGGGTCACTCGCTTACCAAAGTGGTACGCATGCTCGTCCCCAAAAACGTCGAAAAAGGGTCGATTTTTGGCCTTGTGGCGGCGTCGACGTTTTAAGAAAAAAGGGTGCTTTTCAGGTAAAGTTTCGACGTTTAGGGTATCTTTTTTCAATTTCCATGGGTTTGTTTTAGAGTTTACGCCATTTAGGGGTTCATTTTAGTTTCTTACACCGAATTACGCCATATTTTAGGGGTAAGATTTTCAGAGCCTTACGCCAATAAGGGGTGAAATTTTTCTACACTGATTACGCCATTTAGGGTCCATTTTTGAGGTGCTGGGACGAGCATGCATACCACTTTGGTAAGCGAGTGATCCCCCCGGGAATCTGCCCTTTTGATATGTTGATTCACTGTACTATTACTACAATGTTTACATGGTATTATGATGCTGTTGCCAAAGCTATACTGCTTAGTGGTATATTTTACCAGGATATTTTGAGTGATTTCTAAAGGTTGTGAGGTTTTTTATTGGCTCTTAGCGAAGCTAGTGAGCCTTAGTCATTGTAGTCAGTGAGGACTGTATTTTTGCTACAAATTTTGGCCACTTGCGTTCTTGCTTTTTATGCTAAGGTTTCTTTTGTTAATGATATTTGGCTTTGAAATTACATTCCAAGGTTTGCTTAGTTATTTAGCAATCGATTGCACTCCTTTAGAAGTGAATTTGGGGTGGGGAAAGTACTTATTTTGAAGTGAGAAAAGTCAAAAGTCGTCATGAGAAACAAGTCATTTCTATCGTTTTGCTTGGTTCCCTGTATGCGCTAGAGATTATTTTGGTCTGAGTAATTTAAGTTGTGAGATCATGGCGGGAATTGACGGATTGCACTATTTTTCTTTGGGAAAGTGACCTTTTATCATGAATTTTTGCGGTGATCTCACATGGATAGAAACGTGATTGGATGATTCCTTTGTCCAGATTGTTTATTGAGTTCTCGGGAGTTTTGTTACCATGGGACAACACTTCAAAATATTTAGAGACCAGCGGCGTAGTAATTTAATTAAATGAACGCTAAATAACCAGGGTTAAAAAAAAAATTCAGCCCGAATCGCAGGTCAAATAATCGAAAAGTCGCCCAATTTTTTCTTTACCCTTTGTATTCTATGGGGCAGGAAATTGTCCCGGGAAAATCTTCAAAAGTCGCCTAATTGGGTTACCAAATCGCGGGTTTGACAACCCTGAAAACAACGTCTCGACAGCGAAGGTCACATCTGGCTATTCATTATCATTGTTTGTCTGGCACGCTTTCTACAGCGTGGGTTGGGAATTCTGAAAAATTACAATTTTGCGGAATATAGGGTGGGTTTCTAAAAAGCGTGTGAGCAATATATAATTATAAAGCGTAGGGGTAACGCTACCAATTGAAAAAAATATATAATAAAGTAATTTGATGATCTGTTGAAAAACATTCATATTTTCTTCATAAATCTGGAAAGAAAATGTCAAAATTAATTTGCTGATGTTTTCAATTCATACGACGTCACCTGTAGTAGAATCGACGCGCCGTGAGTTTTATGAATGAATATAATTTTCAGTCTCTACATCAGCCGCTTTGGCCCGCTCGCTCACACTAGAAGTGGAGCGATCCGAACCACAGCGGCCGTGTAGAGAGTATAGACTGACGTATTCATGTATTCAGGATCTCACAGGTATCTCAGCCATTTGCCCATGTGTTACTTTATGATAAACAATCTAAAGTCGTATCTTTTCGATGCAGTTGCAGTGATGCAGTTTTGCCAACATTTAATATGTCGCAAATGTTTCAGATGAATAAGAAAATCATGAGTGTTTGATAGATGAGGATAAATTCTGCATCAATTCGGATTCTGAAATGGATTGATGGCGCAGATAATGATAAAATGGACCCGGAAGTGACTGTATGAAACGCCGATGTTCAGTCTTCCGAATTTGATAAAGTAAAAAATCTAAAGTCGTATCTTTTCGAAAGATGATTGCAGTTTTGCCAATATTATGTCGCAAATGTTTCAGATGAATAAGAAAATCATGAGTGTTTGATAGATGAGGATAAATTCTGCATCAATTTGGATTCTGAAATGGATTGATGGCGCAGATAGTGATAAAATGGACCCGGAAGTGACTGTATAAAACGGCGATAGCGCCGATGTTCAGTCTTCCGAATTTGATAAAGTAATGCTGTAAGCTTTGGTCACAAACACTGCATAAGGGTGGGGGTTCAATTTTGATAAAAGGGTGTCTGTCTAAAAAGTGTGGGGAAATATAAATGGAGGGGTTTGACCCCTGACAAACGTTCGAAATTTGTAGCTGCTACAACTGATCATCACTATTTAATTCACTAGAATCTGTTTGTTTGTCTGTGTCTGCCTCTTCTCTCAGAGACTAGTGTAGTAGTAGCTCGTTCACGTAGTGATTCCGTTGTCCCACTGGCCTACAAAACTTAGATTGCATGGCGATCGGAGTGTTATCGTCAGAGCACTAGCATAGTAGGGGAAGCATGTTCCTCAAACTTGGTGGGTGGATGCATCTTTAGTACAACAAGTCACACATACAATATTTTCTCAATTCGAATTTTATCCTTTCTGGGTATGACTGATTTTGTTACCGTAAAATTTGTGTCAATTCCCGATATCACATAATAGTACCGTACACTATAAATGCACCACATTTTGTAGGCTCCAATTGCTGATTACATAAATGAGAACAACTGGTAACCAGCGGCACTGTGCAGTACCGGTCTGTTATTCAATTGCGTTGTGTGTGGGTTATGTGTATTTTATGTGTAAAATGCCTATGCGGCGCGGTGATCCACCCAAAAACAAAATCATCGTATAGATCCCTGGTACTAGGTGCATCTTGACCCCAGCATAAGTTTGTATTGGTTAGTGGGTCAAGGTCACCTGAGGTCATCCAGGGTCATCTGAGGTCAAATTTGCAAAAACTGTTGTAGGGGCATGAAACCGTGGGTACAGTCAACATTTGGAGTCAAATTTCGGGAAGGTCATCCGGGGTCACCCAGGGGTCATCTGAGGTCAAATTACTAAAAACTCGTATGGGCATGAAACTTGGTGGGTACAGTCAACATTTAAAGTCAAATTTTGGGAAGATACTAAAAATTGTCGTATGGGCATGAAACTAGGTGGGTACAGTCAACATTTGGAGTCAAATTTTGGGAAGGTCATTTTGAGGTCATCCGGGGTCACCTGAGGTCAAATTACTAAAACTGTCGTATGGACATGAAACTTGGTGGGTACAGTCAACATTTGGAATCAACATTTTGGGAAGGTCATTTTGGGGTCACCCAGGGGTCATCTGAGGTCATATTACTAAAAAACTGTTGTATGAACATGAAACTAGATACAGTCAACATTTGGAGCCAAATTTTGTGGGGTCGCATGTTCCTCGAACTTGGTGGGTGCATCTTGACCCCAGGCAGAACAAGTTTGTATTGGTTAGTGGGTCAAGGTCACCTGAGGTCATCCAGGGTCATCTGAGGTCAAATTAGCAAAAACTGTCATATGGGATCTTGGTGGGTTAGTCAACATTTGGAGTCAAATTTTTGGAAGGTCATTTCAGGGTCAACTGGTGTCACCCAGGGGTCATCTGAGGTAAAATTGCTAAAAATGTTGTATGGGCATTGGTGGGCACGGCCAACATTTGGAGCCTAATTTTGTAGGGTCGCACAGAACAAGTTTGTATTGGATAGTGGGTCACGGTCACCAGAGGTCATCCAGGGGTCATCTGAAGTCAAATTAGCAAAAACTGTTATGGGCATGAAACTTGGTGGGTACAGTCAACATTTAGAACCAAATTTTTGGAAGCTCATTTCGGAGTCAGCCAGGGGTCACCTGAGGTCAAATTACTAAAAACTGTCGTATGGGCATGAAACTTGGTGGGTACAGTCAACATTTGAAGTCAAATTTTTAGAAGGTCATTTCGGGGTCATCTGAGGTCACCATTTAGAGCAAAATTTTTGGGAGGTCATTTCGGGGTCGTCTGAGGTCAATTTAGATGAATTCTAATAGTTGCCAAGGCTTTCTATAGTTGTTGAAAGCTTCAAATACTAAAAAAAGGGGATTTTAAAATTTTGCAGAACAAATTATTCTTGCTGGTTCAGTAGTAATTTGCACAATAATGAATTATTTTCAGATTTTGCAACTAATAGTAATGCGGCAAAAAATAATAATGCGGAGGAGGAAGATTGACCACCGCATCGAGTTTCAAGGACCGTATTGAATATTTGTGGGGAATTTTTCAAACTGAAGGTTTAAAAAATTGACCGACCTACCAACCTGTTGCGCATTCGACTCCAAGAACAATTGCTTTCCCACAAAAAAAGCGTAGAGCCACAGCGCCATTGGTGCTCTTGTTTTTCTTAATTTCACAACTTCAATGCCAAACTAATTACTATTTAGGCCGAAAATATTTTAATAAAAAAAATATTTGTGTAAGCTTGACCTCCCTAATTATCACACATCAAAAGAGCAAAAATAAAAACGTGAACAATTCAAACCATGCAGCACGCTCTGCACGTTCACACACTCTGGAGGTTTTATGAAAAGATCACAGTGGTAATACAGCTATAGTCCATTTTGCCCGGGGGGGTCACTCCCATTGTGGCCTGTACACCATCCGCGATAATCAACTTATGAAAAGCACCCTAAACAAGGATTTAACCCTTGGCTAAAACGACACCCTAAACAGGGATTTCATTCCTAACATCAAATTTCATACCCTAAATTTCATTTTCGCGTATTTAGAAATTGCAATTTTGCTACCCTTTTTCCAATTTTTCATGTTTTGACACCCTAAACGCGATACGCGCGTATCGTGCCTACCCACGAAAAACGACCCTTTTTACGCGTTTTCATTATCGCGGATGGTGTACAGGCCACAATGGGAGTGACCCCCAGGCCATTTTGATGCTCTATAAATTAATACCTATAGTAAGCAATTGCCAGAGCTAAATTTCAGTTGAAATATAAAATGTAAAATCCATCAAAAAGTTATTATTTAAGGTAACAAATTCCAAATTTGATCAATTTTAATGAAACTTTTATGGTAAATTTGTGAAATTAAACATACTTTAAAATCATGGTATGTGGAAGAAATGCACCTATTCACACGTAGTAAAAATTGACTGTCGCTATTGTGTGGGCAATTTAGTATACACAGTGTGAATGAGAACCACAGGACCACTGACGGATGATTCCATATGCCAGAAAGTATGTTTAATAGCGGAGATTTTATATGGGGAGATTAGGAGATTCACATCTGATTGCTGATATCCTCCATTTTGATTTTAGGCCTATAAGATTCATATACATCGTATTGTTACTAATTATGGTTACCCCGATTCATGTTTTTGTTTTGGTTGGAAACATCCTTCAGTGATGTACTATTGCTATGGTGATGCATGATGAATATTAAATGGTATTTGTTTTATCAGCTAGCTGCATAATTTAATGCGAAAATACAAATTTGTGAAAAAAAAAATCGTCATCCAGTTGAGTTTCATTATAAAATATGATAGATCCAAGGGCTATGCCTCAATATTTAAATGTAAAAACATTGTGATTATTTTGTGACAAAATTTGCCATGAACAAATGTTAAAAACTAAGAAATGTAAAATGCTATTAAAGGGGCATATCGGGATCCATAACCTCATCCCTAGTGGTGTATCCAGGACTTTTCAGAAAGGGGATAAGGCAACTTACAATACAAGGGGGTGAAATTTGATGAAAATAGTAAAACATGGCTAAAAGTACGGTACATAAAAAGGCCAAAGAATCTAACAGGGTAGGCAGCATCCGAGGGGGGGGGGGGGGTCTCACAAGGAGGGGGCTATGCCACTGTATCTCCCATGGATCAGAAACAATATTGTTGACAACGGCCCTACATGAATAAATAGATAGTATAGCAAGTTATACATGTAATGGTAGTAAATTAGTAATAATAATAACGATGATTGTAGGAATCTTTTCCCTAAATGACCTTTAGAACGTAAGCAAGTAACATATTGGGAGTTGATATGCGCAAGCAAGCAAAGGGAGCATACCAGGCAAGAAATATTATGTAGTGGCATATTTTCGCTGGGTTAATTTTGTTTTTTGTACAATTTTATCAATTCTGGATAGTTTAGTGGGTGTTTAATTCGCATTTCCAAATATATTAACATTAAGTACTATGTGTAATAAATATTTTTGCTGGGTTAAATATTTGTGGTTGCCTTTTTGGCTGTGAAAAGTGAACCCCTGCAAATATTTTCCACTATACAGTATAAGATGAGACCGCTCCAGTAACAAAAGCAATAGACAGGAGATGCAGCTATAGCAATCATTGCATACAGTGGGAGACGTTGTTTTTACGAGGGTTTTTTTTCTTGTGAATTTTGCATGCAGGTGTGAAAATAACAACAAACATATTATGTTTTGTATAATATTTTGTTGTGCATTTTTATGGATGCTTTAGAGTGAATTAATCTTTTTCATATCAATTAGGGGTTGTGCAATAATCATGTGTACCCCGGGGTGGTGAATTCTCAAAGTGGTCTGCCAAAAATTGCCCCCCCCTTTGGCCGTGCCTCCCCCTTTTGATGTGCCAAAAATTGCTTGCCCTCCCCCTCTGGCCGTGCCAAAAAATCTTTGCCCCCCCCTTACACATGCAAGATTTTGGGGAACCTGAATTTAAAACCTTAAATTGCCTTATCATATAATGCGAGTGCAGCGAGCAGGAAATTTAGCATATTTGAACGTATTCTTAATGTTTTCCTACACCTTTTACGGGCGTAATATCCCGGGCGTAATATAGAAACGGTGTCCAAAATATCTGTGCCAAAAATCGCTTGTCCCCTTTCGACCTGCCCAAAATTGCTTGAGCACCCCCTTTCAACCTGCCAAAAAATGCTTTCCCCCCTTTTGGCCTGCCAAAATATCTTTGCCCCCTATAATACACCACCCGGGGGTACACATAATTATTGCACCACCGCTTAGCTATTTCCTCAATTTTCTGTGATTGCAACAAAAATTGATCAAATGTCCATGACCATAACTAATAATGGTACCAAATGATAATGGATTGAAAAAGATGCAATTGGATGGATGGTTGTCGCTACCCTTACTTAAATTGTTAAAACGCATGCAGATAATTTTATGTGACCAACCAACAACCATTAAACATAAGATTTGTGATACAGTGGTCAGAGAAATGAGTTGGTTGAGTTTGCTGTCAACCTGATATTAAAAGTGCATGGTCAGATTCATGGCAGATGGTGTCCACCATATGAAACTGATGCTGCTTGATTTTGTTAATAATGATGTACTCTAAAGCATTTTATTAATTTCCTTGGTTATTTTGATAATTTTTGACGAGTTATTTGTATCCAAACTCAAAGAACCCTTAAGGGTAATAATTGCAAGATGGATTTTTAAAACAAATTCAGATAATTCCTTGAGTTTCAAAAGTCATTTATTTCATTTTTTTTTGCAGTGATGTTCAGATTTCCTGCACTTGACAGGATTTCAGGCAATTGCTTGATCTTGGATCACTTGTACATGTATGATGTGAGATAGATTTTAATAAAGTTCAGGCATTTTATATATCCAATTTCACCTTAGAAAATGTATGCGTAATTTCAGGCCCGTACGCAGGATTTTTTTTGGGGGGGTGCTGATTTTGAAAAAGTGAACTTTTTTTCAAGAGGGGGGAGGGTGATTTTGTGAAAAGTGGACTTTCTTCCCCAAATTTGGACCTTTTTCGACTGAAAAGGCGTAAAAATCTGAATTTTTTGCTCGCTACGCTCACAAATTGTCATATTTTGGGACTTTTTGTATACTATTTCAAATTTGGGGGGGTACAGGCCTGCGTAATTTAAATTTGGAGAAAGATTAGCAAACTAAGTAGGAAAATTAATAGAGTGTAAAATGTTTGTACATTTACAATAAGTACAGGGTCAGCTGTAAAATAATATTTCAGTTGGCGATGAACCCTGGCAATCACCAACAAAAATGAAAATCACTGGTATATAACCAACAACTTCATGTAAGAAATTGATTGATTTGACCCTAACCACCATATGCTAACATTACAATCGGTCGAAGCTGATTCTGAAATGGATATTGTCTATTAGAATTGTAGGAAGGTTTTCTTTCACCAATGTTCACCATTAAGAGTAAAAATGAATTCACCATTAAGAGTAAAAATGAATTCACCATTAAGAGTAAAAATGAATTCACCATTAAGAGTGAAAATGTATTCTCCTGCTGTTCAAGTGACTATACAGGTACATATCAAAAGACCCCGAGTGGAAATGACATTTTAATATGCTAGATTAGGGATGCTTCTACTCTAGTGTCATTTTACTACAAAATGTCAACAAACATATTTGTCAGGCAGATAATACAGGACTGATTGGCATTCACTAGCGATGACCATGATGACTTGGGTATGATGGGAGAGATGATGCCGGGAGATGATGCAGAATACATGTATGCATTTATGCTTTATAGGGTAGAACTTGGCTGATCTTGGTTCCATTTTTGACACAATTTAGTCAAATGTTAAGAATTCTTCAAAGAATGGTGCATACATACAAACAGTAAATGGAATAAAATAATGTTTGGGCAGGCCCGTACACTTTCAAGGCTGAAAGCACCCCAATATTATAAATTGTCATTTTTATCTTGTTTTTGCTTTTTTTGTTCGCTTTGTATGTAGGGCTTCCAGTGGCGTAGCCAGCTTTCTTGGTCAGGGGTGGCCAAATAAAATTTCAGGGGGCATAGACGAAAAAAAGAAGTAGTTGCATCATACAATACATATGCCGGTTTTGTTTTTGATAAAGACTGTACATGTCTTCGAGCTTTCCAAAATGCTCTATTGGGGTAATGTGTGCACGCACAAGCCGCGCAGCGCGCACAATTTTTGTACTTTACACTATTTTCGCCCATTAGCAGGATAAAAGGGCTTTATTGTGACAATGTGCGCATGCAGCGCAATTTTTTTTGTATATTACACTATTTTGGCCCATGATTGGGGTGAATTTTGGTGGAAAAGGGTCTCCTTGCCCTTTTTCTATTCCTTTGCCCTGCAGATTTTTTCTTTCATTTTTGACAGGGGGGCACTCTGCCCCCAGCTGGCTACGCTACTGGCTTCCCTTTAATTTAGTGCTTTTTGCCAAATGTAAATATAAATAAATAAATAAAATAAATAAATAAATTTGATATAGCGGGCTAATAACAGGAAAATAATAGCTGCCTTTGCCAACTTTCTGCAGCCCAAAATGAAAATAAATTGAACTTATCATTTTGTATGATCCCCGGCCCCTTAACTCCACTCAAAAGTTGACAACCATGAGAGTTACCAAATTGCGTGGAATAGGGGTTATTTTTTGACCAGGAGCAAAATAGGGGGGTATTTAATTTGCTCTGTCCATGGAATTTGACAGTGAAATCAGCAAAATAGGGGTATTTAATTTGCACTGTCCGCGAAATTTGGATAAAAGTGGTACTTGAGAAAATCCAGAAATTTTATGTCAATATTTAGTGTCATTGATAAGGGGTGTTTGAAATTGTAATCATTGAAAAAGTGTGTTTTTTAAATTCTGGTCATTGAAAACCACAAAAAAGGGGTTGTTTTTGGCCAAATTTTGTCCTCGATTTTGCATGAAAAAGGGGAGTAAATTTGATGAAAAATCATTGCAAAGGGGGCCTTGAAAAGATTTGGTAACTCTCATGGCTGTCAACTTTTGTGTTGAGTTGGGGGGGCGGGTATGATCACTGAAAACAAATGGCAATTGAAGCTTTACAAAAGTTGCCTATTTTATGTTCTGGTGTTTTTTTAGAAAATCCAGGAAAAGACAATTGAGGGAGAAATGAATTTTAAACAGATCTCCGGCAACAAAACTAGTACCTAATATCAGGGCTGTCAACTCTCACGCATTGGCCGTGAGTCTCACACATTTGGTTACTATATTTTCTCATGGTCTCACCAGGCGCGTAGCAAGCGGGGGGACAGGGTGGACAAAGTCTATGGGCCCGAGGGTTCAGGGGCCCCGAGCACAAAAGTGACAATTAAATAAGGGCTGATAATGGAGAGCAGTGACGGATTTTTATACCATTGGGCCAGATGGGCCCGGGTCCAACGCCAAAAATTTGGGGGCCCCAAAATTGCCCTATGCATCTTTCTTTTAAACCCAATAACAACATGTTTTTTGGTCAAAATAGGACAAAATTGTAAAATTGTCAGCGCTTCGAGCAAATTCTAATGGCACAGTTCATATTGATCAGGGGCCAAAATAGTCTGAAATGGGGCCGAAATTGAATGGAACAAAATATTAGTTAAACCAAAACTTGGCCACTGACATGTGCACATGCCTTCCTCGGCACGTGAGTTCGGGCCTCCAAATTTTGGCCTAGTCCAGGGCTCCCATAAGGTAGGCTATATCCCACCCTGGTTAAAAGGGCCCGTACTGCTCCTTGTACATGGGCCCCTGATGCTCTTGCTACGCCCCTGGGTCTCACGCCAAGCTAGTATAATCTCAGGCCTAGGTAGTACTAGTAAATATCCCGCAAAGATTGTGAACAAAATTGTGAACATACACAAGTGTAAAGGCCAAACACAACAATGAACTTCTGTTTGATTCCCTATGCGCACTGTGATATGTAGGCTAAAGGCCCGGTCACACTATGACGGACGATAAGCAACGAAAGGTGACGAACGTGAAAATCACAAAATGTTGACGGCAAAGCGACGACAAAAAGAGGAAAAACAAGATTCGCTGACGAGTGGGAACGACCTTTAGCGACAACACGACGGCAAGGGACGAAAGGCTGCGGCAGGAAACGGAGACTAGCGACCAAAACCGGACGTTGTCTGGGCGGTGAGTGACGAAGTCTTGACGGAGCCCGACAACAAGCAACGAGGTCAGACGGCTGGCAGCGGATTTGCTTGGCAAGGAACGACCGCTGACGGTGGATTGCGGTGATGATGACGTGACTCAGCAGCCGATATCAAAGCCTGTGTGTGTGCGGGTCGTATAGTCCCCTTTGACGTTCCCACTCTTCACAACGTTCTGATCATCCACTCAAAAATATGAATATCAATAATAATCAAAAATATTAACATCAATATCAACATAAATATCAATTATTATAATCAAAGATATTAATATCAATATCAATAATAATAACAAAATACTACACGTATCAAAAATAATCAAAAAAATTAATATAAATATCAATAGGAATCAAAATATTAAAATCAACATTAATAATAATCCAAACTATTATATCAATATCAATATATCAATAATTATCAAAAATATTATCATCAATATCAATAATAATAAAAATTTTTAATATCAGTATCAATAATAATCACAAATATTAACATCAATATCACTAACAATATCAATAATAATCAGAAATATTAATATTTTTGATTATTATTGATATTATTTTCTTTTTATATGAAATTTTAGAATTGCATCGTGCCGGGTAGTCTATTGAAATCGAACTGACGTCAATAAAACGTCAAACATCGCACAAAAAGACTTGATTAGAATTTACAGTCACTCATCGTGAGTTGCCGTTAGTTGTCGCTGAGAATCCGTTAGCGACTGCAGACGGCCGAAATTATTCGTCGGGAAATTTTCAACATGTTGAAAATTTTATGACGACAAAAAAGTAGTTGTGATTCCGTTCAAATTTCGTTGGAGACCGCAACCCTCATTTCTTTGACGTTTCCATACCGTGCGAAGCCGTCTCTAGTCGTTTTGAGGTCGTCACAATTTCGTTGGTAGTCGTTGTCAACGACCATAAAAAAGACTTGATTAATTTCTACAATCCTACAAATGCATATATCTATTTCATGAATCGCACAAAAGTTTAAAATCGTTGACCATCGTTTAAAAATCGTAACTCCATCGCAGACCACCGTTTCAATGCCGCAGGTACTGTAAACGATGCTCGCAAACAATATCCGTCACTCTCCGGACAAAAAGTCACTGTCGCACCAAGATCGTTACAATTTCGTTGCTTGCGCGCAGCGTGTCGTCAGGGTTCGAGATGTGGCGCCGCTTACCGTTGTTTATTCGTCAATGGTCGTTGACAACGACTACCAACGAAATTGTGGCGACCTCAAAGCGACTAGAGACGGCTTCGCACGGTATGGAAACGTCAAAGAAATGAGGGTTGCGGTCTCCAACGAAACTTGAACGGAATCACAACTACTTTTTGTCGTCACAAAATTTTCAACATGTTGAAAATTTCAAGACGAATAATTTCGGCAGTCTGCGGTCGCTGAAGGATCGTCAGCGACAACTAACGGCAACCCACGATGAGTGGCGGTAAATTCAAAATTGCAATTCGCAGCTTAACGTCGCTTGCCGTTCACCCCTATTCGTCACAGTGTGACCGGGCCTTAAGCAGTTGCATTGCATTCCAAGAAATTCCACATATCATGTACCATTTAAACACTTGTCATTGTTTTCCCCCATTGCTGTTTTTCTGAGCTTTTCTGCTTCGTTTAGTTCGGTATTATGATGGCTTGAATAAATTGCAATATGATATTGATGCTTGTCTGAGATATGAGGGAAAAGAAAATACAAATTTCCTTGACATTGTATGAATGTGTTGTTGAGATTTGCTTGAAATCATAGGCTTAGGAAGATGTTCAACATGGGGGGGGCTGAAACTTGAAACAAATTTTGTGGGGCCATACTGGGGGTGCGCGAGGGGGTCGTAGTCAGAAAATTTTGCAAAATATAGGTCACAAAGACCACTTTTCCCTCTATTTTATCACAATTTTTTTAGTTCACCTAGGATTGGGGGGGGGGCTGAAAGGTGTTCCAGCCCCAACACCAAAATTATTGAGGGGGCTGAGCCTCAAGCCCCCCCGGTTCCTAAGCCTATGGAAATGTTAACACACCAGCCTACAGAGATATCACAGTACTTTCCTGGAGTATATGTGTACATCCATATCAAAACGATGCACTTGTCGGATGCTACATGTGTCTCATTTCACATAATAGCTAGGAATACAGAACAGACTCAATTCAAGTGGAGGTCACTTCAAATCATCCCCAAGTGATATGGTTAAGGAATGTTCTCTGTATTCCTAAACCATGTGACTTGGGGATGATTTGAAGTGACCTCCACTTGAAATGAGTGGTATTCATTCCAAGCTATTATGTGAAATGAGACACATGTAGCAGCCGACAAGTGCATCCTTTTGATATGGATGTACACATATTTGATACAAATAAAATTAATCATAAATAAATCTCATTTCAATGTTAAATGTAAACAAAATCCTAATACATGTAAGGGGAGCAGAATCATGCATGATTGATCAAAATTCAATACATATCGGGGTTTGTTAGTGCTCAGCAGCTGCCTAAATACCAAGCATTCAAATTTAAATAGATTATTATGAAGTGTACTGAAAATGAGCAATAAAATAATGCAGGGTAATATGGAATCAAACATTTGCTATTCAAAAAAGGCACAATGATATAAAACCATATACTAAGTGCAGTCCAATTGCCACAATTTATTTGGGGGAGGGGGAAGGGTGTATCAGGGTTACTCCTTCATATAATTATACACAAAATTAGGGTTAGTTTAGGGTTAGGATTAGCTTACACGAAATAAGTACATGAAGGACCGACCTGTATCAGCAGTGATGTGCGCAGCACATTGAAAGTAGGGGGGGGGACAGGTTGTTCAGTTCCCCGAATGGAGTCTGATTTAGGTGTGTAAGGTACGGTTTTAGCGTTTTCCCCCGAATTACCAACCAAAGTAGGGGGTCACATTTGCACACGCCACTGTGTATCAGGCTCAAAATTTGACCTTTTGTGAATTTTCCTTCAAAAAAGATCAGACTTTTAAAACTTTTTAGAGAAAAAAATTGGCATTTTGTGGGATGTGTTCTTTCAAAAACTCACTTGTTCATGTGTGTACACTACACATGCCCCCTCCTATGTGTAAACTAGCAAAAGTTTGCACCAAAAAGCAAGGGTTTTGTCTTTACAGCATGTTTGGAAAACATACGACATTGTTAAAGGACTTAGGCCCTAATCCTTTTATATGTGACCGTACACCACGAATGAGCCGTAAATGTCCTCAATTGTATTCTGAGTTACAGTGTAAAATGGGCATGAAGGTCATATTCATAGGTATTTCAATTTGGTGCTACGTGTATCTCATTTAATGAGATACACGTAGCACCAAATTGAGGTACCTATGAATACGACCTTCATGCCCATTTTACACTGTAACTCAGAATACAATTGAGGACATTTACGGCTCATTCGTGGTGTACGGTCACATATAAGCTTGTATGTTTAACTTTGCAACAAGACTGACATGCAATGGAAGTACATTGTAGCATTTTGCAACCATTTTGTTGTCAAGCATAGCCTTGTATCCTGCTCACATTGGATGACATTTACTTCAAGTACTCAAACAGATAGTTGACATTTTGGGTGGATCAATTGGCTTCATTCTGATGAGATTTTGGGTGATGCTTCACACGGCTATCAAATTTGAAATAATATTCACAGCAGTGCTGTAAAAAGTATTATTACTAGTATTTTGATCAATGTTTGAGGGAGACAGCAAGCCCGTTGCCAGGATTGTTGGGGGGGGGGGTGGAGCTAAAGTTGATCTTTTGTTGTACTTCACTGCCTTTTGTGCACAGTAGTGTTGCCAGCACTTTTTTAGAGGGGAGGGGGCAAAGGCAATTAACTTTCAAGTTGAAACAATTAGATGAAAATGATCCAAAAATGACCTAAAATCTTATTACTAGGGCAGTCAGCGCTAGGGAGGGGGGGGGGGGTCTCCCCTTGCAACACCACTGTTTGTGCATACATACTGCCACAAAGTATGCTTCCACACTTGTTCCAAATATTTATCTGTTTGTCTTATAAATAAAACTACATTTAAACATGGGTGAGCTCCTGGTTTATGTATGAAATTTGTTGTTTGTTTGTATGTATTTCATATCAAAACAATACCCTACAGTACATTTGATGCATGTAACATTTGAAGTTTTGGAAATGTTCAAAGCATGATATAAAATGGCTGTCCTATACACTCAGCCTCACCTTAAAGGAAATCATGCACCATAAGATGCCTGAAGAAAATGAGATTATTATCATCAAAAGACTTAATACAATGTTATTATTTGATGTTTCTGTCATGAAATTGGTCTAGCTTGATCTGTTACTATGGCAACTGAGTAGAGGAAAAATAAAAACAACCAATAAATCTAGGTATTACTGCTGCCTCACCATTGAACATCATGTCTTAAGGCAGATGTATACTCCATTTTGGTAGGGGTGGGGTGTGCCGCACTCTGTATCGAACTTTGACTGATATTTGGCAAAATAGGGGCTTGATGAACTCAATTTTCAACATTTTTAGGGGTTTTGTGAACTAAAATTGGGCCAAATTATATGCTTTGGAGCATCAAAATATCAAAATGTTCCAAATTTGGGCTACAATTGTCAGAATTTGATTTTGAGGCTCAAAGTACTGGAACAAGTTCCAAAAAGTGGGTCTTATCGTTTTAAGGAACAACCAGAGAGCCTGAAAAAGGGACCCTTGACTGCCGCACACATACCCATACCACAGTGGCGTAGCATAGGTCATCACATTGGGGGTGGGGCACCGCCCATGATGGGGGTGGGGGGCACTGGGTGTCCATACACTTTGTTAGCAAACTCACTTGTACATTTATGTTTTAGGCATGTAAAACTATTTTGAAAACAAAATTTCAGAAGTTCATTTCATCTCATTGCATCAATACCATTGTCAAATAGGTGAGATGTAGATGTCATTTAAAACAAAGCGTTGATGACTGTGATGCACATTTGTGAAAAACGTAACCTTTATAGTTATTCAGAATTCCTGTGTATCGATGAGAGGGTAGGGTTTTGTGCTAGATTTTGGGTAAAATTTTCTGTTGTCTTAACATTATGTGAGTTAAACACTCACTTTCATAATGGCATATTCATCTAAACCTCACAAAAACCCTGAACTATATTCACTGTTTTTACACCGCCACGTAATGCACGTAGCCCTTTGTTACTGAACCATGCACCGACTCTGACTGCTTATTATTAATTTGTGGGCTTAGAGCCAGAATTGGTTGTCCACTTTAGGTTGGTTATTTTAGTATCCACCATTTTTTCAAAATATTGAAGTACCCTGGATTTCATGTTTACCTGTTGCTTTTCAAACTAAATCAGAATTAGATTATCTACCATAAATAGATCTTCTCTCTAGCTCCTAGTCTAGGATCTATGACCAAAAGTGCAAATTAATATTTCTTCGTGTTTGACATACTGCTTTTTTCTTTAAAATTATTAAATCTTCACATTTACCATTCAAACTGTGTAGTTATGCAGCTTTCAAGATGCACAATCCAGAGAGGGAGATTATATAGGGAGGGGGATTACAGTGGAGGGGTGGCACAAAACAGGGAGGGGGACCACAGGGAGGGGTGGCACAATCCAGGGAAGGGGACCACAGGGGAGGGGTGGCATAATCCAAGGAGGGGGACCACAGGGGGGGTGGCACAATCCAGGGAGGGGGGACCACAGGGGAGGGGTGGCATAATCCAAGGAGGGGGACCACAGGGGAGGGGTGGCACAATCCAGGGAGGGGGACCACAGGGGAGGGGTGGCATAATCCAAGGAGGGGGACCACAGGGGAGGGGTGGCACAATCCAGGGAGGGGGACCACAGGGAGGGGTGGCACAATCCAGGAGGGGGACCACAGGGATGGGTGGCACAATCCAAGGAGGGGATCACAAGGGATTGGTGGCACAATCCAGGGAGGGAGACCACAGTACAGGGGAGGGTGGCACAAGCCCTTGCAAAATTTGGTGTACCAAACACCAATTGGCAGGTATTCCAAGCAGTGGTGTCAAAAGATTGTTTGCTTGTTCTCCACCAACTGACCCTAATCTAGAAAATCTGAAAAAGTTTTATTTTTGTTTTACTGTACAAATGAATACCGACCCTAATTTTTTAAATTCCAGAAAAAGTTTTTTTTTCTTTCAACATTTTGACATCCTGTAAACTTTTTTTACAGTTTCTACACACTTCTATTAAAACTGTTTTAAAAACATGAATGAAGTGGTATACAGAAGAGAAATATCCCAACTATTTTGGGCTACTTATTAAGTTAATTAAAGGCATACAGTCATGTTTTGGCTATGAAAAAAAAATCCAGACTGACCGACCCAATACTGAGAAAGTTGTGGAGGGACAAGCAAACAATCTTTTTTTGCCTAATACTGTAAAAGTGGAAATTTTTTTTTTGTACATTTAATTTTTTGTTATTTGCCAATTTTGAACTATTTAGCTCAGCAATTCTCAGCTTAACTGTATACAAAAGGAATTTATTTGCACATTGAAATTTTCACAGTAGCCCCTTGTTTGTAGAATGCAAAAACAGTAATTCAAAAGTACACTACTGCTACTCTATATACAGTAGTGTACATGCACACACCATTTCTCAATTACTTTTCATCAGATAATTTGTCTAGATCTGTTCAACTCATTGAATTCATTTGTGATACAAGTTGCTACATAGCATCGTTCAGCAAATGCAAGGCCCATTGAAATGATATTCTGGATATGAAATTTTGACACACACACAGCATCTATTCTAGATCTCTGCTCTCACTACACACCCATAAAATATTAAACTAGGTGTTAATTACATGGTCAAATGAGGACAAGGTCACATTACATTGTTGGTTTTGATGATAGATATGGAATTATTTCAATTGCTACATAGGCTCACTCAGGCACATACCCATGATTTTGGGGGGGTGGGGTGGGGGTTGTGGTGTGGGGAGGGTGCTGGTTTTGAAAAAAAATGGACTGTTTCAAGAGGGGGGGGGCAGTTTTGTGAAAAGTGGACTTCCCAAAATTTGGACCTTTTTTTTGCTCGCTACACTTGCAAATTCAGAGGCTCCGGAAGATTTTTAATATTGGGGGGCCCAAAATATTGGGCCTGCTCCGGAACGCGAAACGCTGAAGGGGGTGGGTGCGGGAGGTGGTGTCAACCCTCGTGCGCGAAGCGCGGAAGCTTCTGAAATGCATACATTTTTACATGAATTGTACCTTACATTTTGAATTACACTTAAAACTATGAATATTAACCTTAAAATGATGAATTTTACCCAGAAATTATGAATTTTACCTCAGATTATTGTGGTGCCCTAGGGTACTTGGGCCCCCCTCACCAAAATTATTGAGGGGGCCGGACCCCCCGGTTCCGGAGCCACTGAAATTGTAATATTTTGGACTTTTTGCTGGGCTCACTTGAAGAATCAGAGCAATGAATTAGAAGTTCCCCCATCAGGTGTGCATATTGACTGATTAAATAATATATGGAAAAATAGTGGCATGATTGACGTTAAAATCAGCACCCCCCCAAAAAAAAAGATCCTGCGTGTGGGCCTGCCCTCGCGGGCCTGCCCTGCCCTGATACAGAATTACAATACATGTAGGGCCTATGTCTTGACATTTTTATGCACAAAATAACAGCTATCATTTCTGTAGCCTGTGTATGCACATGAGGGCTGCTGAACAAGCACAAATTTCAGGCACAACTCCTAAATTGAAAGGTCAAAGTTATCCTCCTGCAAAACCTGATCTTGACAACAAACACTTTGTGTTGACCTTGAATTTGATCCAGATCACTATAACATAAATGAGATATTTGTCAGGTTCCAATCATTGATGACACTGTCTCTGATCTCTGTCTATTTGATATCATATATTTTTACATATGATTAATTAGTAATATATACACAGTTAATGTGCTATTCAGCATAGTGGTTACGTAATTCTCTTGGTTACCGGATCACGCTACTTTGGTATGCCTTCGAAAGTGCCATATACTTTATGTGGTGATCATTTCGATCGTGGTTCATTACTCTAGCGCGTGATCCCGCTGACATAGTAACATTACGTAACTTCGATGCTGAATTCCAGAAAATAAGTGCACACCCCCTATTGAGGAGTAACTTTTCAATAAAGAGTAACTTTTAAAAGAAATGTCTGGATTTCCAAGTTTGCTTTCTGGAAACGACTGGAATTTCAGTTGCCGATGTTACTTGAAAAAGCTTAGAAATACAAATATTTGAATGAAAAATCATGGAAATGTCCATGCTCTCAAATTACAGATTTCTGATTTTGAACTATTTTTTGCTGGATTTGTTAGCCTTTGGACACGGGACACTTTAAAAGTGTGGATTCCCAGAATTCTTTGAAGTGGACCTTCTTCCCAAAGATTTGGACTTTTTTGACCAAAGCATAAAACATCTGATATTTTGTGCTTCTTATGCTCGCAAATTGGAATTTTTAAATATTTAAATAGGTTGCTGCAGTAAATTTCAAAAAGGATATGCAACAAAATTGCAAAATAATAAAAGAAAGAAAAAGTAATAATTTAGAATGAAGGGGCTGGGTGCCCCCACCCTTGGTTACACTATTGCAATGGCGTAGCAAGTGGGGGGAACAGGATGGACGAACTCCATGGGCCCTGAGGGTTCAGGGGCCACGAGCACAAAAGTGAAAATTAAATAAGGGCTGATAATGGAGAGCAGGGCCGGATTTACCATTGAGCCAGATGGGCCTGTGTCCAGGGTCACCAAAATTGCCCTATGCATCTTTCTTTTCACCCCAATAACAGCATGTTTTTTAGCCAAAGTGGGGCAAAATTGTGAAATTTTCCACGCTTCGCGCCCATTCAAATGACAAAATTCATGTTGATCTGGGGCCCAATGAAATTGAATTTTTTCATGTGCTTTGCGCGCAAATGTCCTAGTAACATCGGAACAAAATATGTTAGTCCCCCTCTATATTATATGTTTAACGTGGCCACTGACTTGAGTGCACATGCCTTCCTCGGCACAAGAGTTTGGGGCCTCCAAATTTTGCCCTGGCCAGTGACCCCACAAGGTAAATCCCGCCCTGGTTAAAGGGGGCCCTTACTGCTCCTTGTCCATGGGCTGATGCTCTTGCTACGCCCCTGCACTATTGCTGGTTGCTATTGCATTTTAAGCTCCATTGCTTCTATTGCCCTAAATTCTGTGTTGTCACTTTCAATATTTTCAAGTACACAGGTTGCATTCATTTGTTAAATGTCAAACAGGTAATTTGTCATCCACCATATCTTTTGATGTGATGCTGTCAAGCACTATTACAGTTTTATCTTGGATAATATTTTGGCTCCTCTCTGGTCATAAAGTGTACCCACCATTTAAACGTTGCATCAAACAGCCCATCCTTAAACAAATTTATTGTAAAATGTATCCTAAATCAAGAATTCAGCAGCCTACTTTGGGTTCAAATTCATGAAAGCGATCTTCTTCTCAGTTAATATGCATTTTCTCAACACAAATCACAAAATGACAGGTGAATAATTTCAGAAAATGGAATCTTGTTTCGGGCAGTGGCTGCACCAGATGAATTTTTGGCTAGGGGTATGGTGGGGGAAGTGTATGGGTGGGGGTGCAAAAAAGGCAGGAAAGTTCCCTAAAATTGGGCATTTTGTGCTTACAAGTGGAAATTACACTGCTTTCTCATTTTGACTGGGGAATGGGGAGGGCGTGAATGAGGGGAAGTGGTTGTATAGCCCCAACTTCGCGGAAGCTTTTTGGCGGAGGGGAAGGATCGAAGGAAGGAAGATGAAATTTAGATTTTCTTGGGTGCGATTTTAAACCCCGACCGCTGTGGGGTTACACACAATGGCCAGCCGTACCTTGTCATGGGGGATTACCTTTGCCGGCCACACTTTCTGTGCGCGGTGCCTATAAGTACTTTAGCATGATGACACAATCGTATCACATGGTATTACTTGCTCTCACAGTGGATTGCTGTTTTAGCTATTTTGGCTTTTGTGTAAGTTTAAACTAAGTTAGAGTTAAGGGGAGGTGGGAAGTTAAATTTACACGAGCCCCTTCATGAAATGCATCTTCAGAAAATACATAAACCTGATTTTGCATTATTTGTTTGGTGTTTTGCATGGCACTTGCAATTTCTGAAGGAAGTGAAATTGGTGAATCATCTTGCTCAACTGATCAAGTACACCCCTTGAGTACACCTAACTTTGGGAGCATTTTATCATATGGAAACTTTTACTTCTTCTTAACATACATAAAAAGAAATTACAATGTGTGAGAGTAGGCCGGATGTCCCCCAGCCCCAAATGGCAGACAGATGCTTCTGAACAACAACAAACAACCTTATTAGACCCAAAAATTACCATTTTTTTTAGTCCTAGGAAATATCAATTTTTAGCGCTTCACACCAACATTTTTTCCAATTTTAACCCACCACCAGAAATAAAATCTTTGCTATTCTACTGATAGAGAATAGTATTGTCATACAGCCATGTCAAATGCATGCCTAGCACCAAACTGCAAAAGATAAAAAACATCTTGCGTAGTTATCTGTGCAATGCAGAAAATAAAATGCATGTATGTGTATAATCGGAAACACACATAATTTAATTTTGAAGTTGTTAACATTTGTGTCACATGACTCTACCTTGAAACAGGTATGCCTACCAGTAGAAAGAATATGGGATACATCGTATGGAATCATTCTTTTCTGGTGGTTTGTTTGGGTCTTGTTGCCAACTTGTATTTACTACATGTATGATATCACACTTCCTCTGTAAAATAGACTTAAACCAAGTCTTTGGGTGCACTGGCAATTATACCGTATTTGTTATCCAGATGGTCGCATATAGGAGGTTCTTAGGGGCTGTGCTGTGCAATAATTATCTACCCTCCCTGGGGTGGGAGGGGGTAAGCAATTTTGGCAAGGCAAAAGGGGAGGGGCAAGCAATGGCAGGTCGAAAGCAGGGGAAAGAGATTTTTTGCAAGTCAAAAGCAGGGGGGGACAAGAGTTTTTGACATGCATTCATGTGGTACCTTTTAAATAAAATGCTCTAAAAAGACTGTACAGAAACATTCTAATATCCAAATGTCCTGCTTGTGCGCTCGCATTATGTAAATAGACCATTTAAGATTTACAAATTGGGTTCCCAAAATGTGTCATGTGCAGGGGGGGTGAAGCAATTATGCAGTGGCCTGAAGTGATTTTGCAGGAAAGACTTTTTGGCTATATAGCCTCAAAACAGGCTGAAAATAAATAAAATGCGGATATTTGGAGTAACAAAAGAGGAAATTCTACAACTGAAGAAAATCTGGCATCCGCCCTGGAGGGAGGGGCAAGGTTTTTTATCAGGCCAAGGAAAGGGGTGGCAAGCATTTTTGGCAGGCCGTTTAGAAAATTGAGCGCTAATTTGTCATTCAAAGAGCTAATATCAAGTTTTCCCAAAGTGAATCAGACCTTTATGAATTTTTCCTTAAAAAATATTAATTTGCAACATTTTTTACAGAAAAATTTGGGTTGGCATTTGATTTGCCTTTTTGGGGGCCCTGGGCCAGGCCAAAATTTGGAGGCCCAAACTCACTGTGAGGAGGGCTAGTGCACTCACTCAAGGGGCCAAGTTTTGGTTTAAGTACGGTATAAGATCAACAGTGGCAGCAGGAGCATTATAATTTAGAGGGAGACTACTAGGACATTTGGGCATGAAGTGTGTGAAATAATTTCAATTTCAGAATATTTTAGCCCAAAATGAAAGTGAATATTGCTATCGGCCAGTGCGCAAAATGTTACAACTTTAGTATCCTATTTTGAACCCAAAACATGGTGTTTTCCTGTCTAAAAAATAAAAATGCACAGGGTAAATTCGGGGCCCTAAAAAAATCTGGCCCAATACCTAAATCCGGCCCTGCACTACATTTATATGTGTCTGGGGTGTGTGTGGGGGTGTGTTTGTGAACAGGATGGTGATTAAAACCCAAAACATAAGATTTGTTATCAGTCTATGCTATAAATAATTCCCCAGTGATCCCAGGGTAGTCCGCATACACACAGTCAGTGAGAATAGCTGGCTCATGCAGCCAATTCCTCACTTCCTATAGATGCAGGCAGCTAGCAGGCATTCAGCCACAGCATGGCAATGCAGCAAAACCAAAACAAACAGGGTGACCCAGATAAGGTCAAGTCATTATGACAAATGATCTGTGGATTTGTTCGTAGATTATGCAAGTTTTGAACATTTTCCACCTTTGTTTTGTCAGGTCTTATCCCATAACAAAAACTGGGTGACATTTTTGACATTGGCAACAACAGTTTTCATTCCAGTGTCCTTTACCATTGTCATGATTTGTATGAAAACTGATTGCAATGATGGTTATTAAACATTGTGTGACTTGTTGGTGACGTGACTTGGCTAAAAATGTTTTCATGATACCTGTTCTAGCTAGCCTTAATATTTATTATGTTTATTCAATGGATTGATATTAATTAAAGGGGGATTTTGTGATCCTAGCATCCACTTTTTATTCAGTTGATTCAGATTTTGCGTTTGCGAGTTATACATGATTTTGTGTATTACACTGCTCCATAGGCCACTGTTGTAATTTTGTTCTGGTATACCAAAATGAAATTCAAATTTGATGATTTTTTGCAAAACGAATTAATCTGCAAGAAATTTTTGGTACTTAAACATTATGTAGCCAGAAGTTTCCAGTGACATAAAAATCTCAACTTTTTTTGAAAAAAGTGGGGGGATGAGGCTGTGGATCATGAAATGCCCTTAAAATCAAACTATCTTTTAATATTAATCCTCTAGCCTTGGGAGTAACATAAAGGTGCTTATTTAAGGCCAACCATGCTGGAATTTTATAGACAAAACATTGGATTCAAAGGCAATTGACAATGTGTATGTACCAAATATCCACACAAATACAATGCACACTGATGAAAAATCAAAAACATGAAAAATCAGCCTATTTTGGGCCCGGGGGGGTTCTTCCTGGTTGAAGGTATACGGGGATGTGCCACGGTTTTGGGGTACCTTTTCAGCGATTTTAGTATATCGATGGGTAGGTTTTCAGTGAAGACCAATGCGCCCAATTGGGCGCATTTTGGAAAAAGTGCACTTAAAGCGCCCAATTATGGCAAATTTGGGTGCTTTTTGGGTGTTTTTTCTTGAAAATTGGTATACTGATGGGTAGCAAAAACAGCAAAAAGTAGGTATAGAGAAAGTCAGCATCCGAAAGTCTGTGTGGCACACCCCATACAAATTTTTCAAGACCCCCCGGATTTTGGGCATAGTCAGCCATTTTGCTCAGACCCTCAGACCCTCGGATTGAAGGCTTTATATGGTATTGAAGGCTTCTGGGCATGCCCCTGCAATATTTTTCAAATCAAGAATATCCTATACATGGTAATATCAGTTATCACTAGGATAAATGATGGAGGCAGGCTTCTCTTGAATTTGTAGTCATAATAGCTAGCCAAAGTGTGAAATGTCAGGCATCATGAGTGATACAGCGATTGCCATCCACCTGTCTGTCTGTATTTATATCTCTCTCTCTCTCCAATCTATTTTTCTCCCCATACAGATTCAATGAATTTAGTAACAAACATCCACCTACTACTGATTCTGTTCCTAAAATAACCAAATGGATTTACTATTTGTCTCAGGCATTGCCTATACACACACATAGGGAGTCTAAAATAAGATATCCTTTTATGAATCAACAATTGATTTGTCAAATAAAGCAAATCATAAGGCCAAAAAAAAATATTGTTGTGTTGCCCTCAACCGTCCTACCCTAAATCCTGAAAAATCAGGGGCGCTATTTTTTTTTTTTTTTTGAATGATGATTTTTACAGATTTGTTCAAAAACTCAATGTTTTTCACTTAAAATTAATATTTTATTTTAAGACTAGTCTTTAATTGTTGTCTAACAGGTATCCAGAAGTCAAAATTGACATATGTCCCCTAATTGAACAAGCATCTATATAAATAAAAGGAAGTCGCTAAATCTTGTCCAGAAGCAGGCGCCGAGATGCTTTCACTTTCAGCTCTAATTTTTGCGTACATTGATCGGGTACATATTGCCATTAAACCATCTGACGTTCATTTTTGCAAAACTATTCAATCACTATGGAAATAACAAAAAAAGTGGTTGGTTGCTAGGCCGTTGAGGTCAATAACCTTATGGATTAGGTCATGACAGGCATGACAGCAAAGGCGTCAAATGCAGTAAGTGGCGAGTCACGCACCTGCGCGTACAAGGCACCATAGTTTCACGCGCATTGCCGCGCATGGTATGGACGCATTTAATGTTGGCTTCGCAGCGTAGGCCTATAGACAGTGGCGAAGGGGGGCACACTCGAAGTTTTGCCGCCACCTTTTGAATGGCCACAAAGCACCATTGTGTCGCTAGCGCCGTGCAGGGGTTGTGTCCCCTCAGAATTGAAAACTTGGTGAGTAAAAGCCTTGAAGCCATTTCGGGGGATCATGGGTGTAAGCTGATGAAAAGGGGTTCATTCGGTGACAGATTTGCAAGAAAGTCCACTTTTCAGAGGGAATGTTAAAATGTAGCCAACAGGGACAGAACTGTTCAGTATAGCCCGAAAAGGTTAAATGTTAGGGTGTGGGTGAATGTCCACATTTTGGAAATTCTCATGCCCCGCCTCGCGCAATTAAATCCTGGCTAGAATATAGGCCTTGCTATTAACAACACGGAATCGCTTAAAATGCTTTGCAGCAACTTTTAATGTTGCTTACGATTATAACCCGAAATTGAAAAAAAAAATATATAATCCGACCGTCCTACCCAAATTTCCCATTTTTCCACTTGAGGGCAACACAACAATATTTTTTTTTTGGCCTAATGTGGGTGTCTGTCTGAGTCTGTCTTCTATCAGGCTATCAATACTTGTCTTCTGTATGATGAACAACAACAGAAAATTATTGATATTTACATCAGTGGGGATGGTGTTGCGTGGGTCATCATCATCATCGTTCGGGAGGGGGCACCGACCATGATGGGGGGCACAAGCCATTTTTCGGCAATTTTCCAATGGGATTTTCTAAATTTTGCAATCGATTGGGGGAGGGGCACATGCCCCTATTACGCTACGCCACTGGTTTACATAAAGAGAATGGGCGGGCTTCACTGAAAATGACCTGAAAATGTCACATTTTGGTCCACTTACATTTATTTCAATGTGAAGCTTTCTAAAATTTCTAACTTTCTAAACAATATAGGCCTATACCCAATCAAATTTTATTGGCTTGTCCATCAATTTTAGGTTTTTTTAAAGCATTTCTTACAAAGTTTTGTACACTTTTGCTGGGTTCACTGAATTGATTGGGCTATTCTAGTTGAATCCATACACCCCCTATGGAAAAGATGACCTTAATCTCCCATACAGGGAGTGTAGATTTCAAATAGAATTGCCCATTCAGGTAACCCAAATGCCCCAAAAGCCCGGCCCTTTTGACCCAAAAAGTCCCATTTATGGAGTGAAAAAAATAGGGTAGGGTTTTTATGCCTTTTTATTGTAAAAAAGGTCCAAATTTTGGGAAAATGTCCACTTTTTCAATATCCGCCCCTAGTCCAAAATGGTCCGAATTTTGAAAAAAGGTCCACTTTTTCAAAATCAGCCCCCCTCCCAAAAAAATCCTGGTTACAGGTCTGTATCTTCCATAGAAGGTATGTGGATTTCGACAGGTATAGTACAATGTGCATGTCCACATTCAGTGAGTGAGCAAAATGACATGGAATCCGGGCACTGAATAAACCTGTGTAATCTTGAAACAGATAATATTGGAATATCACTCAATCCTACAGGTTCAAGCCCTGGTTCAAGGTTTAATACATGGCTCTGTGCATTTAATATGCTCTATGTCACTACTACTTGGAATAAATCTTACAATCAAAACACTAGCTAGTTCAAATTACTATTGTGGTAAAAGTATTCAGGGATATCTTGGAACATAACACAATCAAATTCAAAGTGGTGTATTCTTACCGGGATTCTTACTTCATAAACTTGAATACCTCTTGTATTTTTTTACCCAAAGCTAAGCTCAAATATATGAAATATGTGACTCCTGCATACAACTGAGCCCGGATGTCGCCAGTGCCACTATTGAGATATGCTCCATCGAACTTAACAATAAACAATAGGAAAGAAAGGATTTATTGACTGTTTTATTGATTTTCACTACTTAAATGTCAAGTACTATAGACATGATATACATCATTTTAAAGCTAATTTCAAGCAGAATATTTTGGTTGAATATCTCAAAAATGATGATTGGCTTATCCGGGCTCAGTTGTGGCGAGGAGTCACATATTAGCATGATTAATAAGTATAGTTTAAAGGGGCATTTTGTGATTCGGCTTCATTCCCCACTTTCTCAAAATAAGTTCAGATTTTTACACCACCCAAACCCTCTGGCTATAGGGCCTACATTATAAATGTTCGTGTGCAAAAAAATTCTTGCAGATTCATTAGCTTAGCAAAAATATTGTCAAATTTGTATTTACGTTCTGTTACAGAATAAAATTACCCCGGGAAAATTACAGCATAGTGAGTGAGTAGCCTATGGAGCACTGTAATACATAATCATGCGTAACTTGCAAATGTAAAATTGAAAACAACTGGAATTTTGGAAATCGTACTTTCATTGCGATATCTACTCAAACAAATACCACTATAAAGAGGATGCTAGAATCACAAAATACTCCTGTAAAGTGTGAGTACAAAAATACATCTGAATGACAAAATGCTGTTTTAATTTCTTGCTATTTCTCTTGTATCAATTACACTTCTTTTCTCTGTACATTGATTACACCCACACACACACCCACCCTGCACCCAACACAATAAAGGTTTTGAATAATATGGAAGTTCATATGGAAGATATGCACACGTTAATTTGCTGCAATCAAATTTCACAGAATTGTCCTTGCTAGGGTAGAATAGGCATTACATGGTTTAACTTTAATTATAGGCCTACTTATTTAAGATCAATCAGGAATTGATTTTATTAATGCCCAAATGATTTTCAAAGAAGATAGTATTATTAAAAAAAGAGACTATCAATCTCACACTGGCATAAAATTATCCGTATTGTAAAGCCATAAGTTTTCTGTGTTCTACTTTTGAAATTCCGTTTTGTCTGTATGTCACTTGTCATGTTTCTTCCATTTTCTAGTGTCTTTTTGTGTTTTGTCCATTTTACCATGTTTTGACTGTTTTACATGAAGTTTAATAAAGATATATTACAAACTATAGCACACCGTTTTCTACCTCTGGTTCCGGGAAAGTCTTCCATTTTCCATATCACGGAAAACGTATAGCTTTACTGTAATGAATATGAAATAAAAAGGGTTATATAATAATATATTGATGAATTTATGACTGTTCTCACAACAAAAATGTTCACTTACGTGAGCTTTCGGCTTGCGGTCGCTAAGCAGGGGCGGATCCAGGAATTTTCAATAGAGGGGGCGCCGAGCCACCGCCGCCGCCGCCGCGGCTCGGCGCCCACACAAAGTCAGGCGCCACTCTGCAAAAATACACAGAGTCAGGCGCCGATCTGCACAAAATAGAGGGGGCGCGCGCCGCGTGCGCCCCCCTCTAAATCCGCCACTGCTAAGCCTTTATATAATAATGTTATCTCTGCATGCAAGCTCAGTGCCATCATGGATGTTTTGCGATAATTTTATGAATGAATTACACAAGACTTGTCAGCTCATGTTGGGGTGTGTTTTCAAGTGCATACAGCCAGCAATGGTCATCATGATCACAGAATGCATAAAATGTGTGAAATGATTACAGATTTTGTACAAGAAATGAAGTAATATTCATACAACATTTGTTTTATTTTTTAATCAGCAGATATGATTTGTGCAATATGATCAGCATTTACTCAGTGGCTGTATGTTGCAATTTTGGCCCAGTGAAAATTAAATTTGGCAACAAATAATCTGTATTACAATTTGTCAATTTGAGGAATTTTTGAGGCAAAATTAGGCCAATTTGGCGAAAATGCCATTTTGCTGACTTTAATGTTAGATTTGGTCTAAGATTTAAGAATGTGAAAGAAGTTGCGGTGAAAATTAAGTGAGTATGCACAGAAATAAAGGGTTTTTAAAAACAGATGAATTGTTTGTCAATGTATCACCATCAATACTAAAGCAATATGAATTCTTTCTTGTAACAAACATTTTGGCATTTTGTTCTTAAAATACATGCAATTGTCTGTGCAATAATTGTATGTCAGGTGGGGAGTCCAAAGGAAAACAGTATGGAAAATATGCAAAATTTCCTACTTGCTCACATTATATATCTAGACCATTTCATTATGAAGTTCCCCAAAATTTGGCATATAGGCCTACATGTGCAAGGTGGGGGAAGGATTTTTGGCAGGCCACACAGGCTGAGGCCCTCCCTCAGCCTGCCCAAAATTGGGTCTCTTTATATAATGTTTTTGGTATGCCAAGAGGGGGAGGTCAGGCATTTTTTGGGATGCCATTTTGAAATCCCCCTATGGGAACAGATAATTATTGCAAAACCCCTAAATCTTAGACCATAGGTGTAGGTCTTGATATCACACGACAGCCTATTGTTCATTGAAAACAATGGAAAGTAACCCCGAAAGTAACATTCATTTATGGTTCAGCACAAGTGAACAGTGCATTTTGGTGCACAGTTGAGAGGTGCCTGGTATTTTTCCTTTTTCATGAATTATTTAAATTTAACAATATATCTGCAGCTTCTTTTCTGCTTGACAGAATTTTTTCTCCAAATGCTGTCAAACACAGCTACCTGACCTCAAATAACTTATACTATTTGTTAATGATATCATTTCCAATGGTTCCAATATCTGTATCAATCCAGGGTGGTTATATAAATATCCAGTAATGAACCATGACTATTGGGTTTCCTATACACAGGTCCTTCATAAAGCTCTTCATTTACACCATCATTTACATACCCCAAGCCAATAAACCATGAAATTATATGCCTGTACCATACCCACCCACACAATACCTGGTATTAAAAAATTGTTTTTCGTTTTGGATGAAAAAAAGGGTTACAGGTCCATAGTCTGAAACACCGAATAACTTTATAAACCCTATCCTTAGCCTAAACTTCACAGTCTATAACCCTAACATATAATTAAGCCCTATTCCTAACCTTAAACCTAGCCCTGACTCTAATCCTAACTTTGACCCTAACCCCAACATAAACCATGTCCCTAACACTATACCCATAATGCTAACCCGAACCTTATCCTAAACTCTAACCTAAAATGCCCTACTTTAACCCTTTTGGGACTAATAACCAGGATCTTAGCTATGAGCTAGGATTTGGTAAGTGCCTGTCATTTTCACCAAAACTACATGTCCAAAATTCAGGCCCCCAAATCCCAAAATGCCCTCAAGCATTATTTTTTATTATTTAGCATAGTCACAGGCATTAATTTTGCCTGTTCCAAGAGCAAACTGCCGTTCAAAAATATCAGGTCAATGGAAACAAAGATCCAGTATCTTTGATGGATACAAGACTAAGGATGGCTAACTAGTCCGTACTACAGACCAGGGCTAAAGACCATGTTCCTGTATTATTCATAGGGAGAGAAACTACTGGGTACCACACTCTCACAGAAACATAGCCGCAGTCTGTGGCCCTCACGGACTTAGCGAGCGTGTAGTGCGAGCACGTAGCGCGAGACGTTCAACTGAGCGCATAGCCCGAAAGTAGTGCTAACAGAAACAAAGATTTGCAGCTCAATGTTGTACGCTGTAATGCCTTCGCTGATGTTACGCCGGCGTGATGCTTACACCAAAGCTTCTCGTCCCCCTTGTTTGAGAGTAGTCTTTGACAAAGACCAGTGGCTAATGACTCTATGGGCTGTACCTGCCAAGGTACTGTAAAAGTCAATATTTTCGCGAGAAGATATTTTCGCGATTTTCGCGATTTTGTCAATTGCGCGAAAATTAAATTTCGCGGTTTTGATATTGATACAATAGAAACCTAATGCAAAAGGTTATTTTCGCGAGTTTTTATTTTCGCGATTTTATGTCCACTCGCGAAATTCGCGAAAATAAAAACCTCGCGAAAATTTCTACTTTTACAGTAATACTTTCTGCTGACAGGAAATCTTCATCTTGACCATGGTCACCTTCGATAATTTTAATTAAAAGAAGAGCTTTCAGATGAAGTTTATTTGTGCTTTATACCATAGTCCAGATTTCATTGGCAGTGTATGTATACATCTATTTATACTTATGTATATTTCCTGCAGCTAGGCCTAGGAGGGGAAGAGGTTGTTAAGATATGGGAATTTGACTCACATACAAATACTTAATAACTCAATTGCACACATTGATTTACTGCATACTGTTATTTTCGCAAGGGTTTTATTTTCACAAGTGGGATGTGCGGGCGCGAAAATAAAGTTTTTATATAAAGTTACTCTACATTTACATAAATATCAACAAAAAAAACCTAACAATTTAAAAAAAATTCCAAAATGAAAAATTATGCACACGAAACTAACAGCATGCCAATTCAGGGATCACACAATAATTTTACTTCACAGATCTTCCTTCATTTAAAGTAATAATTCTCCTAAATAATGTCATTACATTTTATGTTATTGAAATTAAAACATCCCATTTCTATTACTATTTATCCCTTTATTTTTAAGAAGATACAAAGTGTATTTTAGTAGCTTTTAGTTGTTTAATATCACAAAAATAAATTTCTGCGAAAATAAAATCAAAACATACACCCTGGATACTAAGTGGCTCAGCTGAGTCAGTCTCTGTTACTGTACCTGAAGTGTTTGCATTAAAGCTGAAGGTAAATACCATGGATAAGGATATCAAGTGGTGCTGTGCAAGAGTTGAATTGTTCGTTGGTTAAATAAAAATGTTGAACATGTTGAGGCCTGCTAAGCATTTTGTATTTGACTTCATTTAGCAGCTGCATTCATCATACAAATTGTATATTTGCAATACTCAATATCAGATTTTTGATTCAAGACCGGATTCAAGAAACAAGATTTTCAAGAAAGTTTGTTCTTTGATGTCATCAAAATTTTGATATAAGCCTATACAATGCGGGTATACATACAAGCACTGTTTGTCATAGTTTTAACAAGTCAATTTTGATTTTGCCAAAAATGCAGAGCTTATATGCTTTATGTACAAATGTTATTGAAACAGAACATTGATTTTTGTCTAAAACATTTAACAAATAAGCCTACAAAATTTCTTTTTATTTTCAAGTTACAGTTTTATGCGTGGGCAAGGCATGCACGTACACACCATCTTTGTATATCACAGGCTCGTTTTCTAGTCACAACAAATACTTGATAGTGGTATTTTTTCATGAAGTTTTTATTTTCATGTTTAATTTCAGGAGGGTGAATTTACAAGCCTGCGGAAATATTTGTTACCATGGGCTTTGATTTGTTACTGTTTGTAACCATAATAACTGCGAATATAAGAAATCGTAAAACCGCTCCAAACACTTTAAAGAGTTCAAACCGTGAACAATTCGTACAGCTAAACTATCCAGCTATATACAGTATCACCGTGATACTTGAGCCCACAGAATCAGACTGTAGGTTTCTTTTATAATCAAGCGAGGGCTCACTTCTCTATCACAAGCACACCCAAAAATCGAGCAGCAAATAATTATATATAAATACATTTTTGTATCATGGAATTCAGAGAGTAGAGTGGATTTCATTTTTCATTTTACAGCAATTTCAAATTTTTTGAGTGCAATCTTATCTTTGCTAAGTTAATGTTATAATTGTGCAATTTCAATGTAATTATAATTTTAATATTTTTAAATATTCCTATTGACAAGTAATTGAGACTATGTCTGCCCCAGGATGTCTGCCAGTTGTTGATTTTTATAATCAATATTGGCCTATCGTAGATTAAAATACAATATTATTGAACTTTACTCATTCATAGGTTTTGTATTTACTCTACATGTATACAATTAACCATCAAGGCATTTGCCATAGCATTGATGAGATACACAATCTAAAATGACACGTGTGCCACAGTGGGCACACAGGAGGGGATAGGGGGGGGGGTGGCAGTTGTGGCAACTACTGGGACAAAAGCGATTTCATAATTTATGTACATCTTTCTTTAGGTTTGTTCAGACCCCTCATTTTGTCCCATAGTTCTGCATGTTAAAATTGATTTTCAAGTGCATTGTGCATGAATGTATTCATATGAGCTAGGAATGAGAGGACATAACAATTTTGCCACTTATGTATTTTTGTCTGGTATATCACTGACACAAAGATCTTTTAGTAAAGCTAGATGAGAATAAGTATAATGTGTTCACGTAACCTCCTTCAACTCATTTGCATATAATTGGATACCGGGATCGTATTCTGATTCGTCGAACTTCAAATTAGCATACTTTTGGATACCTCCATATTTGGGTTTACCTAATTAATTATTAATAGCGATAACGTTGTTTACATCATGGCGTCATTAGAGCTTGTCACTCGTCCAATTCGAAACACGAAAAACATTTGCCCTTTTCTTTCCATTAACGTTATATTGTGAAATACCACATAGCGGAGGAGTTAGTTTTTTATTTAAGGAAAATATTCTTGGTGATGACCCCATGTTGACAATGGCTAAATATGCTGCATTAGTTCTGGAAAGGGTCCGGCGACCGGGCCGGCGACGGTCCGCCATTTTTTTTCTTCAGATTTTGATGTCATTTAGTAGACTTGCTTACCAGTCGTTTTCATTATCCTAACTACAGTTTGCACATTGAAAAGTGAACTTGACGCACGTGATGCGAAAAATTCTTGCCGTACCTTTTTGATTCATTTTTCAGCCGGGACGGTTACGTTTGCGGCCACGCATCGGTATAGGGATGACCAGTTCTTGTGTATATAGAATTCTGTGCACTGACACCATCTTTTCCCTTTCCAAAGTGCATTTAAAGGGGTCTGACCAAATTGATAGCCTTGTCCATCCCCCCTCACTTTATCCTATCAAAACAGAGATTTTGGCATCAAACTTGATCCCAGTGAAATTTTAGTACTTAAATGATAGTGTTATGAATGAAAAAGTGATAGCCTCATCCACCATGATGGTTACCACCCATAGTTCTGTGGATCATTCTGAAGCTTTAAATATCAAAACTTGTGCAATATTGAATTCACTCAAAACTTCAGAATCAAATTATTTTGGTACAGGCCTCATTTTGAGGTATGAAACATGATATGAACAAATCTGACCACCACCCTTAAAATCACAGGTTTGTAAAAATTGTATAGTTCATACCGACATTTTGGTGCAGAATCACGAAAGCCATGATCATATAGCATAGGTTGGGGATTAATTGAGCACGCTTCCTACACTCTGGAACCAAAATAAGGAGGAACACATTTCATTATGTATCCCACATTCATTCCCCTTACCTTCCATATTCATTTAATTCCAAGTGACATTGGGTGTGGACATTTGGGCTATTCCAGTTGAAATCCATACACCCCCTATGGAAGACACAGCCTTAATTTTCTACACAGGTAATGTGAATTTCAAATGGGGTTACCTGAATGGATGATTCCATTTGAAATCTACACTCATGTGTGGGAGATTAAGGTCATGTCCAATAGGGGGTGTATGTATTCCAATTGGAATAGCCCATGGGTGTAGAATCATGTGAGCCAAGAGTTGATTTAGCTATGGAAGTTAGAGACCAGAAAAGACATCTTGCACATCCCACAATGCATTTCTTCCATTTCAATTTTCTGTACTGTTTTGCTTATTTTGCTAGTGATGAAATGTACCCGATGAACTGAGCACATCCAGATCTTGCGAAATATATTCTTTGACTATCATCCCAAGTTTAGCCATTCTTATTCTCAACATGAAAACAAAGGGAATCTGTCCAAAGTAACAGGACACACCGACATCGCCTGGCTAATAATTATTTGGTGCAGCAGAGATACTAAAATAAATACCCGGGATCGATACATGTGAATTGCTATGCACGATTTTGATATCAAACGAAAATCTTCGGATACCGGGGTGGAAAATGATGAATATCTCCCGTAAATGATTTCGAATTTGAGAAAAGGCAGTGCGTCTTGAATTCAAAATCTGACCAAAATTCTAATTTTATATTGCGTTGGTCCTGTATGGACTACAGCGCGCAGGCTATAGCTGCACTCACTACTCTCAGTGGAGGCAGTATGACCATTGACCGCAATGTCGTATACAAGCTTACTCACACAGCGAGAAATCAACGACCCCGGCTATTGTCAGTAGCCTTAGTCAGGTCACTTGGCTACTGCGTCTCATATTAAATGTCGGAATAAAATGGCCATGCGTGGCTGTGGATTCAACCTACCATGGTGATTTCTAAAATGAAGATATCGGGGCGATGACACTATGCAGGAGTGCTATTCGCTGTAATGAGGTGATGCATCATGTTGCAAAGGATTCTGGGAATGGTAAGATAATCTTCTCTGTTAACAGACTTACTTCTATGATTTAGCAGACTACATGTTGAAAACTAAATTGAGCATGCTTCCTATTCCCTAAGTGAAAAATGTAAGGCAACATATTTTGGTTCTTCTATCTTAAATTCCTTGTTTCCTAATTCATGCTTAATGTAACAAAACTGCTGTAAAGCAACTAATTTTGTGGGCACTTTAATATCAATTCTAATTCAGTTGGTGTGTCTTGTCAAGAATACACACAATATGACACGATAGTGGATAGTCATATAAGACAGCGAGTGCGTCGACACGCAACGGCGGTATGCTAGCTCAATGATCACGCGATAATGCATTCACGTGATACACATGTTAAATGTTCGCAACGGTTTCATTCATTTAAAACAAAAGCACTTTTACTTAAAAGCATACTAAACTGAATGAAAATGAGAATAAAAGATAGGATTTTGTCTTTTGCCTATCCAATATTGTGTCATAATGGGCTGGCCAATATTTTGTATCGTAGTGTGCACTGGTATCCACTACTCAAAATATTGGCCAGCCCATCCATTATGACACGATATTGATAGGCAAAAGACAAAATCCTATCTTTTATTCTCTAATTTTATCTGTGTATATTTTGATTTTGCATCATGGGCAACTGTATTTTCAGTTTACCATGTGATTCTAGGATCCCTTATGCCTGTTAGAGGATTTCTGGGTTTGATGTTTTTATTGTGCAATGTTAACAATACTAATAAACATTTTACATAAAAACACTATAGAAAAGGATTGATTTATACATAAAGATCACAATTCTGGTCGATTGCAAAATCTAACGATGTCCCAAATAACTCCCAATACTGATACTTTATACATTGGTAATACACCGCATCAACCACCTTCATCCAAGTTTGTTTATTGTAAAAAATTGTAAAATCTACAGAATGGTTGGGTTCTCATCACTGTATTAAAGCTGCATTGCATTAACGCTCTGCAAGCTATCCATAGGCTTCAACATAGAAAGTACCAAGTCTTGAAATATTTTCTCAAAATATCAAGAGCTATCTCAAGAACCACTGAACCAATACTGAGCGTATTTGTACTCATTTTTACATATTTTTCATGGCAACTCCAAATATGGTCATGAAAATTTTTAAAGAAAATTTGAAACTTGTCATCTGCAGTCAACAACCGGTGTGGAGAGTGTTAAATTTCACTTTTACAATAATTCTCTAAGCAATAAGCATACTTTTGGATACAAGTATGTTATAAATAATGTACTATTTGCTTAAGTAGAAAAATAAGTAAGCTACCTTAAGCGCATCCTATTAGTTGAGACAAAAGAAATTAAGAAAACAAATTACCTTTCTTACAATTGGTATTTTCACACCAATCTTTGTGAAGATTTTAATTCAATCTATTTGAGTATGTGTGTGATTGCAAGTTAGCTCTGCACATTATCCACCTTATAAACTTGTGTCATATCCACACATTTACTTGACACAAAACCTTAGCAAATAGTTTACATTTGAATTTATATATATGAAATTGCTTGACATTTGACCCTTATGTCAAGAGATCAAAGATCAAACAGGAAAATTTGACCTTTGATCTTCTTTCTTAGGAAAACCACAATCATATATCCAATGACATGAAATGGTATGAATAAGATCACATGTGACTCAAAAAGCTTTACCTGTAGCAGAACCATGATAGAAAAAAACAGTTTTGTGTCGATATTGATAGCCTGCTATACACTTACAATGTACTTGTAGACAATTTTTCAATTTTCTTGGTATTTTCTCCAGATATGTACAGGATTTACACATGTATGATTTTACAAAGCTAACAGTGGCCCACATATAATATAAAGATGTCAAGCAAAATGAGTTGGACACACGGAATACTAACTTGAATGCAGTAACTTACCATTCTTCAATATCACTGGTTAAGTACAATAATTGAAAGTTTCTTAAAACCTATAACCTATGATATAGACCATTTTGAATATTCATGTGGGTTGATTGGTCTATCACTCCCCCCTTGAATATTCATGAGGGTTGATTGGTCTATCACTCCTACCTTAAATATTCATGAGGGTTGATGATTGGTCTATCACTCCCTCCTTGAATATTCATAAGGGTTTATTGGTCATCACTCCCCTTGAATATTAATGAGGGTTGATTGGTCTATCATTCCATGCTTGAATATTCATGAGGGTTGATTGGTCTATCACTCCCTCCTTGAATATTGATGAGGGCTGATTGGTCATCACTCTCACCTGTAATATTCATGAGGGTTGATTGACCGGTTGATTGGTCTATCACTACCTCCTTGAATACTGATGAGGGTTGATAGGTCTATTAGACCATGTTTGATGATGTCTTTCCTGCATTTAAACCACATAAAATATGATTGTTCTTTGGAAAATATGGGATCACAGATGCAAAGTGAGTGCTGCAATTTAGTCTTCGCACTGCATGGACCAGCAAGGATATGCCTTCATTAATAATTATGCACATCTGCTTGCTATCTGTTTCTTATATCATAAAATTTGGAACCCTACACTGTATCTACATACCGTGCTCTTTAGATCTATATACAATTGTTACATTTCTTTTATTATAACTTAATAATATGTATAATATACATAACAAATATCAAAATGAAAATTATATTCTCTATGTTTTTGCTGACAGCAAAGGATACAGTGGTGGCACCAAAATATTTTTGGGAAGGGGGGGGGGGCTGGGGGTGCAATGACGAAAACTGAATTCCAGCAAGTGAGGACTGAGGGAGGAAACAAAGGCATGGACATTGGTACCTCCACTGAATGGATATGTGATACAAGGAAGCAAGATGAGTTGTTTGTTACTCAAATTGATACATGAAATGTTACATTATTAGCTAATATTGAATTGTTTAGGTTAGCAATATAAAATATTATATCTCATGCACTGGTATCGATTGTCAGCATGTTTATTCTGTACAATGGGCAAGAAACATGTATCTTACTTGACAAATGAGTCATTTTGCTTCATGGCATCACAATGTTGCAATAAATCAGATTTTTCTACTCCCTTACCAAAATTGGAAAACTTATGTCAAGTGTGTACCAAAGCAATGTAACTTGATGCATATAGATTGCATTACCTTGCTTAGAGGTGCACATGAATGCACAACATATCCTACAACCACTGTCCACACCCTCAACCCCCTTCCAAATCTTCTTGGCTAAAGTTGAAATGTGCTATACTCTGATCAGCTCGTACTAGGCGGGACTCATAACATTGTGTACTGATATTGAATAGTGTACTCACAGCAAGTCGCAGCGCCTATGGGAATTGCGTTTTGAGGGACTGACGCACGCTTTTGTTAATTTCGGACTTTATTGACTCGCATATTACGAGCTGATCATATTATAGTAGTCTAAAATTTCAATCTATTCTTTAATAATGCTGAATTGAAACTCAACAGATTTTATTCCAAAAATTAGAATATTCTTAGAATAATGTTCAAAGTGTTGGATACAATATTCAATAACAATTAAATTTTAACAAGCTGCATGTATATAATGTACTAATGAGCACTTGTATGTTTTTGCAGCGGTTAAGAAATCTACTGCAAAAAGCAGAAATTGGGAAAACAATGTTTACTTTGTTACCAATGTCAATACCAGCTCAATTACAATTCTTATTACACAACCGATTGGTTGATGGACAACATTTGAGTAAAACTTGTTAAATAGTGTATAATTTGAAATTGATGAGTTGCAGGCTACTAAATAAAAGTTTGCCTTACTACTTTTTGGTAGAAAAGTAAAAGCTAAAAAAACATTCTTCAACAGCGATACATGGTGAACAAAATAATACAAAACTAGTACAATAAATTTATCTTATTACTTCATTTAATCAAAGTTTTATAATCTCTGTAGTGTAGTGCAATATTCATTGTTTTAATCTTAATTATTATTCATTTAGATACTAGCTATTAATTTCATTGAAGATTGCACTTGAGCCTTTTTAAATATTTGATGACGATAATGAAATGGTCAATACGAAAAATCCAATCTCTCTTGAATATTAATCAAACACAAAACAATTCCTACATGTATACTTTTTGTGATCTTAAAGAGTAATTTGACTGTCCTTTGGGCTTAAAAACCCAGAACTAAAAAATGAACAAGGGCCAATAATCTGCTGTCTTTGTCAAATTTTGTATATTGTTGGGGTATGTTTTCCGAATCCCAGCCGCTCCTACCTAACCAATCCAAAATGTAGAATCCCATGCAGGTTTATTCAACTCTTTGAGTTAGTGAGGTTTAATACACAATTACTGTCAGCTGTAGTATCTTGCTGCATGTGCCATGTATTTCATAACCGGAATGTCAGGAGTAATTAACTCGTCAATACATACAATATGATTACAATTTTAAAGGGACATTAAGAGATTCTGTTGTTGTTTTTGCTTTTGAGATCCGGGTAAATATCTTCTAGAAAGAATGGTGATGTGACTTTGTTTTAAAGTTGAGGAAAGGTTATAAATCCTGATTGGGTTTGTTATTCCATTCAAGATCATAATTGAATATTTTCAGCTTTTACTAACACTTCCTCTTATAGGCCGCATGAAATTAATTTTTTGGTTCTTGTCAGAAAGAATCATTATCATGGATTGACATGGATGGGCGAGTCCCCCCCCCCTTTTTACAAAAATTGGTTAAAAGTGATTCACATTGCTCAAATAACTTTTTTTATCATCATACTGACTAGCTGGAGCTTTAAAATCAAAATTTATACTTACAATTGAAAAAGATAAAAAATATGGACCAACTCTAGAAAACTATGCAGGCGGGGACGAGAACCAAAAAACTGATTTCATATGGCCATATTGAAGTTGAGCCAAGTAATCACATTTGGAGCTCACAGATGATATTCAAAGCCTACATTCCATTTTTATTCAGCAAGCCGGAATCAGATCATTTCCTTTCGAGATGTAGTAAAATGAGATGCCAATCTCACACAATCTCTGAATGACCCTTTGAATTAACATCATAACAATAATTCATAAAACCATTTATACACTGGTTGATAGTATGAATTGACTTTCAAGACTTCTTCAGTTAGCTACACATTTAACATATCCTTTGTAATAGTAGTAGTGGTATAAAAAACAACATGCTGGCAAAATAGTATACATAATTCAGTTGTCCATTAATGTAATGGTTGAAATATAATCATGAGGTAAGGCGACCGAAAACCCCCTGCTGTACTGTATATATAACAGGCAGGTGTTTTTTTTTTTTTTAGCAAATGACTCTAAAAATCACCAATTTGAATAAATTGCTATTTTTTTTGCAATTTTTTCCCTCATGTTGTACTCATTTTTTTGGTCTTAGTTTTGCTAAAGCAGCTGATTTTACATGCATACAACAATATCCATCAAACTCAGTCCATTTTTGGCCAAAAAATGGCTGATTTTACATGCATAGCAAATAATAAAAAATAAAAAAAACCTAAAAAATGGAAAATCTGGGTCGATTGGGTCTGTAGAACAGGATTTTTGGTCGCCTAAAAGATGGCTTGTTAGATTTCACAAGCCAGTATGGAGAGAATGAAATGAAACAATCCATCTTACACAGATTATATTTGTACCATTACAAGTATTTAAGATGGTTGAACATTTAGGTTTATATACCTTATACAAAAAATTCTATAACTTTTCAAGAATTTTTAAATACTCATTTGACAATACAAGTTTTGCCATTACATAATACAATCATATTCCAAATAATTTACCCACAACTAAGTTAGTTGGTGAGTCCAAGAGACAACACACTCACAAATGGCACTAGGAAGCAGGCTCTTTTCCTGCACATGCACAACATACATGTACATACTACGTATAGCTAAGGTGCAAAAGGTTGTAATGCATCGCACGGTTTAAGCGTTTTTGGGATAGTAAATATCAAACGTTGCTGTTGTTGGATGACAGTAAAACTGTTGAATAGTAATAGCTGAGCTGTCTAGAATTTATGAATGGATGGGGGATATAATAGTAGATAGTGACATAAATGGTGGACTATTCCAGTTGAAATCCATACACCCCCATGGAAAAAATGACCTTAATCTCCCACACAGTAGATTTCAAATGGAGTCACCCATTCAAAATTCACACTCCCAGTATGGAAGATTAAGGTCCTATCTTCCATAAGGGGTGTATGGATTTCAACTGGAATAGCCCAATTTGGCACATCACTTACCTGAAGGCAACAAACTCTACTTGATTCTAAGTATTTCTTTTGGTTTATTTACCATTTATATGCCAATGAGTTTGTCAGGTTTTTAAAAGTTTTATATTTCTTTGAAAAGAGGAGCTAAACTTTTTGGTCCAAGGTTTCATTTTGGAAGTTTTAGGATCTTTTTTCAAAATTCACATGTATGAAAAATGAAAATATGGGTTCTATTGATGTTTATCTCCCAACCATGTAGAGAGTAATGGTGGATCAGGGTCTACTGTGGGTTGGGCTTAAGAACTAAAGATACATTGTAGTCTTTGCAAATTGGCCTTTCTTGACAAATTCCTGGTTATGTATCTTGCTACCATGTGATATGGCTTCAAATTTATAAGTGAAATTGCATCTAAAAAAGAAGGAAAAGAGAAGGGAGACCTTTCCTCTTTCCAATCAAATTCATAATCTACATGTGACAAAACAGGGACTGAATAAATACTCCACCTCGATGTGTAATACACCAATAAAATTTCAAAAATTAAGTCTTAATATAAAAAAAACCTTTTTAAGAAATAAGTTTCTTAATCAAAATAAACACTGATCCATAATTTACAAGTTACAGTAGTACATTTTGTATCATTTACAATACAAATTATTTAATTAAAATATTTTTTTTTTTGCATGTCATTTATATCATGTTGAGACTAAGACCTTGGTGGAGGCTGCTGATATGGGTTATATGCAGGCTGTTGTTGTCCATACTGTTGTTGTGGGTAACCTTGTTGAGGAGGATACTGATACTGCTGTTGTGGGTACGGGCCCGGAGGTCCTTGGGCCTGAGGAGGGGGGTTCCCATATGGGTTATATGCTGGCATTGGGGCATACCCACCATATGGAGCATATGACGGCATAGGTTGATATTGTTGTGTAGGGTAACCTCCTGGTGCTTGTCCTCGTGGGGGTGGATTCTGATATGGCATACCTGCATTAGGTGGTGGTGCTTGACCTCCATATGGAGGATAGTATCCTGGTGCTGAGGCAGGGGGCGCTGAACTAGGGGGCGGTGCTGAACCAGGGGGCGGTGCTGAAGAGGCTGGCGGTGCTGAACTGGCAGCGGCACTTGGTTGTTGAGATCTCTGGGGAAGTGTTGGCGGTCTTGCAGGTGGAACTGTATTATAAGAGAGAGAAAAAACAAGATAACATGTGTCAAATTGTGGCAAGATACTAAGTATTATGTTGATCCACCGGTTTACCTAAAATAAACTTAATAAAATAAATCCAAGTAGTGCCAATGTACTATAAGCTAGAATCAAAACAAGATTTAGCAAAACACCCATTCCTGGATCCTTCCAGCTGTGTTTATTTTTGCAAATTTTGTAACCAATATAATGAAGTATACAAGTTGGGGTTTAATAAAAAGGAAAACTCAGATGATCAGGGCTATAAAATCAATCTTAATATCGCTTGACAACACCCAGTTGCTAAGTTAAACAGAAATCCAAAACCTCCCAGTTGTTACCATTGGTATCCTAATAAATCGTATCCTATACCCGCTTCTTATCGCCTCTCACTTGAGGTGAAAATAACCAAAGACAGCTTGCAGGAAGTATTACAAGCCTGCTGAAAATATACAGGGTGTCTCACTCAAAATCACATCCAGATTTTGTTTTATACAAGGTTATTATTATTATTGATTACTAAAATAAATTCAATCCCCATTTTAACCTTGGTGAGGCGGTGACGTCAGTGCACATACCATTGCATGCAGCTTCTAATTGTACACGTTCACTCAAAGCAATGGTGTACACACATGCACGTTTAAAGACGCTGCATCTCAATAAGACGAAAATGGTATAAAAGAAAGATTCATTACTTTGATCCATCAGCGTTTTGTTAATCATCAAAATGAACAGAAAGAAAACAAGCAAACAAACATGTAAACAAACAAGCAAACAAAATTAATCAAAAGTTTCAAATCAGTTATAAAGCGGCTTGCAAGAGACAACCTATGTACACAATGTTTTGAAGCAGTTTGAAGAATAAGTTTGAAAAAGTCTTGAGACGCCTGTGTTGCATTTGTCCTGGGAAGGCAGGCTTTACTGCGCAGCGCTATGTAATAATGTCATAATGGCTTATGGGTTTCAGTAATCTGGTGTTGACAAACTGTCAAATGGTTATCAGGGTTACAACTAGCTAGACAGCTAGTGGCTGGCACAGTTTGTAGCAGAGATTTTTGCATTCGTAAACTTTCACACATCGCTTTTATAGCATTTACTTTTTCAATGTGCTGGTAACATTGCTTTTTCGTATTTATTTTCTGACCAATACCTTTTCCAATTGAGACACTTGTTGAACATTACTGTCTTTATGATTTTTCTAAATTCCCGAAAATTTCAGGTCTGTAAAATGTCCACGATTACCATAGAGGCCGGTCAATTGGTTAATTCCTCTTACCCTGGGGAAGCTTACTCATACTATTTATTTCCATGCTCATATCTGACACATGGTATTTACAACAACATCTCGCTATAACTGAATGACTGCTGTGGTTTAGTGAACCACATGGAGAGTATTACATCAATGACATAATATGCTTCAGAATACGGACTCTTCTCTGCATCTTGCCAGCGTTAGAAATAAGGCCACATAAGGCTTATACATTGCATCTTGTTCCAATGTCCTAATCCAACAAAATACACTTCAGTCTTAAGCCTTCGACTAAGCCTATACACTATGGCTTGTCCTTATTTGCCTGCTTATTTGATAGGAGATGCAATGTGCCATTGTGGCGTATCACATTGCTATAAACCCACTCCTTTTCAGCCTTCCCCCCTCCCGGGCTTCTGCATTACCACCATTTTTTACCGTGCTGCAGGTTGGCTCAATAAATCATAATCCTCTTTTTGTAGGTAGTACTCATGGATTAAAATTAAAAATCATTTTTCCCCTTTTATCTTTTTGGTTCATGTTGGTGGTAGGTAAATGTTTGTGTTGGTAGTAAATGTTCTGCTGGTGCAATTGACAGTAATGTCTACTCCCTAGCTTCTTAGGTCCGATTTCTTGAAGTTTGGCTAGTGGTCAGGCTTCCTTAGCCAGTAGGCTAGTCCTACCAATGTGGATCCATTTTATTGATTTCTTATTCTAGCTGATGTATAGTGTGAAAGTTTAAGCACTGGTGTACAGGACTATGGCTTAGGAAGCCTGAGCCATGCTTCGAGAAACCGGCCTTTACTGGCCTCTTGATTATGTTCCACATGTCGTTGTTTTTTAAATCTCTTGTATGGTTCAGTTCATAGAAATAAAATCTATGTGAATGATGTGATATTAATAGCTCTGTTAATGTTATGTCTCATTTATTGATTGAAATTGAAGTACAGTGCATGGCGGTTAATTTGCTCACATGATCAGCCATATTCTTGGAGAGTTTCATTTCAAGATGAACCGACTCACATGTATGCAGATATCTACCATGTGCAATGAGCAATGAGGTGAAAAAGCAATAATCTTAGCGGTCCAACTCAACAATAAAAACAGCCAAAAATAGACAGGTTCTCTTGAAACTCAGCTTGAAACAGTAGAAGAATACTGTATTTGTTAGAGCAAATACAAAACAATTTATAAAATGCTTCTATTTTGGGATTTTTGTTTGCTTCACTCATTTTTACTTGAAATGGTGTGTGGCTGCAATAAGAGCTAATAACGTAATGAACCTCTGTCAATCAAAAGCACCATTGGTAGAGACAAGAAGCAATATTTGTAGTTGATAGTATCAAAATACATAGGAATGGATATTCTAAAAATGTATGATGAGGAAAAAACATAACTGTCAAAATGAATTTGGTAGATATCTTTTGAGACATCAAAGATTGTTGGGTGGCTGGCCTATGTGAGTCACTTGCCCTTATCAGTTCACATTTAGTACAGCCTGTCCGGATGCAAGGGGGTAATCGGATAAACTGAAGGATGCACGGCCAGGTCTACTCACAAGTGTTATTGGTATTTTTTCATGTACAAGTAAAAGGGTTTTTTGGTGTACATGTTGTTAGTGTGTGGGGGATTGGGTTGTGTGGAGTGGTACACTTGTAAACACACCCCCACACACCCCTACTCTCACTGACAGGAAAGCAAGGACCTCAGTAAGGTCATAACTTTATCCTATCTACCTGAATTGTTGTGGGTCCATGTTTTCCTTTATTTTTTCCTGTGTGTGACCTCATTTGGATAGATAAATACAAATGCACACCCCACATGTACATCCCCCACCTGCCCCTTGCTCTTCAAGTTATATTCGCTCCAGTACAGGCTGAGACAGAGGATGATTTAAGGAAGCCCCATCATGCACTGTAAAAGTGTTATCACTAGAGTTTCAACTGCCACTTTACTTCTCAAATCCCATTGAACTCTGTGCGAGAGATGTTGTTTTGTTTTAGAATTGCCCGTGTGTCATTATTACTTGGTCGATTTCAGATCTAAAGTGATGTATGCATGAAGGATAATTCACACCTTCTGTAGATAACATAAAATGTGAAATCGACCAACCTTTTGAAGGTGTTTTTATTGTAAATATATCTGTCCAAATTCAAATTTAACCATGCACGTGTGTATGCAGTGGGCGGGCAGTGGTGTCATGTTCACTCGCACAGCTGTGCTAACCGCAAGATTTGCTGGGAAGTGCTTAAATCATCCTCTGATGAGGCTGAGCCTACACTCCCAACAATGAATGTTGTTTATAATGCATCATGCTATTTTGAGATCTTTTGAACCAACTGCAAGCACTGCGACTACTATTATGTGTAGGGGGTGTTCAGGAGTGACGGTGTGTGTGTGTTAGTGATTACATACAATCCATGCATGCTGTGAGCAGCCAAAGCAAGCTTATTCCACAGACGCAACATTTTCCAGCAAAAATTACAAAAACAAAACACAACCCAAGAAACTAAATAAGGAATACATTCAGATCTCTAGCAGGCCAAGGATTTCCTGCACAAATCAAGGGGCAGCACAAGAAGGACCTATCTGCAATAGCTCCCAGGTGTCATATTTGTTACATGTGTACAATACAGAATGTAGAAATTGCCAAATGTCCATAAGGTAGCTATTACAGATAGGACCTTCTTTCCCTAACCCTCAAATCTTGATAAAAGGATAAACTTCTGTCAAGTAGGATTTCCAGTTCTTCATAAATTTTCAATTGTTTTACTTATTTTGTAGTTTGGGTTTCCATGCCAAAATTGCTTTGTAATCCCTCGATAGTATAATATCATTCTTAGCTCAAAGTCAAACATTATAATAATCTGAATTAAATTTCAAATTTGCCAATTTCTGTTTTGATCTCCATAACGATAGTGACTTCCTGCTCACAGGATAAATTTTGTACTGATGCAACTGAGATAACATTTAAACTTGAACATCTTGTTCACTTTCATTATATTCTTTGTAATAGTTTGTCTTCTGTTAAGATTAATTGCCAGCCATTGTACTCCAGCATTTTGTATTCTAGCATTTTGTATTCTAGCATTTTGTATCCCAGCATTTTGTTTTCTAGTATTTTGTATTTCCTTCGTTGGTTGACCCAGGAAAGCGATGTTCAGGACACTCATTAAAAGTGAACTAAAGGGCATTTTATTTACTTCCATTACTTGTAAACCCTGTAGCTGTACTCAATGTCTATTAAAGCCTTAATGTACAATCTTTTTTCAGAATTTTCCTTTATTTTTTTCAAAACAGATTTTTTGGCATATTTGTAATACTTACACATGTTCCAACTTAAATCTATGAGTAAACTGTCAAATTCGCCCTATTTGTAGTAAAACGGGATGATTTTCTGTTGGTCCGACATATTATGAGATTATGATAATATGTCGGAACGACTCTCTAAATCATAGTCTCCTCTGAAGCCAGTTTGGTTACGCTCCTCCACATGTGGAGGAGTGTAACCAAACTAACTGGGAGTGGCTGCGTGGGAGACTAACTCTGAGGCTGCATTCGCCATTTAGTGCGAGATATTTCGAGTGATAGAGGTGAAGTTTATGATGTTGTTTCTTTGCAATTTCTCATTGTTTTTCGCGTCCAAATGTATTGGGAACTTTCATAATGATTGCATATTACCATTTTGAAAGGAAAAAACAAAAATCTAAAAATTTAAAAAGATCGTACATTAAGGCTTTAAAGTGTTAATAATAGGGGAAATGACAATGTCTTTTTACAGATTGTGAGAATATTGCCTTTTATTTTGGTCTAATTTAAGGTGGCATATTCATCTCTAAATCTGACATTTCAGGTTGTGAATCATTTGTTGGAAGTAAGCAGTAAATTCTGATTGTACTATCAGTACAAATGTTCATATCCAGGAAGCAAAACATGAAGCAAACATTATCCGACGAGAAATATGGCTATAAATGAAATGCGACATGGGGGATATGATAACACTTTTTTTTCTTCATTGAGGAAGTTTTGTGATGTTTATATGCACTGTATTATTTTAAGTGTACGTGTACGCTTACATGCTAAAAATATGCTCATCATATTTGAGCATATGCTCATCATATTTGACCACACAGTATTATAATCATCAATTGTGCACGCTGTGGTGTAACTAGACTCACTCATGAACCAGGACCACCAAGTCAAGGGGGCACAATTTCAAAATTTTCCTTCTCACCCTTTACTTTACTAGGACAAAATATGCTCAATGCGCACAAAAATGTGGAATTTTAGCGCTGAAATGAGTCAAATTATGCACATTGCAACTTTTGGCCAATTTTGTCCTGGTATTTCGAGCCGGGGAAGGAACTTTCCCCCCTGCCCCCAGGTCAGTTACACTTTTGCTCATGAATGAGGGATCAATAAGGGAAGGGGTCAACTGTATTGTCTGTGAGTGAAATCTTTTTTTGTGGAAAAAAGGTCCACTTCTTGGCAGTTCAGGCAGGCCTAGGTAGCAGGAAGCTAGTATCCTGATTGGGCTCAAGACGCTGCCCCTTACCCCCTCTGGTTATGACAATGTACATGGAACAAATATCATACATATTATAATGTATTTATTGCAAATGAATATGTTTTTAGTTAATAGCAATTTCAATTTCTTGCTTTAAAGCATTTCACAGAATATCTGTGTTCTAAATACGATCAAATGAGATTATTTTTTATTTCCTCGTCACCGTATATTATTATTATCATGCCATCTGCTATTTTGGAATCATTGCTTTTATTGTTTGAACCATTTGGAGGATAATTCATTTAATACAGGCCTGTAGCCAGGATTTTTTGTGGGGAGTGTGATTTTGAAAAAGTGGACTTTTTCCAAGGGAAGGGGGCAATTCTGTGAAAAGTGGGCTTTCTTCCCCAAATTTTGACTTTTTTTGACCAAAAAAGCTTTAAAAATATAATATTTTGGCTCGCTACGCTCGCAAATTCATAAATTTGTGGACTTTTGGCTTGATTTAATATTCCCCAGTTTGTAATCCCAGCAAAAGTGAAAAAAAAGAAGGTATTTTTGAAATGAAAAATCTGGCCAAAATGAGGAAAACAGTTTGATAAAGTTGAAGCCTCATTCAAATACATGCAGCTAAATTTCTCTACATAAGTACAGACATTACAATTTCATGTAAAATGTTTTATATGTCTTTAATACATGGCTTACGGCTTAAACCTGTAGAAGGCTATGTTAGCACATCTATGACACTTACAAATGTGCCAAAATCTTGAATTTTGATGATTTTTACAATCCTCCGGATGAGCAAATCACAGAATGGGTCTTCAACTCTATTTCTTACTTCTAGGTCTGGAATTCTGGATTTTTATTTTATGAAAGGGTAATTTGGTGAAGCATATTACATGTGACTGTGACATGAAAGCAATTATTTCAATATCAAAACACTTTACATAATAAGCTGTGATATAATGAGCAATTCCACTGCTCTGTAGAAATTTACCCTTCATGACTAATTGACAAGCAGGGGTGGGCCCAAGGATGTTTTTTCTTTAAATCTTGAATGGAAAAATTGGCCTTCACCCACCTAAAAAATACTTTTTATACTTGAAACAGTTTAATAATATGAAAAAGCAGTCCCATTGTTGATTTTCTTTCTAATTTGAACCTTCTCGGACATTTTTACCCTGAATAATTGACTTTTGTGTATTTTGTATTTTGAGCATACAGGCAGTCCCCTCATTCCCTTCCTCCTGCTTACAGTTTAATATTAAAAAGTGGTCCTTTTAATCTTCCTCTCTAATTTAGACCTTCTTGGACATTTTTACCCTGAAATGTAAACTTGTCTCAGTTGTGTGTGTGTGTGTTGGGGGGGAATGAGAATGCAGACATCCTCTAACCCCCCCCTCCCCTCAATATAACTACCAACAAAATACAGTCAAATGAAACATCAACTGATTCAATTGTGAAGATATTCATCCAGGTTTAATATTCCAGTTTCATATTCCAATTTAATATCAACTGATTTTCTAAAAAGTTCCCCTCTCAAATTATTCTGTCACTTATTTTCCTATAAATGTACCAAGGTCAAATAGCCCACACAAAATCCAATAAAAATGAGGGAAATAGAATAAATTGTCAATATTTAAATACCAGAAACAGAACCAATTACATCAAGGGCAATGACTACAATGTGTATTATAAATCAATTATATACAATATATTCTGAATGTGTACTATATCCTAATGAAAATGATTGATTCTGAAATTATGTCTGAAATTAATTGGCAACCTCTGCAGATTAAATTCAAACTTCCCTCTCCTCATGGTTAATTTAGAATTGGGTAGTAATAATGAAAGTATGCCGTCCTTCGGAGGGGACGTTAAGCCGGTCCCCTGTACACAGAGCCATTATCTGTCAAATACTTCGCAGTCAATTTCAAAAAGACTAGTGTTTACCCCTGACTGTTCCCAACCCATCCTGGTGTTCAAATAGACCCCAAAGGAGATAAGCTTCAATAGAGGCTTTCTTGGGTTATCCAGGGTTGTCAAAACCCCGAACAAATCAAATAAATAAAATTATATTCATGACAAAAAGCAGAAAAGCATTAACAAACAAACAGATTTAATCAAAAATTGAGCAAACCAGTGACAGGCTAAATTTGAGTATGGTGATTGGAAAATATTCAAATAAACTTTAATTTAAAATAAAATTTAAAAAAAACACTAAAAGAATGTTTTGAAGCAAGTTTTCCAAAATGTTTACCTGTTTTTAAAATGTTTTATAGCATATATACACCATATAAACCAACATTTTCCGTTTGCTGACCTGAGTTTGCTGAGCACTACTTCTTTGCAGCACTCCAAGATGTTCAAAACATCTAATTATCATTTAATTATTTCTGACAAAGCATACACAGAAGTAAGGTTTGATTCTTGGAATTGCCTCATCCCGGTGCCTCAGCGTATGTTACAGTTTTTGATCAGTAAACATAGCATTGAATCCAGGAAACCAAACTGGCTCTTACCATGTATGTATAATTGGTAAATTTGAGGTAATTAGTGTGTGTTATGAGCATTGTCCAGGGAAATATCTGCAAGAATGAGTTCCAAATTGTTCAGGGGGCACACCACTAAATAAATCTCCCATTGATATATACTAGAGTCCGAAGTTTTCCGTTTTACGGAAAACGGAAGAAAATCACGGAATCGGAGGTACAACACGGAAAGTGACATTTTTGTATGATGTGACAAAAATTGTTAAAAAATAAAAGAAATAAATGTTAAAAACAATCATGAGTTGTATGTCAATTTTTATGATAAAAATACTGTTTATAATACTAAAATAAACGTATATTACCAATACATGAACCCCCTATATCTCTCCAAACATCGTAATAGTCGGCCTATTATCGTGAGAATATTCCAATCGGAGCATATTGATCGCGATATTGAACATTTATTGTGATATTAATATCGTTGTTTATACATTTTAAGCGTTATTCAAGGCACGGATTTACAAATTTTACAACACGGATTACAACACGGAAAATGGATTTTAGAAAACGGTAAACTTCGGACTCTAATATATACACATAAAATAAGTTACATTTATCTTTCTGTCACAATATTTGGATTGGATTTTCTTAAGAGTATAATTTATGCAATTTTCAGATTCACTTTTGAGCAACGAGCACATGAACACTGCTACCCTTATCTTCTGCCAGCCTGCTGTGTTTTGGGGGCCCAACTTTTTGACCAGATCAAGATGTACCATTCTGAGGTATTCTGAACATTGATCAATTGCATATCTTGTAATTTAATCAAACAATCATGGTTAATCATCTCGCTCCAATGGTACACCCACTTGTGTGCAGTATGGAACCTGTTTTACAGGAACTATCAGTATCAAGGGTTACACCAAAATGTGAAAGGATTTGGTGTTGTGCTCCCTTGATCTCAATCTACTTCAGTGGTTTTCTCAATTCCCAATTTAATTAGGGCTGATAAAGTATGCATTCTGCTTAACAATTATCCCGGACAATTATATGCCCTGCATGTTGGGTTTTTACAGGGTGTCCCAAAATATCAGGCTGCAACGAATGTAGTGATATTTAATCATTCAGAGTTTATATAATGTGAAAGCCAAATCTTTTATACTTTGTTTGGCTTATAATTGGTGAAAATTATTTGGTTTTTGTTACTCTGTGTGTCACTAAAGTCCCAACTAATGCTTGTGTTAATCATAAGATACCATTACATTTGTCAGGTCAAGCTATTTTGGGACACCCTGTAGTATATACTAGCTCATACTAGGCTCACTATTAAGTATCTTTTCAGTATTATTGATGTAGGCTACAGGCTGTATCATTAATGATTGTTATTCATCAAAACCTATAAATCAAAATCCTATAGTCTAATAAAAAAGTAAGTTCTAAATCTATAATATAAAATCCTACAAAATCCTAACCTTAACCCTAAACCTTGGACTGTGGTCCAAATGGCAAGAGAACAGTGTGCAATGCCTGCTACAGTCTGTCCACTTAGAAGTACAAACCAAATCTGTGGCATCGGGGGTCGATGCTTTGCGTCACACGCGAGCGCGACGCGACGCGAAAAGAGCGTGGTGCACAAATCGCGCAGCACTTGGCACGCCAAAGAAGCATTGCACTGAAATAATTATTCTCATACCTCCAGTTTCCGAGGTCTATTTACTTAGTACTTCTATGTGGACAGACTATACATTGTCTTTTCTTCTTCTGAATCTTACATGGTTGTAAAAAAAAATCTTGTCTACACAAAAATATCTCTTCAGAGCACATCACACTGATCATGCAGCACATCCTGGCAGCACAAAGTTTAATAATAACAAGCAATTAAATATCTTTATTTCCTGGCTTTCAAGGCCTTGTATTTTCTTTAACCATTAATAACCAGCCTCTTCATATCTACCTGTCTGAGCCTCAAGGTCTGTACCGTATCTTAAAGATTTGATTGTCACAGATAATATTGAAACTTAAAGCAATAATATCAGATCAGATTTAATGTTGATAGGAATAGCATGTATGAGCAGATAACTAACTCCAGAGGGCAGTATTCACATGATACAGATGCAGCAGAGTTCTTGATTGAAAAGCAATATTGTAATACTAGGCGGTTACCCGTATTTGGCGGTTCTCGGCTGTCACAATTATACCTGGCTGATGGTGACTGTACCCACCAAGTTTTATGCCCATAGGACAGTTTTTCCTAATTTGACCTCAGATGACCCCTTGTGACCTCGAAATGACCTGCCAAAATTTGGCTCTAAATGTTGACTGAACCCACCATGTTTCATGCCCATACGACAGTTTTTAGTAATTTGACCTTGGATGACCCCAAAATGACCGTCAAAAATTTGACTCTAAAAGTTGACTGTACCCACCAAGTTTCATGCCCATACGACATTTTTTACTATTTTGACCTCAGATGACCCCTGGGTGACCCCAAAATGACTGTCCAAAAATTTGACTCTAAAAGTTGACTGTACCCACCTTCATGCCCATACGACAGTTTTTACTAATTTGACCTCAGATGACCCCTGGATGACCTCGGGTAATCTTGGCCCACTTACCGAAACAAACTTGTTCTGTATAAATAAATAAATAAATTTTGGATTTATAAAGCGCCTTTCTCCAGATCTTAGAGGACTCAAAGCGCTGTAATTTCGCTGCAATGGTGAATCATCACAATCAGATCGCATCAACTAGGTTGCTGCGACGGCAGCGCACACCTATCCGCATTTAGATTGTAACATCCACCAATTATCTGTGCAGCTCCCCAAATTCCATTGGGTGAAGGAAGTTTTGATAACCAAACAACTAATCACCGATTTTTTGCGATACAGGAGGAAACCGGAGATCCCGGAGAAAACCTGCGAGAGCGAGCATGGAATCGGGATAAACCAAGTGCACATGAGTCCTTGGGCGCGCCGGGCTTGAACCCGGGACCTCAGTGGTGCAAAGCGAGGGAACTACCGCTGCGCTAACTCGCCCTCCCATGTATGAGGTCCAGATGCACCCACCCACCAAGTTTGAGGAACGTGCGACCCCTAGTCTCCGAGAAAATAGGCGGAAAACAGTTTTTACTAATTTGACCTCAGATGACCCCTGAGTGACCTTGACCCACTAACCAATACAAACTTGTTCCTTCTTAGGTCAAGATGCACCTACCCACCAAGTTGCATGCCCATATGACAATTTTTACTAATTTGACCCCTAGATGACCTCTGGTGACCTTGACCCACTAACCAATACAAACTTGTTCTGTCCCGGGTCAAGACGCACCCACCTGCCAAGTTTGAGGAATGGGTGCCCCCCAGCCTCTGAGAAAAACAGTTTTTACTAATTTGACCCCTGGATGACCTCGGGTGACCTTGACCCACTAACCAATACAAACTTGTTCTGTAAGGGGTCAAGCTGCACCCACCCACAAAGTTTGAGAAACGTGCGACCCCTAGTCTCCGAGAAAATAGGCGGACAGACAGACAGACAGAGTCACAGACAGAGACAGAGACAGACTACCAGTATTATTATATAGACTAGGCGGTTACCCGTATTTGGCGGTTCTCGGCTGTCGCGATTACCTGGCTGATGGTGACTGTACTCACCAAGTTTTATGCCCATAGGACAGTTTTTACTAATTTGACCTCAGATGACCCCTTGTGACCTCGAAATGACCTTCCAAAATTTGGCTCTAAATGTTGACTGTACCCACCACGTTTCATGCCCATATGACAGTTTTAGTAATTTGACCTTGGATGACCCCAAAATGACCATCCAAAAATTTGACTCTAAAAGTTGACTGTACCCACCAAGTTTCATGCCCATACAACATTTTTACTAATTTGACCTCAGATGACCCCTGGTTGACCCCCGGATGACCCCAAAATGACCGTCAAAATTTGACTCTAAAAGTTGACTGTACCCACCAAGTTTCATGCCCATACGACAGTTTTTACTTGGCCCACTTACCGAAACAAACTTGTTCTGTCTGAGGTCCAGATGCACCCACCCACTAAGTTTAAGGAACGCATACGACCCCTAGTCTCTGAGAAAATAGGCGGAAAACAGTTTTTACTACTTTGACCTCAGATGACCCCTGGGTGACCTTGACCCACTAACCAATACAAACTTGTTCCGTCTTAGGTCTAGATGCACCTACCCACCAAGTTGCATGACCATATGACAGTTTTACTAATTTGACCCCTAGATGACCTCTGGTGACCTTGACCCACTAACCAATACAAACTTGTTCTGTCCTGGGTCAAAGCACGCACCCACCAAATCAAGTTTGAGGAACGTCGACCCCCAGTCTCCGAGAAAAACAGTTTTTACTAATTTGACCCCTGGATGACCTCGGGTGACCTTGACCCACTAACCAATATAAACTCGTTCTTCCTCATACCAAGCTGCACCCACCCACCAAGTTTGAGGAACGTGCGACCCCCGGTCTCCGAGAAAATAGGCGGACAGACACACAGATAGACAGACAGATAGATAGACAGATAGATAGACAGACGATGCGTATTATTATATAGATGTACCAACCCCGGGTACCAACTACCATATTTTTTTGTCAAATTTTGCATCAGATTACACAGCAGCACACTACGCAAAGCACAAATATTTTCCCTGCACAAAATTTCACGATTTGAAACAAACCATATCTTTTGTGGCATGTATTAAATAGCAAAATTGAAATTTTTTCTTAAAGGCCTATATAGGGAAAAAATATCTGGGAAAATGTTACGGAAAAAAAAAATCTGCGAAAATGTTGTGAATCCTTGGCACCCATGAAATTTTTTTAATGCAAACATTTTGTGATTTAGAGTAATCAATTTCATTGATATTTACAATGATAAATCGGAAGTGAGATTCCAATAGGTCTGTGTGAAACCCCAACATCTGTTCACTAAACACAGCCTGCGTACTCACCTATCTGTTCATATCATCCCATCTCACAACTGATAAGCTCAAAATATTCTATTCATAAATTCATTAATATTACACAGCCATAAGCCTCTACACCAAAGTCCAGGAACCTCACATGCTAAGTCCTTATATCACTGACCAGCAAATAGTTTGAATAAATTTCTTTTAAACAAGTTTTGGAAAAAATGGTGATGCCTAAGACCAAGAAAAACGGTAATAACAAGTTTTGTAGTTCTCCTGTACATAGAAGGACACTCACAAAAAGCCAACAGAATCTTCCATTAACACTGAAAATACAGCAATAATATGCTCTGTAGGATGCTTGTTCATCCTAAAGGACAAAAATTGATCTTCATAGCACAACTGATTGCATATATGAAATTCTGTGTACAAACTGTAACCACCCTTATTTAGGTGAAACATGAATTTGAGACTCACCTCAGTAAAATCACATCATTCACTGGAACAATTATGCAAACATCCTTTGTAAGGAATGTGATGCAAATTCAAGACACATAAAAGAATTCATCTAAGAGGTTTTATTTTATCTACCTGACCGTCGTTTTATCTTTTCAGTTTCTGTTTCCGTAACCGTAATAGTTTTTGTAAGTCATTGTTATTCTGAAGTGGTAGTCTCCCAGGTGTGGCCAATCTTTTATTCTAGCCTTTTGTTAGTTACTGAAAATTTGAAGCTCGTGAATTTCAGTTTTCGTTTTGGTAAGTTATATTGATTTTTTACATAAAACCTTGAGATGTGCGGTTGGGTGCCAATCTAGACAAAAGAAAAGTCTAAATTTTACGGTCCTAAATTCGCGGTAAATGGTACGGCTTCAATTGACTTGTGTTTGGTGTATATGCACTTACGCCTAGACGTAAGTGGCTCTTAAAAAAAGTCTTGCATTGAAATATATACTAACCATGTTGCCAAGTTATAAGCAAAAGTCTTTCATATTGGCGATGAAACGAAGCGTCTAAAATCTCCCAATGAGGCGCGTATAAGTGGTGATTTGGTAATCATGTTTTATATTGAAATGCAATACAAAAGAATTTGCATTGGAGCAAAGATAATGTATTCTATTCATGGCAAGCTAATCTGATAATTGGTTGGGCCTGTATGCAAGACTCGGGTTTATTTTAAATGTTTATTTTTGCAGAGCTTATTTTCAGTCATGGATCATACTGATAAATTTCGCGAGGGGGAGGGAGGGAGGGAGGGAGATACTTAAGTTGAGACTGAACAAGCGAGAGTGGGAGGGGGTGAGGAAGAAAGAGAGAAGAGGGAGAGACGGGAAGACTAGAAAGAGAAGAACTCGAGAGGAGAGAGTAGGGTCCGGGGACGGGGAGGGTGGGGAGACTGATCATATGGGGGGGGGGCAGGAGGAAGCAAAATAGGGAGATAGACATTGATACGAGTGAAGGGCGACACTGTGGCCCTGCATAAGTGCTTTGGGGTTCGACAGGCTCATAAGCGGACCTTTTGTGATTTTAGGGCTTATTTGCAACGTTTTTACAGAAAAAAGTGGACTTTGTCATTCGGATTGGCATGCATTTTGTCAAATCAATGTAGATCAATTTACCAAGAGGGCGCTAGGCCATTAAAAACACTGGTGTTAACATATTTTTTCTCTCCGGTTTTATTGACATAAGCAATCACCTCTATTGAAATAAGCTGATTGGTACTTCAGAGTTAACAATGAAATCAGATTACAGTAACTTACTGAATCCCTTGCGTTTTCGTATCTGAACAAAAGACTTACGGAAATTGAAAAGATAAAAAGACCCTGAGTGTCCCTCCCAGAGCCACAGCCTGGATACTCCAGTGACACTCCTAACTTCCTAAGGTACATCACAACACACAAGTGAACATTCTAGCTGTGTAAACAGCCATACATGTGCAATGAGCTATATTTACTTATCTAACTTTCAATAAAAAGTGACGTCACATGCATGTACACACAAATTAATTATACCCTTTTTTTATAAATGTGTCAATGAACTTTGCAAAAGTCTGTTGCATAGGTGGGATATGAAAAAAATATTTGTTCTTGATTAATATAATATACTCCTTGATGCCTACGATCTTCTATACATGGTTTGCATACATGTAGTTTATGTGTCTGAATTGTGTAGCCATATTTTCCATTTTGAGAAATGCAATGACATTTCCATTATAATCAACTGTAATTAGAAATCAAGTTATTCTCTAATTTGAAAAGGTTCACTTTTTTATGGAAGTAAGCTAAAATAATAAAAATATGCCTCAAAATATTAAAATTTTAGAAATATAAGGAGTCCTTTTTGAGTCCCAGAACATAACGGGGTAAAAAGTCCACTATAAACAAGCAAGATGTTTCTTCTGAAAAGAGTCTGGACACCCCCCCCATTCAAAAATATATATGTGACCTGTTTTAACACGAAATGAGCGTTAAGTCATAAGTTCAGGGTTTTAAGATGTTCTGATTGTTGAGTTGCTGTTCTTTGTTTGAAGACACCTGCATTGGCAGTGGTATGTTCTTTGTGAATGACGACAGAATTGATCAGAGTACAGCATATTATGTCCCCATTCACAAAGGACATACCACTGCCAAGAACCAAAGAACATCAACGTAACTGTTGGCACGTTTTGAAACTCCAAACTTGTGACTTAATGCTCCTTTCGTGGGAGCAAGTCACTTATATCATTTCTACAGGTCTGGTTTGCATTAATTCTTAATGTGATTGAATGTTGTACAAGCATGACTAATTGCAAAAGGGATAGCCAGCTTTATATCATATTAGGGTGAAATTAAATTCACATAATGAAAAAAACCCACAGATGTGCTTCTCCACATATGTTACGTCCACGGCCCCAAGGAAGAACAACTTTGTTGATTTGGGCCTCCGTGGTGAAATAAAGCTTCCTATCCTTCCTATCCTATCCTACTGTCTTCAACCCCTTGAGAACCAATGGGATATTTAAGATGAAATCCATACACCCCGGAAGACATGACCTTAATCTCCAACACGGGGGAGTGTGGATTTCAAATGGGGTCACCTGAATAATAAATTTGAAATATACATCCCCTTTGTGGGAGACTAAAAACATGTCTTCCATCTAGGGGGTATATGGATTTGAGGATTTCAACTGGAATAGCAAATAAACTCTGTAATTACACGGTTTCTGCCTGCTTAATTATGCAATATATTTATCTGAGTGACAATCCTCTTCAGCCCAATAACCATTCTTACCAGGTTGCTGATTGGCACAATAGTGTTCTTGTAACCAATCAGCATTTAGTACTCATGGGGTTAAGCCTCTTCAGCCCTACCACCATTCTTACCATGTTGCTGATTGGCTAAATCATAGTGTTCTTGTAACAATTCAGCAGATAGTACTCCCTCATGGGGTTCATCTTTGCAGTGCTTTCACAAATTCAGAAAAAAAAACCCCTTTTAGGACAATGACCTATGACTAACAGCAAGGATTTCCCATACTCTTATTACTTTTCTATGACAGAATGGTATTATGACTGTCTCTTGTATAAAACCCATTTCAAAGATAACCATCAATTAAAAACAAAAAATCTTCAAAATGTTCATGACAGATTTAATCTGAGTTGAGTACATGAAAGCAGGAAACTATTTTAAAGCAAAACTTACACAAAAAAAAGCACTTTCTAACCTGACCTTTGAAGATATGGTGAAATATATGCAGTGATTAAAATGTACTGTCAGATGCTTTTGTTGTCGCTTTGTTTTTGCTTGTTTTGCTGTGTCTTGCTTTTGTATTTTTGATAATTTTTAGTGCACATTTCTTCAACCAAAATGTTTGAAAAGAGTTACATGAGGCCAATAAAAGACCATTTGGTATAAGGTATTAAACATCAGAGGTCAGAAGGCTATGTGTAATTATCAGTTCTCAACAGTTCTTTTAAGCATGGCAAATTCTGATACACTGAAGGTGGAAATTTTCATCTTTGAGCTAGTCTGAATTACAATTTTGTTTGAAATTTCAAATAACTGTTTTGTGTTGTGTATCATTAACCTGAACCCCACAGGGTTGGGAGAGGGGCCTTGTATATTACCCCTATGCTGTTCCAGTGTAGGCACCCAGGGTGTGACAGATAGGCAGTAGGCACCCAGCGTGTGGGGTTAATCAATAAGATGATGAGTTGAGCTGGGTTGTGAGGCTCCGCCACCTTGCCTGGATATGGGGCATTTAAGAGCGTGCTTGTGTGAAAGAAGTTCAGAAAAACTCACAGCCCATACACCACAGCAGCAGCGTCATTTTGACCATGAATATACATCACTGATCACAAAGATACAGGCCAATATAAAAAGTCAGGAAACCTTGTACACCCATTAAATGGTTTTTGTCCAAACTTTGTATGGCGGTCACTTTTTGATCATACATGCAGCTTATTAACAAATATATGAGAACTTAAGCTTAAATGCTACACAAAATATCAACATCATGTACTAAAGGCAAAGTGGAAGCACTATACAACAAAACAGTATGGCTTTTCTTTAAATAGGTTTTCAGGAAGGAGAAAGGCTTCCTACCAGCCACCAAACCCTTAACTATAACTTGTTTCCCACCATATCCACTACTTTACTGGTTTTCCAATACAAAGCTGTGCTAATGTTAGTACAACAAGTTCATAATTTTACGCTTAACTTTATACCATTCAGATTTGCAATACATGTTAATAAGCCCTAGCGCCCTTCTGTTGTACTTACTCTCGTCGTGTTAAAAACTTGTAATTGATAAAAAACAATAACAACAATAAAAGTAATGGAAACAATGCTTAAGTAATTGCTAACCCAGCTTACACTGCTACATTCAAAACTTCAATTCACCAGCTAAGTGGTTACATAACTCCCTGGTAACTGGATCACGCACCTTTTGGAATTGGTAGTACATGCCATAAACTTTGTGTTGCGCTCATTGTGATCGTGGTGAAGAACTCAAAAGCGTGATCCAGTTGACATAATGATAATCGGATTAGCCTTGTTATGCTGCACTGTGAAACCCACCGTAACTACTTTGCCTTATTTTTCAAAGAGTTTCAACCATTTTTACATCACATTTATCATTAAAGAATGGTAAAACTGTTGAAACACTCTGCCATTTGTTAATTATCATTGTTAAAGTCTCCCATTTTTATATGCTTATTAGATGGCTGAATTACCAATGTAAAAAAGAGAAAACTGAAGCATCATAATAACAAAATTGGAAAAAGTCTATTTAGTACACCAATAATTGATGAAAGTAAGTTGTCCATCCAATTCTTGTATTGAGTTTTAAATCGCCGACAAAGTGACATAATAATCGGATTAACTACCATAGCAATAGATGAAAACAATTTTTTAATATATCTCGTTACACTACAAGCAGGTTGCACTCATCACCTGTGTATGTCTGCAATCATAGATTGAATACAATGCCGCTCTTTTGAAAGATATGAAAGATACTAATCTTACAGGTGCAAGTGATCAGCATGATATGGTTCAATGCAGAGGTACCGCGTCAACATACTTGTGAAGTAAAGTGTGCTGAGGCTTGTGGATCAACGTCTAGACGTTGTGCCTGTGCGTAGCGCACTATAAATCACTGCGCTTTAATTTGTGCTGCACGGAATAATCAAAAATTGTTTTTACATATTGCTATGGTAGTTAATCCGATTATTACGTCACTTCGCCAGCAAATAGCATGATAGCATATATGCAAATATCATGATATTAAAATCAATTCAAAATGGCAATGAAGATGAAGATGATACAATTTTGATAATGAAATGCAATGTGTGACTATGATGTCTGTTAAACCAGTAAGCCATCATACTCAAATTATGATAACAATACCTTTTTTATCCTCGGGTTTAGGTTGACTATTTGTAGTTTCCTCTGATGAAACAACATTACAAAACATAGACATAAAAATCACATGTACATAACACATAGACATAAATATCACATGTACATAACACATAGACACTTGACAATATCTGTTGGCCATTTGAAAATGAAATAAGATGCTACCAATTTCAAATAGCAATGAACATGAAGGTGACAACAATAATGTAATGCAACCCCGGGAATACAACTAGCTGTATGTATGATGCTTATTGTTTAATTTGGTGACTTATCAATACCTTTTTTATCCTCAGGTTTAGGTTGTGAGGTTGTAGTCCCAAAAGTTGCACTACCATCAGCAACATTCATATCTACTGTAAATAACAAGCAACAGGGAATATAATATACATTGAAATTGAGGAATCTTGTCAATTTAATTGATACCAAACTTGATATATTTTCCTTCTTTGTTACAAGATCTATACAAGACCGAGTAAATTTGTACCCAAATGCAATATTTCATACTAGAATGACTAGTAAGACAAAATGTGTGTTTTGAGAAAATGCAAATTGGATCTGCAACTTGGCTCTTTAAATTTCTCAACTCCTGAATGTCCAACTTGAAGAGCGTATCAAAGAACATACATCCCAAAGAAAAGGTGCTGCTAAGTCCACTTGCTGTGTACTCGCATTCACTCATACATGTATGATGAGTGTATTTGAAAAGGGATACAGACATGATAGTTGATTAGTGCAGCCTACTTATAGTGGAGGGCAATACATTCAAAAATTGTTTTCATCTATTGCTATGGTAATAAATCCTGCTACATCACTACTTCTACGTCGAACTGATGTTCAAAATGGTAGCGCGACTTTTGGGGCACAGTACTAGTTTCGTGATGAGACAACATTTCAATATACAGACAAAAAATTACATATACATAACACATATGGATACTTGACAATAATTGATGATAAAAATGTGGTTGTAGTCAACTTGTTGTACAGACAAGAAAAACAGAAGACATTGAAGGACTAGAGCCAGCAGACAATCTGCAATAGCTGCTGTATTGTAGATATTTGAAAACTTCTACATTCTATATTGTACACAATCTAAACATATTGCCCTAAACCCTTGACATGGAGAGTAGTGAATGATTTAAATTAGTCACAAGCTAAACTAAGAAATATATATGGTAGACTTCATAAGTAAATGATTCAGCCTCACTCATTCAACCTCTGCATAGTAATAGCAGCTAATCATTAAGGGCTGCTATATACTGCTTTAGAATATATTAAAATTACAAAGGATATGTCCTCTGTTCTAGATGAAGGCTATATGAAACATATTTTACAACATATATAGGCTATTATTTCAGCAGTAATTTCAATGCAGATGATGCAACCTACACATGAGACTTTCTTAGAGCAGGAACTCAACGCTCAACCCAGTCATTTTTTTGAGGCACTACAATTTAGAAGCATGTCTTTTACATTATTTCATATTGGAAAATGGTTATCTTCTTGTTTGGTTCTAGTTTGTCTTCAAATTCTCTAAAACCTTTGGACTATCCTTGGTATTATCTATGTATTTTCTCCTCCATTTTAGCACAATATCTATTTACATGCAGGGTTGTAGCTAGCAGAATTTGCGTGTCGGGCGGCAATTAACAGAATTTTCTTGATTTGGCATGATTTCAACAAAAGTGGACATTTTAATGATAAATTTGGTAAAATACACTTGCTTTTTTCAGTTTGAGTGGTGGGCTCTAGCATCAAAATGAACCTTCAGTGGTGGGCTCCAGAAGTGTGTGGTGGGCTCCACCGCCCACTGCCGCCCACCATAGCTACAACATTGTTTACATGTAATCGTTCCTACTTATTTTGTCAATTATAAAGGTGAATTTGTATTTAGTTACCCTTTTACTGTGCTGTATTGCAGCCACAGATTTTTACCCAAAGAGTACAGACTGAAAATGTTCTGTAAATAGCGCTATAGTGCCATCTTGGTGTGTCATGCATGGAGCTTGAAAGGCAAAATACCTCCGGCATTTATTATTGTCAAAGCACGAAATAGAACGGTAATTTGCATCTTCAAGCTTGAATATTACAAAGGTCTATGTGTGTAGCACTAAGAACATATTGGTACAACACAATAGATGCAGCTGCAAACAAGCAATCAAAGTTTACCAGGCACATTTTACCCTCCATGAGTGACACTCAAATATGGCAGAGTCAGAACTCATTGGTTCTACTCCATCGAGTGCAGCAATGATTAGTATAATATCTGAAATATAAAAATGGTGTTTATCACTAATGCACTTGTGAATTAACCATCGATTTTTAATGTTAATCCATCCAAGTTCATGTCTTAGGGATGAAATCAAAACTCGACCAGCGGTTGACCGGCGGTTCCGTCCGGTTTCTATTGTTCTACAGTACTAGTTTCGTAGTGAGACAACATTTCAATATACAGACAAAAAATTACATATACATAACACATATGGATACTTGACAATAATTGATGATAAAAATGTGGTTGTAGTCAACTTGTTGTACAGACAAGAAAAACAGAAGACATTGAAGGACTAGAGCCAGCAGACAATCTGCAATAGCTGCTGTATTGTAGATATTTGACAATTTCTACATTCTATATTGTACACAATCTAAACATATTGCCCTAAACCCTTGACATGGAGAGTAGTGAATGATTTAAATTAGTCACAAGCTAAACTAAGAAACATATATGGTAGACTTCATCAGTACATGATTCAGCCTCACTAATTCAACCTCTGCATAGTAATAGCATCAGTGTATAGCTAAGCATAAAGGGCTGCTATATACTGCTTTATAGTATATTAAAATTACAAAGGATGTGTCCTCTGTTCTACATGAAGTCTATATGAAACATATTTTGCAACATAGGCTATTATTTCAGCAGTAATTTGAATGCAGATGCTGCGACCTGCACATGAGACTTTCTTAGAGCAGGAACTCAACGCTCAAGCCAGACATTTTTTTGAGGCACTACAATTTAGAAGCATGTCTTTTACATTATTTCATACTGGAAAATGGTTATCTTCTTGTTTGGTTCCAGTTTTTGTTCAAATTCTCTAAACCTTTGGACTATCCTTGGTATTATCAACTTATTTTCTCCTCCATTTTAGCACAATATCTATTTACATGTAGGGTTGTAGCTAGCAGAATTTGTGTGTCGGGCGGCAATGAACAGAATTTTCTTGATTTAGCATGATTTTATCAAAAGTGGACATTTTAATGATAAATTTGGTAAAATACACTTGCTTTTTTCAGTTGGAGTGGTGGGCTCTAGCATCAAAATGAACCTTCAGTGGTGGGCTCTAAAAGTGTGTGGTGGGCTCCACCGCCCACTGCCGACCACCATAGCTACAACATTGTTAACATGTAATCGTTCCTACTTATTTTGTCAATTATAAAGGTAAATTTGTTTTCAACAACTCTTCCTATACCTTTGTACATGAGCCAACCGTTGTTAAACCGTGATGAACCCACACTTTTACTGTAGCGTATACGCGAACGCGAGCGAGACTACGCGTTACGCACGAGCGCGTAAAATTCGTCATGCCTGGAATCTTTGTGCGTATGCCAGCTTACAAGTTGAATTCAGTATTTTTCAGGTAGCGGCTAAACATTCAGTGCCGTTTTATTCTGTAGTTTTATTGCTGATATCAAAAGAGAAATCACTGAAGTGTTTGTAAGGCTGAGTGGCAATGATTAACTGACATTCCTCGTAAAATAATCGTGAATTATACGATATTTAGCTTCTTTTTGTTGTTGAAAGGGATTCAATCATGTTTCACTGTTGTTCATCACCGTTTAACAACGATGCGGCCGCGGCGTCGTCTGCGTGGTTTACTTCGCTCGGGCAGCTAAAGCTGCCCTCGCGAAGTAAACCACGCAGACGACGCGGCCGCATCGTTGTTAAACGGCGATGAACAACGGTGAAACATGATTGAATCCCTAAATTTATATTAGTTACCCTTTTAATGTGTAATACACAGCCACAGATTTTTACCCAAAGAGTACAGACTGAAATTGTTTTGTAAATAGCGCTATAGTGCCATCTTGGTGTGTCATGCATGGAGCTTGAAAGTACCTCCGGCATTTATCATCAAAGCCAGAAATAGAACGATAATTTGCGTCTTCAAGCTTGAATATTACAAAGGTCTGCGCGCATAGCACTATAATCAAATGCAGCAAACCTTTGACGAGCACGACTACCGCGATGTTGCAAATTCGGAGCTCAACAACGCGCATGGCACACAGTTCATTCATAAATTTCCACTCGGCAACAGCAGATTGCCTCAGCAGCCAATCAGAGACAAGTGCGTCCAACACAGTAAATATACGATGTATACTTAAAATACGGCGCTCGTCAAAGGTTTACTGAATTTGATTAAGAACATATTGGTACAACACAATAGTTTACCATGCGCATATTTGCCCTCCATGAGTGACACTCAAATATGGCAGAGTCAGAACTCATTGGTTCTACCTGATCGAGTGCAGCAATGATTAGTATAATATCTGAAATATAAACATGGTGTTTATCATACCTTTCTTGTCTGCAGGTTTAGATTGAGCACTAGGTGGTGCACTCGATGCTGATGCCGTTGCTGCGGCTGAATACATGCAAGGACACAGACAGAGAAGGTTACATACATACAAACATGCAAACTTGGGACAAACTCTTAGGTAAGAAAGGGACATATAAAGATGCAGATACACTAAATACATGTACGCTTAAAAACATATTCACATGTAGTGATCAACAAATGCACACAAACACCCCCACACACACATCAAATTCACACACCTTCACATAGACATCAGGTTCACAATGTCAATACATAAAAGGCCATCCTATCATTGGATTTTCTAATCCTACAGCAAATCCAAACAGTTCTCAGCTTGAGTGAGACAAAAGGGAAATCCATATCTGATTGGCATCATTATTTAATTTCTGTTTTGACACTTTCCTTTAATACGCCCACAGACCCACTGCAGGTGCATACTGGAAGGTACATGGCAATTCAGTGACAGGCATTCACTCAACTGGGCACATCTGAGGAAAAACACCCTCTGAGAAGTTCTGTGTACTTTCCTATAAAAGTACAGCATTTTTTTGTGTGGAAAGTGAATAGGCTAAAATGCTAAATCAAGGCGTCTCCACTTAATTTGTTGGAGGGCCACAAGGGGACAAGCCTATTTCAATCATGCATGCTTGAAAGCCATATACACCCCAGTTTTTATGTTTCCTTTACATTTTAGAGTTGATCAAGGGCCAAATATAAGTGGTTGACAGGCTGGGTTTGGCCCTAGAGAACCGTGATCATTTTGTACAGGGTTCCAAATAAAGTAGGATCTTCGCATTCACTTCTGGCCCATGTAAAATGTCATTCTCTGGACCTTGACACCATAGTCGGCAAAATGGATCTTTCCTCTGGCTCATGTCATCCATGCTTATCAATCATTTCTAATCTTCTCCTTTACTTTCACAAACCTATTTGATCTGAACACTCAACAATTGACAAAGGGCCCTTGGAGATTTTGCTGTATTTCCAGCACTGCTTTTAAATGTTGAAAATTTTTATACTTTACTGACACACATGGATTTGATAAAGCTATGCCCAATATTTAACAAATGAGATTCAGATGTGTAAATTTGTAACACTTTTTTTTACCTGCTATAATAAATATGCATCTCAATTTACAAATTGTGAAATTCTGGTGGAAATTCTATTATTTATCTACTCATGCTGTTTCCTGTCAACTGAGGGTTCAGTTTTAGTATGGAAGTTGGATCATTTGTGATGATTCAAGGAAGTAAACGTTTTACAGAGTATTTTGAAGATACTTAGCTACTAACATACATAACCTCACAATCCTTTGTCACAGATATCTTTCAAAAATCTAATGTCTTAGGGATGAAATCAAAACTCGACCAGCGGTTGTACGGTGGTTTCAAACAGTTTCTATTGTTCTAAACAATGGAAACTGGACAGAACCGGCGGTGGAGTTTTGATTTCATCCCCTATGGTATCTTGGGGAGAAAGTAACACATAATAAGCAGATCTTGGTGGAGACGGGAAGAAAGTTGAAATGCTGCAAAAACAAGACAACACAGAACAAGGCCCCACCGTGACCTTGTAACCTCATTCTATGCAGCAATACTAAACCACACGGTATGCTTTAGTGATACGTATTGATTCATACAAACAATTAAAAAAAACAGCCCTTACAGTAGAGTCAACTCTGACTCCCAAAGGATTCAGAATGAATTTCATGATTATGTACATATTAAACCAATGGTGACATCCAAAATTAGGATATCTTGGCCGTAATCATATTCTTGAACACTAGTTGATCTCAACAAGTTAACAATTGATGCTTGTCATCATCATCATGCCACAACACCTGCATATATATACATCTTGGGAGGAAAAACACCTGCTCTCAAAATATACAGCATACACTGGGATCTCTGGGATTAGTAAACAGTTCTATAACCATGTCTTACCTTGTGTATGATGTGGGGGTGTAGTAGGGGGAGGACCCGATGGTTGGTTGGCGATGCTTTGAGTCAAATCACGCAATAATTCTTCTTTCTCTGTGCGTCGTGCAAAGCATAAATCACTCACTTTACATTGAAACTTGACCAGCAGTTGAGTCAGGTCATTGTAGAACTGTAGATCATGAGATAAAAGAACAGAAATTGGGGAATCTTTTAAATATTTATGATTTCTCACACATAAAATAAAATGGCCAACTGAATAATGATAATAATGAATAATGATATACACTTAATAAAGCACTGGCATTCGTCGAGAGACGCTCATGGCACTTTGCAAAAACAACCAATGTACAATAATACAAACATATTATTAATGCAAAAAACAGTTCATCAGTGTTGTATAGTTCATGATATGCATCAAGTCAATTAAAGACTTGTGTTGATCCGCTTGAATTCATTGGCAGATATCTATATACTCTTAATATGAAATACTTTAGGGAAATATAGCTGGATTCAATTGAAAATAAGACAATAATAAATCACCCATTCATCTTCTGCCAATGTAACAGAAATTACCAGGTATATTTTCATGATGAAAAATAAAGAAGTTGAGAAAAGTAATACAAGAAGAAAGAAAACAAAATTTAAAGTATCATGTTGAGAAAAGTAATACAATCAATTTTGAAAACAATCATTTCCTAGTTTAGAATAGTGTACAGAGCTCTTATTTTCATCCAGCACACAATTACATACAGACAAAATCGAACTAATCTGGACAAGAGAAAATGTTAGTAACAACTTTAGTTTAACATCTATCCAAAACAAATCTCCCTGATTTATTAATACAAATTTGTGAGTCATACTAGGGTATAGGCCTACATCACAAAAACAAGAGTAGAGTAACAATCTCATATTAATGCTCTCTGTGCTAGCCATACACTTCAACATAAAAAGTCCCAAGTTTTGAGATATTTTCTCAAATTATCAAGAGCTATCTCAAGAACCACTGAACCAATGCTAGCCTTGTTTGTACTCATTTTTATGCATTTTGCATGCCAAATCCACAAATGGTCATGAAAATTTAAAAAAATTAAAACTTGTCGTCTGCATTCCACATCCGCATGGTCGATCCATCATGTAAAGTAAAATTACATGAAGGAATAACCAACATTGTATGATATTCTAACCCAACCCTACAACATTATACAAGCAAACCCATTGTCAAAGCATTCAATATTAGTTAACGGAAGTCCATATCAAAGCAAATTGTGACAGAAAAATCACTTGTCAATTTTGTCATGAAATACAAATAAATCAGCCGTCAAACGTCATTCTAATAAATATGACATTTCCTTTTCTAATAACTTTTGTAATTAAAATGAAACAAATATGAGTGAAAGTGTGTAATAACGCTAACATGTAATGTCAGTGCTTGTCAGCACCTGTGTAATAACGACGGTGGAAATTACCTATCTACAATTCATCACATGAGTGCAGCAAAGTTGTATCTACTATGGCTGCTGTATAAAATATTCCTTTTAACAAGTTAATGATGTAAATGAGAAATGACTTACATCATACAAGTTTTTTTTCTGTTACAACTTGCTTTGCAACCAGTAATAAAGATTATATACCTCATATATATACATATTCCTGTCATCTGATTGGTTTTAAGTGGGCACATTGTTTTAACTATGCCCTGTATTTGAGAGAATTTCATCAAAATGAACTATTGACAGGTCATGGAAATGAACTATTGAGATCACCCTGCTGTATTGGCTGTATGTAGGTGACAAGGAAGTAATGGGTGTTCTGCCAATTAGATGACCTGACCACAGCATAAGGCAGCTTTGAACAGATCGGTGTAAGTAGCCTAATAAGCTGACAAATATGCCTCCAGGACACATGTACATTATAAATTGCCATAGACACATGTTATAATGTGAGTAAATTAGTGTCTCCTTGTCACAGGAAGCTGGCCCTACATTTAATAATGAGAAGTGGGTCAACATCTTTAATAGTTATCAGTCTTCATTTTGTATGTTTTAACCCTCACCGTTCCAAGGGAGGCGACAGGTTGCAATTTGCTCTCATAATACACATGGATTAACCATAACAAGCCTGTGTACTACAAAACACTACTAACATCCCACCCAGAACCAACAACGTTTTTGTTCATTTTCTCTCTTTATTTCTCCAAAAAAAAAAAAAAAAAGTTGTTTGTTTGTCCTCCACCGCCCGCTCCTCAGTTTAAGGCCTGACCAATATTTTTTTTCATTTTTTTTTTTTTTTATAATTTTTTTTTTTTTTTCAGATTTGGAGTATCTCTAGACCCAGCTGGAGCTAAATGCTAGGATCGTTCATGGTTGAAGATTAAAAGCCCCAAAAAAAAAAAAAAAAAACCCACCATTTTTTTGTCTTCAGTATATGCAAAGTTATAATTTGTGTTAATGTCAGTCTATTATTATTAATGACTTCAAAATACATTGGGTTTATATCCATTTTGAAATCTTAAAAAGACTATGGCATGAACACAAACTATAACTTTGCATAGCATAATGGTTTTTTTAAAGTTACCATGAGTGATTATAGCTTTTAGCTCTAGCTAGGTCCAAGAATACACCAAATCCAAAAAAAATTAATAAAAAAAAAAAATCCGCCTCGCCCGCACCTCATCTTTCAAAGCTGTGGAGGCCAAACAAACAATTATTTTTTTTGGCCTTATTTCCCTTCTAGTTGCCAAAAAGCTCTTCAGGCATTTGGGTTAAGGGCAAATTTCTCCCAAAACAGGCACAAAAATAGCCCAATGAAATATATGTGTTACTGTTATGGCTTGTTTCAAAATCCATCATCCGGTTAACCGCTGTGCACTGACAGAACCAGCAGTTAAACCATGCTCTGTAGTGTCATACAATCTGCCATGGTGCTGGTGGTTGGGTTTTGAAGCCGACCCTTGCTTAGGTTAATGCATACAAAACTTTTACTTCGGTCAACCCTAACCCCCGGATGAAAAATCAATGCAAAATCTGAGTTTTCAGGCCTCACCCCTAACTGCTTTTGAGGGCAGAGGTGCTTGGAAGAAGAAGATTAAGAGGAAAGATGTTGTGGTAGTTTCTGCACAGTTTTGACCCCTCTGGTTTGGAGTACCCTGAACATGATAGCGTTCCATGAGTGGTGACCTGGCCAGACAAACTTTTTGTGTCTATGTAGTCCGATTCTTCTGCAATCACACACCCCCTTGGTATGCTTGCAGGCTGGCAGGGGCTTTGTGTTGTAGTATAGTTTTGGTGCTGTAGCATTTTGTAGCACTCAGGCAATTAGGGTTAATAAACATCTCTTATTCCTTAATGAGTACATCACTTAATGTTGAAACAAGTGAAACATACACTATTTTGTCATCAAATAATTACATACACACATTGCTATATTAAAATGTATTATTTTCTGCAAGACATTGCCTACAGAGGTTTGCAGAGGAATAAACCCCTCTTGTTGAATAGTGGTACCCATTTACCCTATTCCAGATTATCATCAGTAGGATATTTCCTGGTGACTTGAGTGGTGATCTTTACCTTGTACCCTGATTACTAATAGGAAGTAAGTTTGGGTGGAAGTTTCCTTTACTCTGTGACAAATCACATTGATCTAAGGGAAAAGTGGCTACAAAAAGTGGGATTGATCCCTTTCCTAAGGATTCTATAAATGCTGCAAAAAATGTATTGAACTATTGCAATGCTAAGCACCATTTTACTTTGAAACTAAATGGTGATTTGACTTCATAAGCTGGTTAGTTTCAGGTACTGTCCTCCAGAATCATAGTTTTCTCTTTCTCTTTTTCTCTGCTGTTTTTCTCTCTTTCCTTCCACAAATCACCTTATCTACTTTGTAAAAGTGCTTTATAAAAACATATTACTTATGTTTATGTTTTTAACAGGTTGACTTGTAGTTCCCACCAATCACACTGAATGACAAACTGAGCTGTGATTGTAGAAGAAATCTGTGAACTGGAAGATTAGATTGTTTGTCTTGCAAGAGTCACATTAACACACTTAGGACCATGCAGCCACAGAGCTACTCCAATATTAAGAGGAACATTTTTTAATTTGTGATTTTCACCTTGTCTGGGTTGGTAATAGGAAATAATGACTGTTTGGGTATTTCCATCTACTTTCTCTATAGGAAATTGCCAGAATGCGACTAAAAAAAGACTCAAAGAGTGCTTCAAAATGAGGGCATGTGTAAAAGTCAAGCTACAGCCACTCCAGTATTAGTCAATATCCAATTCAGTTATCTTCACTTTGCATCTTGACTAATAAATGCAAATAGGGGTTATTAGTGCAAGAAAGCCCTGTCTGCAATAGCTGCCCTATGTACATTTGATAATTTCTGCATTCTATATTGTACAAATCTCAAAATATGACACCTGGCAGCTATTGCAGATGAGGGCTTTCTTCCACTAATCCCTCAAAATAAAGGTTGGGTGGGAATTTCCTACCAATCTTACTGAATCACAAATTATTCTGATCTAAGAGAAAAATACTACAAAAAGGTCATGGAATTCCCCCTTGCCAAAAAGGCCACTTCTGAAATAGAAAGCTGCCATGTCCTTCTAATGTTATGTGTGATTCCTTCAAAGTGGGCATCTTCACTTGACAATAACCCTCAAATTTTATCCTAGATACGAGAGTGTATTCATGGAACAGGTACTAAAACCACGAAAAAACTTAATACGCTTTCTTGAGCTTCCCAATGGGATCAATGAGATTTCTTTTTGATGACAATTGCAGCATTAGGCACCTCTAAAAATGACCAGAATAATGAAAAAATGAAATGGATTCTGACTCTGTATGAGTCATTTTCTTCCACAAATCAGGAAATACTGTAATCAAATGTATAGCTTGCTTCTTGTAATGGGCTGTTCCAGTTAAAACCCATACACCCCCTATGGAAGACATGACCTTAATCTGCCAAACAAGGAGTTCAGGTAGCCCAATTTGAAATTCACACTCCCTGTATGGGAGGGCGAGTTAAGCGCAGCGGTAGTTCCTCGCTTTGCACCACTGAGGTCCCGGGTTCAAGCCCGGCGCCGCCCAAGGACTCATGTGCACTTGGTTTATCCCGATTCCATGCTCGCTCTCGCAGGTTTTCTCCGGGATCTCCGGTTTCCTCCTGTATCATAAAAATCGGTGATTAGTTGTTTGGTTATCAAAAAAACTTCCTTCACCCAATGGAATTTGGGGAGCTGCACAGATAATTGGAGGATGTTACAATCTAAATGCGGATAGGTGTGCGCCGTTCGGCAGCAACTGGCCTAGTTGATGCGACCTGATTGTGATGATTCACCATTGCAGCGAAATTACAGCGCTTTGAGTCCTCTAAGATCTGGAGAAAGGCGCTTTATAAATCCAAAATTTATTTATTTATGGGAGATTAAGATCATGTCTTCCATAGGGGGTGTGGATTTCAACAGGAATAGACCAATACATACCACTACTCTAACAAATTCAACAGGAAGTTCAAGGCTACTTGATTGAGTAATGATTCTTAAGTCTGCTGAAATTCACAGACCTGGGACTTTATTAGATTATCTCTCTGACAAGCCATAAATAACAGACTGTAATTAAGGCCCTAGGATTTTCACCCTAAACAAATATAATTCCAAGGGCATGAAAACATTTTGCTCGAACTGTACAAAATCAGTTACTTTCAGCCAAAATATTAGTACTTTGCTGAATGTATTTTGCACATACATGCATGAATGCATACACACAGATATACCCCTTGCACCAACAAACACACCCCTACACAAACTCTATACCTTATGGAAATCACAAACTTTTTTCCTGATGGAGGAAAATTATCTCCATAAGTTCCGCAAATAAGTTCATAATTGTGACAAGTCCAACATAGATGAAACATCTAGACTGTTGGCACCAGAATAAGAGTACACAAAACAAGCCGAAAAGGCTTCAAAGAAAGCCTTCACCCGATCCCAGAGACAAGCCTCCATTACAGGGGAGGATAACAAATCGGCAATAACTGACCATGTTTCTAAGGAAAACCATGCTATCAAATGGGAGAAATCAGAAATCAAAGACAAAGAACAGAACAGAAAGATTTATCAAATAAGCCATCTGGATAAGGAAGGGGGGGGGAATACTCAACAGAGACAAAGGGAACTACTTTCTTCCGCACATATATGACCAAGTCCTAAAACAAACAGTGCCATAAACGTCAGCTCCATCAGGAGGCAGCCTTCCAGTTGCAGGGATTGGTCATTCAAATTGAGAAAGTGCTAAGTGTTAGCACAAAACTGTCATTTTTTGTAACTTTTTATCTCCATAAGGTTGTACCGAATCCATAATTGGCACCACAGGGCATACCCAATGGAAACACACACCTTAAAAACAAAAATCCACAGGGTAGACTCCCTGGAGATGTTTACTTTATTGGTACGATCAATTTGCAATTCTAATGCCCTGTGGTGCATTTTTCCTTATGGAGCATTGTTTTGTATCTCCACAAGGAAGTATATCTCCATAAGGTTGTTATAAAACCCATAATTGGCCCCACAGGGCATTAGCGTAAGACCCCACATATAAGTGTGGTTTTTATTTCATATTACTAATTGAATTGCCTTCTGGGCATTTCCATGCTACTACCTAGTACCTATCCATCTATCAAAACTGTGTCTGTAAAGGAAAGGATAATATCTACGACTGACTGACACAATCTGATCCATGCAGGCAGGCCTAAGTAGGCAATTATGATAATTGAGTTAAACATAACTAACCAAAAAAAATAACCAAACATACCCATACTATAGTTTGTTTGGCTTATAATTACCGATACTTATTTGGTTTTTGTTACTGCATACATCAAAAGTCCCAACTCATGATGTGTCCACTTGTACCAGTCACATATTACACAATGCCCAACAAGCATGCACGCTATTCTATATCAATACACAATGTTATGAGTCCCAATTTTTCCGCCACTTATAAGCCGAACAAACTACGCCACATGCAGCCAATTAAGCGCCTTGGTGCTTAGTAAATCATTTTTAGGGAGCACTTGTTATTTACTGTGTTATGAAATTTGAACTTGATATTTTGGAAGCAGCAGTATGCTGCCAAATAAAGGAATATGTAGAATGAAGTTTCAGTAAATCAAACCTGATGACCAGATTCTTCATCTGTGATTTAATCATGGTAAATTATGAGTTTTGACCCAATTTCATGTCAGAAAAGTAAACTGAAATGGGGCACTTAAACAAATTTAAATAAGAAAGGTTCCCAGGGCACTAATTACGGAAGTAGCGCTGAAACCCTTACACCATCTGAATATTTAAGGTGTGAGTTTCTATAATACCAAATGTGTATTACAGTTTTTTGTATACTTCTGCCTGCATCTCAACTTCACAATTCCTACCTTTGGCCTGATTAGATCAACTCACTTCACATATCACTACACCTCTAGGAAAATACACTTCTACATTAAGTCTGTTTTTAGTTCAATATTTATCATTTCAGTGATATCACTGCTTTACATTGGCACCTAGGGTGTTCAAGTGACCTGCCATTCACTGATAAGAATAAGACCTAATGCACTCTGACCAGGCTATTCCAGTTGAAAGCCATACACCCCCCTATGGAAGACATGATCTTAATCTCCCACACAGGGAGTGTGAATTTCAATTGGGTTTACCTGAATTGGTAACTTCATTTGATATCTACACCCTCTGTATAGGAGATTAAAGCAATGTATTCCATAGGGGTGTATCATAGACTTCAACTAGAATAGCCAATTAGGGAACTAGAACTAAGACCTCTACAATTAGGTGTTTCTGCAAGGAAATGTGTTAATTTACTGGAATTTAATCTATTTTCTATTGATGAGCAAATTTGCTCATTGTTGAATGACTCTTTTTGGAGAATACCTCATGGGCCCTGATTGGTTTTGTAATCGTCTAAGGAACCAATCAAAATAGAGGTTTAGCCATACTGATTATTCATACCACATCTCTGATTGGCTCAATATATAATATAGCCCTCTTTGTAACCAATTAAAATTGTTATTAGAGGCCAATAATGCAGTTGGGAGTATCCATGGAGATAAATATGGGAAAAATATTTCCCACGGAAAGTAGAATCATTTACCTAATTCCAGCACACAAGAACTTACAGTGTTGCAGGAGATTATGAATTCATATTCATTTGAGTGATAAGAAATGTAGATCACTAAAGTTTGTTCGGCTGATATAAGGCAGATATTATTTGGCTTTGGTTACTGTGCGCATCAATAAAGTCCCAACTCACGCTCGCGTAAATTCACATAAGCATGCGCCAGTCACGCATTATGCAACGCACAACTAAGCGTAAGCATTACGCCCAACTGCGTGCATGCCATTCTATATTGATACACTGTGTTTTGAGTCTTATTTTTTCTGCCTTATATAAACCGAACAAACTTTAGGGGAGGACAATTCCAGGTCTAATTTTGATCATTCCAACCACATTTTACATACCAATATGCTACACACACCCTATGGAAGTCATTACCTAATCTTGCTCCAACACAGGTGGTGTAGATTTCAAATGGAGTTACCCATTCAGGTAATCCCATTTGAAAGTCACACTCCCTGTGTGGAAGATTCAGACATCACATCTTAGGGGGTATGGATTTCAACTGGAATTTCTTATGGTCCAGGAGCATGCTTACAGGTCAAAATCTCACATATATGTAAATATTCTCTTACCTTAGTACCCTCTTGTAGGTTAGCTGTTAGCTCCATATAATTATCATAGGCACCAGCAAGATTACGCTGTACATCCTCTCTTTGTTTGGCACTAGGATGGCTAGCTATTACACTGACTTTAATATTCTCTTACCTTTGTACCCTCTTGTAGGTTAGCTGTTAGCTCCATATAATTATCATAGGCACCAGCAAGATTACGCTGTACATCCTCTCTTTGTTGGGCACTAGTGTTGGTTTGTTTAGCTGCACTAAAACGAGTGTTCGCATCCTGAAAAAAGAAAATAATCGTTCAAATATTAAACCCATTACTTTGCTCATTAATCCATACAATTCTACTTTATGTCACATGATCAAGGGAATGAGTTGAATGTCTCTAATATTATTTTTGAGATATTGGCAAAAACTGTGTTCAAATTCTTTTATTTTATATTGTTTTCAGGCATTGCTCATAACTCAGTAACCAGATGTCTGGTTTTGATGGGGTTTACATCAAAATGTAGCATTCAACAATCATGCACCTCCCTGGACCATTTTGTCAAATTTTGCCCCAGCACCCAGAAGGTTATCTTGCTCCTCTTGGCCGCCCCTCCTGAATACAGTCCTGGCTACACTACTGTTACCAACAAGCATCCCTGATTTGGCCTGCTCAGCAAATGAGGTGCAGATATTTCATGACATGATTGAATTAGCCATGCTTCTGCAGCAATAATGATATTGGCAATTTGATTGGCTTATCTTCATTTCGTGGCTGTGTTCTATTACACAATAGAGAACAGTTTGACGGTGCCTGAACTACATGTTTGTTACTCTCAGCACACAACCAGAAGGTGATCCTATCACAATGGCGTAAGACATGGGCACACCGGAATTAGTGCTGTGTTTCGTGACACAGTCATGTGCGACTTACATAAAACCCATTTACCTTTTTTCATTTAAATGGTTGTAAAAAGTGGATGTGAATTACATCCAAACATGATTTTACAATTGCTCTGTTGAAAATTGACAATAAAGATATGTTTATGAGACCCTCCAATGTATATATTGTCTGATGGAACACAGAAGAAAACATTTTTTATGTGGGTCATCAGCTTTGTTTCACTTAATAAAATAGTATCTTCTATTTCCTATCAGGTGATAGATACATGGCTGGGTCTCAAAACAATACAGGGTTCCCGCACCTTGAAGCCTTTAAAATTCAAGGACTTTTCAAGGACTTTCAAAGTCCAAAGGCATGATTTTCAAGGACTTACCACAACACAAAAAGCTGCATATTAACGAAAGTGACAGCTCCTCTCCACACCTAATTTTCAAGGACTTTCAAGGACCTTGTGCAAATTTTTAGGACTTTCTAGGCCTTGAAAAGGTGTTTTCAAATTCAAGGACTTTCAAGGACCGCGGGAGCCCTGACAATACTTTTATTCTTTAAATAAGGGTCCCACCTCCAAATTTATGTAATGCACATGCTATATTGTAAACATAAATGCAAAGAGCAGTAATAAATGATGCAGGTCTTACCTGAACGCTGTTAAGTAAACCCTCCTGTCGGCGTAAACTATCGCCAACCTGATGTATAAGTGGTCCATACATTGCATCTAGATTCTGATTAGAAATGGCTTCTTCATTGATGACACCATCAGCTGCTAAGGCTGACAGAAATTTGGTACCTACAGGCAGATAAGGCAGTGGCATATAAAGGGATATAACAAAATTTTAAATGTTGTGGTTTTGATTAATACTTAATTCCTTCTCTTGCTAAATGTAAATGACATTGCCACCATCAACCATGTACCTAAGATTTAAAATAACTTGCATAAAATAACTTTGTTACAAACCATAATCTTAAACTCAATTCTAGAACCAAGCTCTGGATGAACTGTTACATTTTTGATACCTCCGATTTATGAACTCTTCTTATCTAGTTCCAAAAATATTGTCAACATTCCGTTTCATAAAACCCAAGCCATCATGACCAACACCAATGGACATGCTTGATTCCACTGCATATGCTCAAACCTACCCCATTGCAAGTACTTTGTGTATGAATGGTAGTGTAGAGCATGCTCACTGATTATGCTCAAAACTGCCCACAATACCACTGCACGAACTTTAAGCATGCAAAACAGCATCTATATAGTATGCGCACTGTGTATGCTCAAAACTACCCAAAACATGGCCACTGCAAATGCTTTGTGCATGCAGAATAGCATCAAGTATGCCCACTGGCCTTTCATGACATGGTTTCAGTTCGGGCACAAATCATCTCAGGAAAACAAGTTGGTTCTCAAATTGTGTGTGTTCGCAATCGCCTCAAATTAGTCAACAGCCAAACTGTTGCTTTCTTCAAAATGTTGGTGAGAGCTGTCAGCTAGCATCTTCAGTCACCAGTTCCTTTTATCGCTTAGTTTTTCTTTTGTCTTTTTAATGGTTCCCACAGTGGTCTTGGTCATTAGCGTTTAACATGGCTATTCAGACAAATGCTGTTAATAAATAAACATTACCATAAGAATTTATAACTTACGCATATCACAAGATGTATTCTTGATTTCAGATTCCATGACTTCTCGTTCATTTTTAATAGCTTCTACTTTCTTCATCAAATCTCTTAATTCTTGTACTACTGGAGTTTTAGCCAAAGCTGCACCTGCACTAGATGGTGGTAATGCTGCTGCTAACTGACCCTGCATTAAGACAATTGATAAATGAACATATAAATGATAGAATCTCTAGATGGTTTCTTCATTATGTGTCCCAATTCCTATAGATGAGTTGACATGTGTATTGTGTTTATATTTGGAATAACCTCTGTTGGTATGAGATCAAAACTGAAAGGAAAAAGATCCTATAGCTGACATAGAGGAAGTTTATTCTTTCGTTTCAAATCCAATGATACCAAAATTGTTATCAAACTTGCTTATAGGTGGTTGCAAGCTACATAATATCCCAGAATTAAAACAACAAAGGTTTTGCAAGACTTTATGCTGGGTCTGCCATAGGACTGTGTATTATTTGCCCTGTGTGAAACAACAGAAGGCGCCCTGAATGTAAATATCTGTACATCCATATCAACAGGATGCACAGGTCAGCTGCTACATGTTTCCCTTTTTACATAATAGTTAGGAAAAAATACCCGACTCATCTCAAGTGGAGGTCACTTCAAATCATCCCTAAGTCACATGGTTTAGGAATGTTCTATGTATTCCTAAACTATGTGACTTAGTTATAATATTACTCAGTTTTAACAGTATTGGCACAGGAAGTAAGAACTTGTATGTTCTACTCAAACTTTAGATTATTATTATTACTATTATTTATTCTTTCTTTATTGAGGGTTATACTGCTTCAGTGACAAGCACTGCTTTTCAAGCAGGCCCTCATTGATACATGTTATATAGCAACAAAATATATTACGAAACACAATATTTACAAAGTATCATACAGTATTTACAATGTATTTACAATATATTACAAATAAGTATAATGGTGTCATCAACTACTAGAGAATTATAAATACCATGATTCAAAATACAGAAATACAATAATTATATTTATATACAAAGATCAAGCAAGTAAATGAATAAAATATAGATAAAGACAGGCCTAAATGTCTTTAATTTTTGATTGAAATTGGCCGAAAGTCATATTTTCCATCTGAGCTCTTACTGTCGGTGGCAAAGAATTCCATGCATAGGCTGCCCTGACATGAAAAGTACGTTGACCTGAATTTGATTTAAATTTTGGTACAATCAATGTATTAGAAGTATGATTTCTAGTTATATGATTATGGTTATCATGAACAAAATCAAATTGAGAAGATAAGTATGATGGATATTCATTCTTTAAACATTTGAAAACAGTCATTAATAGAGTATTATGCAATCTTTGATCAAGTTTAACCCACTGCAATGTATTCATTAAATCATTAGTTGGTGTCCTTATATCTGCTGAGAGAATTATTCTAGCTAAATTATTATGAAGTACCTGAAGCCTATTATGGTACTCTACACTAAAATTTATTTTAGATTATTGTTCACCGGTTTGGAATGTTAACAAGAAATGTAATATTGATACACTGGAACAGATACAGCATCGTGCTACTAGATCCATTTTTGGACATCGTAGGGGGATCAATCATAAGAGGATACACTCAGAACTTTAAATCTCGCAACTTTGAAAACTAGAAGGACTTATTTATCTGTTTCTTTTGCTTGTTCTTGCCTAACTTAAACCAATGCCAATCTCTTTCTTTTCTCCAGGTGGTGCATTTAATACTGTACTTGAAACTTTCTTTTAAACAATCAATCACTCCTGAAACTCATGCTTACAAAATTTCTTCTAGTAAAATTCCCAGTTTTATGGTCTGCATTTCCATCAGATATCAGAGACTCCTATTTCACCTGTAGCAAATCTGCTTTTAAATCTTAACTAAAAATCTCACTAAATATGCATCATGATGATTAAATTGTATTGATGCTTTTTTGTATGTTATATGCTTTGTATATGGAGTTCTGCTGAGGTGGGAGCACTGCATCTTGTGGTTAGGTTAAAGTGCTCTTTTGTGCTTTCAGTGCTCCTTGTCAGCTCAGCAGACCTTAGTTTTGTTCCAATTTTGTTGTTGCTTGCCAAATGACTTTTTTTTTACTTAAAGCTTTCCTCCCATGACACAGGTAGGTCCTGGAGATAGCTGCCTAGCCACTATGCTTCGCCACTCAGCTCTGTTGTTTGCCATCCGACCGGCTTCTACTACGGATTGGATTCCCACTGCACTGCAGTTTGCTTTGATGTTGTCCATCCAGCGCATTGGGGGTCTTCCTTTAGGTCGTTTCCCTGGGATCCTTCCTTCCAATACGATTTTTGGGTATCTGGATGGAGGCATTCTTTTCACATGGCCATAGTAGGACAGCTGTTTTGCACGGATCTTGTTCATTACAGTGCACTGGTAATCAAGGGTGTCTCTGATTGAGGTGTTTCTAATCCTGTCTCTTCTAGTAACACCCAGGATTTTTCTGAGACAAGCCATTTCAAATACCAGAAGACGCTGCTCATTTTGATTGTCCAAGCTTCAGAGTCATAGGTTGCTATAGAAAGCACCAGTACTTTGTACAATTCCAATTTTGTTTGGGTTGATATTTCTTTGGATTTCCAGTTGGGGTTGAGTTTTTGCCAAATGAATAAAATAAAAAATAAAATAAATTAAGACATCAGCACATTATACTGGTGATTTGACCATTGAATCATGATGGGTGTGTGACATAAGCAATGGCTATATCACTTATAGTAATAGGGTCTTTCCTCTTGGAAAAAAACCCTATTCTGTGACTTTAGCCCCCAGCCTTGGACCAAGGCTATGACCCTAGTTCATGGTAACATATATGTATATAATGTATAATGTATCTCAATACATTTCTCCCATTTCTACCTACCTCAGGATTTGACAGCAATGCAATATGATCCCTGCTGCTATTGTACTTTTCTCTGACCTTCCCGTCAGCCTCTGTTGCATTGTTAAGGATTGCCCGGTATTTACCCCCTTCTGTACGTAGTGTGCTAGTCAGCTGCTGTGAAGGCAACCTACTCCAGCGCTCCTTGAAACGTTCTCTCATCTCTTGATCTGACTTGGCTTCCTCATCAAGTTGTCGGAATGACTGCAATACATAAATATATCATAAATATATAATCAGCACATTCTAATTAAGCAATCAAGTAAGTTAAATCAGATATGTGCTCAACTCAAGTGCTTTAGTATACATGTGGTAATTAGAGAATAAACAATTGGAATTCGCTGTCGTAGTGCACATTAGTAATTGGTTACTGCTCCAAGCCTGGGCTCATACACCTGTTTCAAATTTTGATATGCCATAGGCTTTGTGGTGTGATCATTTCAATCAGTGGTTCGTAACAAAGAAAGCGTGATCTAGTTGACCTAGCCACGGTCATATTCTTACGCGCACTATGACAGCGAATTTCTCACTATTCTCTATTAAGTCATAGAGGATAGGCAGTTCCAATATTTTGAGTAGTGGATACTGGTGCAGCCGGTTGAACAAAATATTGGACCTGCCAATTTTGGGAGCATGGTGGCTTAGTGGTTAAGTGATCGGACCCGTAATCATAGGGTTGCAGGTTAGAGTCACATTGTTGCCAATGTCTTGAGTTCTTGGGTAAGACACTTGATCCTGTTTGCTTCAATTCACCCAGGTGTAAATGGGTGTAAATGCTGGGAAGGTAAACACATGCATTGTGCAGGAGGTGTGGTGGACCCTCTCAGCAACATTACACACTGAGGAGTTTGGCACAAAGTTACTTCAAAAGAGAGATGGGCACTCCAGCTTATAAACACAGGCCTGAACCTTTACCTATTCTCTATGACACAATATTATGTTTTGATGAATCTGTATGTTATTTTCTAATTTTGATGTTTGATGTCTAATGAATAAAATAAAATAAACAAATAAACACAACTTTGCAACCACAAATATGTTAATATCGTTAGTTACCTCATCCAAGATTTCAGTATTTCTCTGTAGTAACTCAGGTAAATCAGCAAATAATTTATCAATAGCTTGTAGACCGCCTTTAGCTTGGATCTCTCTAGATTTCTCCAACAGTGATGCAGGCACAGCATCTCCTCCAAGATCTTCAATTGATGCTGGTAAGTTGAGAGAGCTCAGCACACTGTCAATAAACACAATATATGGATATGCCATTATCAACATTTTTTCTCATTTTCCTCTATGAAATAATATTAAAAAGTACAAAAAGTTTATCCAGAGGTAACTCACTCTAAATTAAATACACTCTTTGCTAGTCTCTGCTAAAACCAAATCACAATTAAAAGAATGAGCTTAGCAAATTAAGCACTGGGCTATTCCATTTAAAATCCACACCCACTGCAGAAGATTTAAGAACAGTATTCCACACAGGGAATATGATTTTCAAATGGAATTAGCTAGGGTTAATTATTTTGAAACCCATACTCCCCTTGTATATAGCTTTACCTATATACAACTGGAGTGAGTATTGTATTGCCCAATTTCTATTTGAAACCCATATTTCTTTTGTGGAAAATTAAGCTAAATCTTCCACACAGGGGGAGAGGTTTTCAAATGAAATACTCTATTACCAGTAACTGAAAGCCCAGTCAATTCTCACAGTGATCATCAACTTTGAAACCTCTGCTTGCTTTCCATGTCACAAAACTATTTGTGATTGAAAATGGAGTCAGCTACTAAAATTGACCCATCTTATTTTACCAAGCAATATTTCCAATACCACAAATTAACCATCTATCTAACATACTTGAATTCCTCCAAGTTGAATGCCTTTCCTAAATGATTTATCCACAAATGGCATATATTGTGCATTTATTCCTAAAGTAAAGAGACCAGTCACATGTTAAAATGTCGATTAAAGATCATTCGTTTCATTCCTTTACCAAATCTAGCCCCATGGGAATTACTGTCATTGTTTCAGAACTCCTGACTTGTAAATTAATATAATCATTAGAGTAAAACAAAATGCAGCTTTGAATCTCTCAGCAATTTTAAGCTTACTCTCATTCAGCCCTACTGACTATTCTTACCATATCTTTAATTGGTTCAATAAATGATATAGCCCTCTTTGTAGTCACTCAAAATAGCCGATAATTTGGCAGGGAGTGCTCATGGGGCTTGTATTGGGAAAGACAGCTTTATGATTAAACCATTAACCTAGAAACTATATATACTACTTTCTTCTTTGCAAGGTAGTGATGTCAACATGCTGAGGCAGTTGTGCAGCGTGCACATCTATTCAGTATCTTTAAACACGAGTGTGTACATCAGCGCTTTGAGTGAATGATCACGATTTGATGCTGTCTCAAATGAAATGCGCATTTTAATATGCCACTGCCTAGCCAAGACAAAATATACAAAACCCACAGATTAACTTACCTGTTCATAAGCTGAGTGTTTTCTCTTAGTTTGCCTATCTCTCTGCTTACAATCCCTACTTTCCTTGATTCAAATGCCGACATTGAGTTGTGTACAGATAATGGAATAAGTTTCTCGAACATATCTAAAGAGAGATAATAATGCAGAAGATTTAATATTGAGATAAATGCAAATGTCCAATCAAAAACTGAATGGACAATGGATTAATTGAACATTTTAAAAATGAGGTAACAGTGATGTCTACAAACAAAACTTAGCAACTGGTCCATTGATATGGACATTACTTTAATGTAGTGGCCCCTCAGCCACTATTGGGTTTTGCCTAGCTCCGGCCCAATGTTAAAAATAAAATATGCCTGAGGGAACAGCACATGACCACTACAATGTTTGATTAGATTATAATTACTGGCCACTATCTATTTTGAGGTCACTGCATGAACTCTGAGGGGTTTGTTTTGGTCCGAGGTAATTTTCTAAGAGAGCGTGAGCTTCCGAGGCAAAATACCAAGGCCCAACAATTTCAAGCAATGACTGTAAAACAGATGGTGCAAAGTTATTATTGTCATTCATTACCCATATCTTACAAATTTGTTTCATGAAAATAACACAATTTTTTTGTTTGAAAGAATATTGAAAATATATTTTCCGACCACCAATGCACATATATGTGATGCACACGTGAGCATGTTTACTCGCGGTGATTAGGCATGTTTGTTTGGGCATTAAGAAACAATACCAAAATGTGTGTTATTTATGTACGAGATTGCCAAAATGTGTGTTATTTATGTACGAGATTGCCAAAATGTGTGTACGAGATTGCCAAAATGTGTGTTATTTATGTACGAGATTGCCAAAATGTGTGTTATTTATGTACGAGATTGCCAAAATGTGTGTTATTTATGTACGAGATTGGCACTCACTTTGCAGTCAATTGTAAGATATTAAAGACCTAAATTTTGAATCCACATGTCTATAAATAAAAATGGATTACAAATACATTTCCGAAGGTATCAATAGCCTTTATATTATTGCCTATATCTGATATATTGCCAGGCAAAGAACAATGACAACTGCCACCAACTGTTTGGTATGATGTCACATGTCACCTTATCTATGTGGAATGCATGTTATTCATATACCAAGTTGTTTCAGTTGTTCTCTCAGCGTTTTAATCAAGACTCATGATTCATGAGATATAAGGTGGAAGCACCATTTCTGACATAAATTGATCCCAAAATAAGTGAAATAAAAAAAATGGAAAAAAAAATCCAATAATTGGATTTACTTTTTGAACAGAAAGTTTTTAATAGTAAATTTTCCTAAACAACATGGTATCCTGAAAGTTTACAATAAAATAATTGACTGAGGCATATATACAATCTTCACACCAAATGCATACATGTTCATCAGTTTATTCTGAAGTACTTCTAATAATACCATCAACACAGGGCTCACCTGTGTGGACTCACACACGTACCTTGGAATTTAGCATTCATAGGTCTAGGTATCTCTGTTGGTTTTGCCAATGGTGCTGAGCCTATTGCTGACAAACCCTCTGCTTTAGGAACTACATCGTGGTAGATGAAATCATTGTCTTTCTTGGCTGACTCAAGAGCTCGCTGCACTTTGCCTAAGATGTCCTTGAAGTTCATTGTCTGTCCTGCCCTGGTGGTAGCAGCCTTACACAAATCTAATGCATGCTGTAGAGAAAGATACAACAGAGGTGTATTACAGACTCAATGCTCTGCATACTAGCCATAGGCTTCAACATAAAAAGTCAAGGTTTTGAGATATTTTCTCAAAATATCAAGAGCTATCTTAAGAATCAATGAACCAATACTAGACTTCTTTGAAACTTGTCGTCTGCAGTCGACATTTGCATGGTGAGAGTTAAACAGGGTGTAATTATGTCCCATCACATTTTGGACAAAATATACAAATGAGGGCCTTACTATTCAAGATTAGACTTGAACACTTGATTATAAAACTATACAGCACCATCCATCTTCATACTTCCATCCATCCTTTCATTTAGTAAGCAACAGCACAAATAACCTTCCCATGGCTTTAAGTTTATCAAGGATAAACATACATATACTTTGATCAGCTCGTAATCGGCGGGTCTTATAACATCGCGGATTAATATCTATATGTTTTATTTCGAGAATTGTCTTGATACCTCTTGCCAGAAGCATCACAACTATTCAGTCAAGTCCGATCTTTGTCAATTTTCTTTAACAAGCACAATAGAGAGAGACCAGACAGGTCAACTATGGCACTTATAATGTGGGTCTACTTTTCGGCGTAGTGATAAAAAGCTTAACAATTCATACTGCAGTTACTGTCCGTTTTCCTATACAAAATACACAGTGCTCTCACCATTGACGCGCGACCTTTACAAATAGTGTATGTTTAGAAGTATAGGCATTTGCCTAGTTAACATCACTGTGTGAAAAATAACCGGCCAATATTTAAAGTATTCTCCAAACTTCTAGCAAATATATTTCTCTAAGATGACCTAAAATTACAGCTAGGTTAGATGTTCAGAAATAGTCGCACTTTGGTAAAATATGAGTGAGGGCAAGGCATAGCTAGCTCATAGCTAGCCAACTCCCCGTGTTAATTGAATGGAGATTTGACTGAAAATATTGGTAACGGACCGCTCACTTCTGAAGGATGCCACAAAAAAACGGTACAATCTACATTTAAAGTATTCTATGAAATTCTAGAAAATATAGTTTTGTAACATGTCCTAAATTTTTAGCTAATTTAGGTGTTTGGAAGTATTCGCACTTTTGTGTTTTAGAAAGGATATGTAAACGACAGATAACACCAAAAAATATGAAGAAATTATTTCCAAACCGTGTTAAGTCAACAATCATTATGTTGCTCATTTTCAAGAATGCTGGTTAACAAAAAGCAGACCATTGTCTCATTTCGTGAACAAAGGTCCACATACCATTATTACCTTGCATTTCCTTTATAATCGGTTACCCAACTGAAACTATAATACTACCAGCTCATTGCGATACCGCACAGGTAAAACAGACACATGTGCACAACCAGAGAAGATCTGATTTAATCAGGTGAGCTGTTTTCAATGAGTGTTATCTTGGCTTAATAGCTTTTAATGGGGTTTAAGTCCTGCAAAGGTCGAAGTGAATTCTACTGTAGACATGACTGCATCATGTCCCGCCGATTACGAGCTGATCAAACTATACATATATACATAAAGATATTTATAAAGCGCCTTTAAAATTTATCAAAGCGCTGAACAAGGAGAGAAAGGATGGAAAAAAGAAACACAAAAGGAGCAAGAAAGAAGCTAACTGAAAAGTGAAAAGGTGAGTTTTCAGTTTCTTTCTGATAACTGGAATTGATGGAGACGCCCTAATGGCTTTAGGGAGTTTATGCCATTCCCTCGGGCCAGAGACAGAGAAGGTATTTAAACCAGCTGCTCTACATGCCCTAGGCTGACTAAGCAGAATCTTATCGGAAGAAGATCTCAATCCTTCTCTCCCGGGAGCATAGGTTGAAAGAAGCTCACAAAGATAATTAGGGGCACGGCCCTGAGAGCACTTGAAAACATAAAGCAAAAGTTTAAAAAGAATTCAGTCCTGGATTGGAAGCCAATGCAATTGAATGAGAAGGTTGGAGGTACCAGTTGAGCGAGGGACAGAGAATATCAAACGCACAGCACGATTTTGCAGCTTCTGCAGTCTATTTCTTTCACCTTGAGTGATACTATAGAGGATTGCATTGCCATAATCAAGTATGTGAGAACGAACAGCATGGTGACAGGTTACTACATTACACTTACCGCAAGTCTTGCAATCTCTTCACCATAGCTCTTCTTATCCTTACACACCATAGACTGATAGAATTCTGCCAGACATTGCATATAGGCTTGTTTCCCTGCTAGTGTTGGGATCCATTCTTTAGGTATAACCTCTTTCACATGAGGGACCTGACAATGCTTCAAGGCTTCCGCATACAGGTCACATGCTGTGTGCGATAACTTGGCAATCACATTATTCTTCATGTTATCTGTAATAAGGAAAGGCAAGCAGTATTTAAGAGGTAGGTTTGTTTGATTTATTGGAGACATTTTTGTTAATTTTGATTTGTGTGTAAGGGCTGCAGTGTTGTGACCACAAGACACCAAGGTCACAAGTCAAGCTAAGTCTTTAGGTTTACTCAAGTCATCACAACAGTGGAGCCAAGTCATTGAAGAGGGTCATCACCTTATTGATAGAGGGGATGATCCCTCCAAGGGCCTCTTGCTTTGGCTGACTTTTGTCATAAAACTCTCTTAAGCTTGAGCCACAAATGAAATCCCAAAGCTTCCAGACATTCTGGATGCAGACCATTATATCTGGCTGCTCTGTACTATGAACCCCCTCCAATATCCCCTCTACACTAAAATATTTACCTTGTCTAGCTTTCCTCATAAAACTCTCCTGTGCTTGAGCCAACATGATATCACTCAATGCTTCTAGGCAATCTGGATGCAGGTCGTATGTCCTGATGTTCTGTACGATCGATACTATTGTATCCTTCAAGTGATTGAAAATACCTGCAGCTTGCTATAAAGACAAAACACAAATTTTATATGTAGATAAGTGAATGAATGAAATAGTATAGATATCATATTGTAAGCTAATACACCTGGATGTGACGCTTCATTGTGACGCTTGTACTTAAGTGGAGCGGCATGCCTCTGAGCTGCAGCGGCATGACTAATGAAAACCAATGTTGTTGCCCAGCACTACCAAAAATCGTTTGCTGTTCTTATATTTCAAAGCGGCGGCGTTCCCGAGTTGACATGAATTCATCTCCAAGTGATCTGACGCTTTGGGCAAAGCAGTGGAATGATCAATATATCGGCTTGGAACCCGCTGGTCCCCGCTAGCGTTTCTGGTGCAAACTGCGCAGTAGTGCAGCAGAATTGTTGTCACAGCAGCAAAATGGCAGGCTAGTATGAAACCAGCATTACTCCTACTTTTTTTTCATCTGTGCACATACATTAATTTACCTGGAAATGTTTAGCAGCTATTTTGAGGCCATCATCATCTTCAGGGTTCTGTAGGGATCCAATCTGACTATTCATAGCTCCGATATTGAACAGAGTGCATGCTCTCTCAAAGGCAGCAGTTGGCATCGCTGAAAACAAACCATTAACATGACAGTAAGAAAATTGGCATTTTTGTGGCTGAAAAACCCTCAACCACAATATGCATTGAATAAAATTTGAAGACACAGGAAAAAAAATCACTGCTGGTAGAATTTTCATGGGTCAACAAAGTAATTACTTTTTCCGCAATGACAGGTTTTTGCTGGTGAAGATTTTTCACATATCAAATCACATGATTGGGAAGTTACTCCAAAGTAATAAGACTCACTTAACCACAGTATGGATCCTCACGAACATGTCGAGCACATAGCATGAGAATCAAGTGCTAAGAACGAGCAGTGAGACAGCATCTCTGGATAGTATACTCAAGTAGTACTAGACTCACTTAGATTCTTGAAGGTGTGGGATGTAAGTTTATAGCATGAGCTTGAGACTAGCAGCAGTCATCAACTTTTTTGTCAGGCCAGTGAGCTTCTGAGGAAAACCAGTGTGTATACAAGTCAAAGTCCTTGGATGCTCCGATTACACCAGAGAGAGCACACCCACACCCATGTGTGTTATCACTAGACAGCAATTATACACCACTTGTGAGTTTTCACTATCCAACTAGAGACACACATATTGGAGTTTCATTTACCTTACCATGCATGGATCAGTGAAGATTTCACTATCTAAATGCAGACTAAACCTACAACAGCGGTCATAGATACAGCAGCATTTTTTGGCTGATTTTGATCTAGCAACACTGTCCACAAACCATGGATGTCCTGCAGTTACACACAGATTTGGCTACTGTAAAAGTGGAAATTTTTGCATGATTAATTTTTCATGCTTTGCCAATTTTGAACTATTTCCCTTGTTTTTAAATTTGTGATTCTAAGAGTCCTTACATGATCTAAACACAAAAGGAATATATTTGTGTGTTGTTATTTTAACGGTAGCAGCTTGGAACGTGAAAAGCGCAAAAATAAATAGCGAAAATTTCCACTTTTACAATATTCCAGTTGAAATCCATTCCATACACACCATATGGAAAGACGTGACCTTAATCTCCCACATACAGAATGTTTAGATTAAATAAATGAATAAATAAATGTTGTTTGATTTAACGTGCGCTTCAGCTAGGCATGGCCTAATTATCAGCACCCTTCAACAATTATTCCGCTGCCATAAGGATATATCAGAATCATTTCCGCTTCACCAAGTCCGCAACTGATGCGCAGGTACTCTCAGCGACTTAGATTGTGATTACCCCAGCAGCTCCCCATTTTACACCTGGGTGGAGTGAAGCAATTGGGAATTAAGCTATCTTGCTCAAGGACGCAACACACTGGCCGTGGTGGGGCTCGAACCAGCAACCTTCCGATCATGAAGCTTGCGCCCTAACCATTGGGCCACCATGCTTCCCACGGATTTCAAATGGAGTCACTCATTCAGGTAATCCCATTTGAAATTAACACTCCCACTGTGGATGATTAAGGTCATGTCTTCCATAGGGGGTGTATGGATTTCAACTGGAATGGCCCATTTCTCAAGTCTTTGTTTCTACACTATCTGCATTTGATTGAAATCTTTTTAAAAGTATTAAATACTAAATAGAGCCTACATTTGAAGTAAAACTCACTTTGCTTCCTGCCACCAGTGAAAAGTCCTCCTTTGTCAAATGCATCTATCCAAGAGAAATTGACAGATATCTGGAAAAGAACATAATCAAAAGTTTATTTGCATTTGTTTACTTGAAATAGTGAAACTTGCATAACTTGGTAACATGCCAGGAGGATGCCCAGACAGTAAACATGAATGTGCATATTAATGTAATACAGGGTACATCTGAATTTTAAAAGCAATAAGGTTTTAAATGTATAAATAAATATGATCAGGATCAGGAAAGTCTACTGGTAAAAATGCAAAATCAGAACTCTACACAATTTACATGTAGAACACTAAATGTTGGTACATTGTAACGTTATACACATGAGCTCTGAGTTCATTTTACCCTCAAGGGGAGGACTGAGTCTGGGGACAACACAATACTTTTTTCAATTGTTTCAAACTTATGCATGCATCATAAAACTAAAAAATATCAATATCAGTTAGTTTAGTTTACCTGTCCTTCGCAAATAGGAAGTTTGCCATCAATGGCCTCCAGCTGGTCATAGTATCTACAGGTGAAAAGAATACATAGACATTTAAATAGAACAAATAAAAATATTATGTTGGCTGTCAAATGAATTTGATGACTAACCTTTGACATGCAGACAGTGCAAAATCTCTCCTTTAAAAAGAGTCTCAAGTACTATGGTTTAGGGACCTGACACACTGTGCACTCACTGTAGTTTAAGACATAGTTATTGTTAAAAATGTTAATTCTATCATAGATTATCAAAAATTGATAATCTATGATTCTATTACATTCTACTATTAATTGACTACAGAAAGGCAGCTTCAAGACACTACATGTACATACATAAATTTGCAATCTATGGTTGAACTTAAAAGAGTCTAGAGAAATACATGTTCCTAGAAACAAAAGAAGTTCTCTATTTCAGTATGTAAGTTACAAGTTAAGAACACCCACAGTAATTTATGTTGTGCCTCATGCATCTGACCTATCTTGTACACATACACCCACACATTCAATGTGTGGATAGAAACCCACACAAATTGATTCAAGGTGCCTATCATCTTGTGTTTTTGAATGGACACCTGTTCTCTTGGACATATATCTTGCACTGGATGTGAGCCAGTGACCAAAAAATTAATTTATACCAAACATCATCAATAATTATACAATTTTTTGTGAATTGGAAAGTTGCCAAGCATAGCATCATGAACATAGGCCTTTGTTTTATTGCAAAGTTTTGGCCTTTTTTTCCCAGACTAAATAACTTTGCTTGGAAAATGAAAATAATCGGGTGGGTCACTATTAATATTGTCATGTTTTGGCAGTTGAAAAGTCACTGGGTGGGCTCTTACTGCATTTAATAATGGAACAAACATGGTACACAATCCAATTTTCAATTTCAGAAGACCACGAAATGAGATTAGTTTAATTTCTATTAAAAAGCATGTTGTGTGTTAGACTGCGGAACTCAGTCCTCAATGATAGTCAGTCACTTATCTTTTGGTCGTTATATGACTATCATTTGAGGACCGAGTTCTTACCATACATCTTCCGAGGTGCTGTTTCAGACAATAGCTTGGGATTATTAGGGCAGAGGTTATCTTTTGAATTCTTTCATAACCACTGTGCGCATAGTCAAGCCTGTCAAGGACACTCGGCGTGAATTGAAAGACCATGTCACTCACCACAAAAGAATGTCAAAGGTCATAAACACCAATTTGGTGTACTTCCGCGCCTCGGAAAATGATGTTTAAGGTTTAGGACTAGTCGTGCATGGCCATTTGCTGAATAGAACGCAATAAAAGCATGTTAGCCTAATGGTTAGGGCGCGAGCTTCATCATCAAAAGGTTGCGGGTTTGAGCCCCACTATGGCCAGTGTGTTGCATCATTGGGCAAGATAGCTTATTTCCCAATTGCTTCATTCCACCAGTCCACCCAGGTGTAAAATTGGGAGCTCCTGAGGGTAATCACAATCGAAGTCGCTGAGAGTTCCTGCGCATCAGTTGCAGACAGCGGAATACTTGAAGTGTGCTGATAACTAGGTCATGCTTAGATGAAGCGCATGTGAAATCACCGACATTATTTTTTAGTTTATTTTAATGTTAATATTTTATCATTTAGTTACATTTTAGGTATACATGAAGTAAGTTTTTACTTTTTACTTGCAAGCACTGTTATTTTAACAAACAATTTTTGTTTATTAGGCAAGAAAGCCCTATCTGCTCTGCCAAATATGTATATTTTTAGATTGTTAATAGGGTTCAAAACCTCAATTCCGTGACCATTCTTTGGCTAGTAAGGTTTGACGATTGATTTGACTTCTATGGACCTTTTAGAAAAACATTAGCCCCCAGTCCCACAAAAAATCCTGCATTTTTGCTAGACCAGAGCACCTATAATCATGTAAAAAGACACTCATAGCTCGACCAATAAATATGAGCTCAATCGATCCAATTTTATATCAAAGCTGTATATTATAAATGTATGCTCTTTTGACAAGTCCCCCTTTTTAAACATGGGGGAGATGTGGGCTGTGAGCCAATCAGAGGGTAAAACCAGAGATTTTCTAAATATGAGTCAACGCAGTTACAAACAGGTGTGAGTTCTGATTCTGAAACAAAGGTCACAATGTACTTGCTTGAGGAGTCTAGCCACAAATTTGCTCATCAATAGCTTTACATTCGAGGCTAGAGACCATTGCATTAGAAATCTAGTCGGATTCGCTGAAGCATGACACTGTGTAAAGCAATGGAAGTTCAGAAGTAAACATCGCCGAACAAGATGGGCGATTGCATCAAAAATGTTGCTAAAATTGCACTCTGTTCAAAATAGGCAACTTTTACTCATAAGATACAGTTGACTCATCGAAATAACCTTCATCTGAATTTCTGAATAACATCCATTGCAAAAAATGTCAACACCGTCCGACCAAAAAACCATAGCAACATACTTAGCATCGAATGTAACTATCGTGCGCAAATTTGAAACTTGAGTTCTTGAGTAACAAGGTACTACTGGTGATCAATGTGCGAGTGCGACAATGTCTGAGATTGTGCACTGTGTACTTTGCGTTTGCAAAAAAGGCTTAATCAGCAGGAAGGAAGGAAACTGAAAATAAAAAATGTTTATTTCTGAATTTCCATTAGTTTAGTTTAATTTACATTGTTATACATAAGGCCCTTCACAATTGATTCTTAGTTTCCTGTTTCATGCTTGAAAACAAGGGATGAGGCAACTTTTAATTATTAATTATTAATTATCTATTATTTTCTTTATTTTAAAGCAAGTGGTCGCAGCCTACATCAACCCGTTTTGACTAAGAACATGCATTTAATTATTTTACAACTATGTTTGATTTTAAACATAAGTAATGGTACAGTTATGTTTTTTGTTTATCCATCATTAGGCCATGGGAATTAAAGTAGTAGATTTGCGTCCACCGCCCGCATGCTCCAAAACCAACCGCATATTTTTTCATTATTTTCAAAAAATTTCATTATTTACCAGAAACAAGAACAAATGGCTTTCAAACATAAAATCAGCAAGTTTGAAGTTGGTAAAACAGTCGTAAAAAACGTGAAAATGAGTCTGCAATGATGCTGTTCACCCGTGTTGGTTGTTCACCGCGACCGCGAGTCCCGGGCGTGTAGTTCAGTACAACAAGCATGACAGGCCAGGCAACACCGGTAGCTAGCAGCCATCTTGAAGAAAAAAAACCCACATGAATATGCTAATGCCTGACCCCTGTTAAGGTCACAATTTCATTCATAAAAACATGCCTGGTCAATCCCAACCACTCCGAGCTACCGATTAAGACCATGTGAATGTGACGTAATTGGGTTCATGAATATTTAATGAGCAGCGCGATACTGCCTCAAACGGTAAAAAAGATGACGGGGATCACCAAAATTCCGATGCTATGCGCTTTGCATGCTTTGTGGTGCCTGGCGTGCTAACCGGCTCCTTTACTTCTAACTTTGTACAGCGTGAATGGATGTAGTTCGTTTGTGCCTAATAGAATAGAAATAATGAATAATGAAAAAAAGCTGTGTGGGATTTCAAAAAGTTCTGGACGCAAATCTACTATTTGAATTCCCATGGCCTTATAGTTGATATGATCAAAGTCATAAAATATCAAATTCTCTACTTTGGACGCGGGCGGGAAACAGGAAACTAAGAATTAATTGTAAAGGGCCTAATCATGTGATCATGATTGGCAGTAACTACATGATCAATTCATTCTGATCATATAGACATGGCAATGGCATGCCATGATCGCATGATCATCATCATGTAGGTATGCCAGGCAAACCTTAATTAACACATTTGTTAATCAACCAAATTTGCATAGAACACAATACATATTATATTTTACATAAAAATTTAAAAGAACAGCTCTTGTAGATCAAGGAAACCTACATAAATATGTTTTCTATACTTCACTTGACCATATGATTTTTTATGGTGATGAGACAATCGCACATAGAATTTTAGAGGGATTTTGATAGCAGTTCCATTTAAAAAAAGCTGGTATCATAATGAGAATAAGATCTAGAAACACCCCCGAAATGCCATTTTGGGGAATTTTGCCAACAGAATCTTTTTGATGAAAGTCAATCGTTGACAAGATGTAACTTTGCTACGGAAAGTGCTATGACAAAAAGGTTTTCAGTTTTGTCTTTCTTTACTCTTGGGCTTTAATTTGATATATAAAATGATGCAGTTTGATGGCAAATTTGAATTCACCTGGCATGGAATCAATTGGTGATTGCTTGCGATGCAATTTGACATGACTCATGTACCGTACGGCGTACCTGACAGCACTATCCTCATAAAGTCATATCCATCATCGTCAGTTATCAGTTACCTGCTTTGAAGGTAGTTTATCAAGATATTTCGTGAAATTTAATATAAATTAAAAACTATAAATGTATTCATGAAATGTATTGTAATTTAGATTTTTTTTTAATTTTCAGTAAGCTTACCTTGTCAAAGTATCCAAAGAGTTGGCATGTTTGTCCAGTTTTCGGCAAACTGCGCTGGTCCTTAGCTTCGTAAGTTCACCGAGTTGCTGAGCATAATCATCTCTTTCTCCTTCTGAGCTGTATGTATTTTGAATAAAGTTCTTTAAGGGTCGAACAAGGTCTACTTCAGGACTGAATTTTGACGGAACAGAAAGAAACGCAGCCATGTTGATGGGAATTTCTCTGTAAATTTTTAGTGTTGGGCGATGCGAATACGTAACGGAAAATAATGAGTCGCCCTTTTTACACATCAGTTTTCCCGTCAAAATTAATTTGATGGGTCCCATGGGTCGATTATTAACTTGATAACTTCATCACTTCAACCAGGACCGTTGTCTCCAGTGGCGGCGCTATGGGATGGGTGGGAGGGGACACCAAATATTTGTCTTGCCCCCCCCCCCCCAGTTTGCCCCCCATCCCTACTTTTGAGACCAAAAAAAACCCCAAATTTATACATAAATTTCCACTTTTTTGCAGCAATTTTTGATATAAAATTGGATGGTTTGAACCCAATATACAAATTTATTGGTCGAGCTATGAGTTTTAAAACATTGGACGAGGCGAAGTCGAGTCCAATATTTTAAACTCATAGCAAGACCAATAAATTTTGTATTGGGTGAAAAAACCATCCAATTTTATCATTATTATGTTTTCAGAATCTTTTCTTGGTCACAACATGACTTTTGGTAAAAAATGTGATTTTGGGTAAAGAATGTGCTTTTTAAAAATGAGATTTTTGGTCAGAAATGAGATTTGTGGTCAAAATGTGATTTTTGGTCAAAAACACGATTTTTGGTCCAAAATGTTATTTTTGGTCCAAAATATGATTTTTGATCAAAAATGTGATTTTTGGTCAAAAATGTGATTTTGGTCAAAAATGTGATTTTGGTCAAAAATGTGATTTTGGTCAAAAATGTGATTTTGGTCAAAAATGAGCAAGTGAAAAATGAGTTTTGGTCAAAAAATTGTAGAAAACTAAATTTTTTGGGGAAAAAGTGAGCCTATCCAACACAGTCCAAGTTTTGAGTCCAAGTGTTGATTATATTGGACTCTTCAACTCTGTACAAAGTATAGGAAGGAAGTTTCTGAGAACATAATAATGATATAAAATTGGTCGATTTTCCCTCCCCTGAAATTCACTTCCCCATGCCCCCCCAAAAAAATTCCTGCTGCCGCCACTGGTTGTCTCTCGCTAAACACTGCAATTAAAGCCATAATAATCTAATATTTTTGTTAAACATCCCGACCCGGGTTCCGACCTCCCAATATTATTCAGAACAATTATTATAGCAAGTCATAAAATTTAGGTCAAGTCATTTGGCCTATTTTTTAGCTAAAAAATTCGAGCCGTCACTGACTGTACAGATTCAACGGGAATCTATACTGAATTGCTCTAGAAGGCAATTTAATCCTGATCCTTTACGAGTAATATTAAATAGTCACACATTAATATTTGGAAATAAAGGCCAAAATTTAAAGACATTTACAAAAATAATATCCATCTATCCTTTTCTATCAATATTTCATTATTATTAAAATTTCACCCCCCCCCCCCCAAAAAAAAGAGAGCAGGCCTGTAGAAAAAAACCCCACAAACGTGAGTCTTACTACTTTAATCAACATTCTTGGTGTTTTTTTTTTTTTTTTTTTATTTTGGATTTCTTTTTGAAATAAAATTGGAAAGATCTAGGTAAAAAAATGAGAGAGTGTTATTTAACTCCCTCTCCAGATTTATAACAATAAGTAATTTTTTAAATAGGTTGACTGGACAGGTTTAACCTGATATGGCGCTCTCCTGGTACCTGAGGTTTTAGGTGGTACCTGCGGTAAAGTTTAATATACCGCCCGTCCTTATTTTGTTGAACCACTACCGGTACGTACGTACAGTACCAGAAATAACCAATGACGTCATACTGCTCACGAGGGTGTGAGTGTGGTACTGAATGATGATTCTGAATCACGGAACGTGCTGAAAAAGTCATGGAATCAAAAGTGCTCACCCAGTAGCACCTTTCCTTGAGTCGCCCACACCCACTCGGACCCTACCAGAGTTTTGACTTGGTTTGATATTCGAAACACTTTAAAAGAAAAAAAGGCCGAACATCTTAAATTAGGTTCTATAAAGAACCTGCAAAAGTTCAGATTTAATTTTAATAGGGACTCATCGCAAAAAGTTTTAGCCTTTTGGTCTTAAAAATCATTTTCTTGAACTTTTTTTTCTGTTCTCACTAGCTTTTAAGCCTTTTATACTGAGAACCAAGTTAAGGGTTCTTTATTGTAGGTTATTCAAGCTTAACGTTAAAGAAGTTCTTGCCTAAACAACCTTTTTTTTTTGTTTCACTCAAGCCAAAAACGGTTCTTTAAAAAAAAGTTCTTTATTGAACCAGTTACGAAACCCTTTTAATAAAGGGGCCTCAGGTTTCTAGATTAGAAAAAAAATAGCCAAGAAAATGGTTTTGTAGAATCAAAAATGGTTCAAACTGCTTTTCACTTTTCTTAACTTCTTTCATCTTTAAGGTCCTTTATAGAACTGTTTATATAGGTTCTTCGTATAACCTTATGGTGCTATATGTTTCTAAGAGTAGGCCTATATAATCATGATAGCAGTTTTAGTAGCTTTTAGTGGTAGCCAGTGCAGTGTCATTGAAACCGGGATCAAAGCTCAAAAAGCTCAAAGCTTGACTGATGATTTTGCCCTTAGACTGCCCGCCCGAGACAAACAAACAAACAAACAAACAAACAAAGCACGTATGTGCGTACAGTACCAGAATGATAAAAAAAAACCACTTCCCCCGGCCTGGCAAGAAATCTTGATTACCCACGCCAAATTTGTGTTCCCAATATGCAAACTTAAATATGCGTATAGTGTTTTATAAGCCTTTTTAGAACATGCTATTTTTTGAAAAATCTAAAAATGTCAAATCCCAGAAATTAAAATTAATTTTTCCTTTCTTTTCTTCCTTTCTCTAGTCTTCTCGCTTTTCTTCCTCATGATTGAAATTATTTGAAGTTCTCAGTAATTTTCTTGTTTTTTTTTCTTGATCGCGATCTACCTCCTTGCAAAGCTCGCAAGAGGAAGATTCAGGAGGAAACCAGCAAGTACAAAGTACCTGTTAGCCCTTATCACTATAAAATCACCATCATGCATCATTTATATTTTCTAATTTGTTAATAAATCCTAGACAGTAACAAATAACACTATGGATGTCGAAAGATAAAAAAAAAAGTACCTGTTGCCCGTATTGCGTAATACAGAGAGGAACTTTGCTGTGTACAATCAATCATCGATGACCTGACCTTTTGAAGTTTATTTTAGGTAAAAATTATATAAGTAGAAGTTGAATAAGAGAAGTTTAAAACATCAAAGATTTGCACAATTCCCAACTTGGGTGCAATAGATATTAAAATAATAAAACTCAGAAACTGTTATTATTTTCTCTACAAAGTAAAGCGTAGATATTAATATTTTTCTGTTTAGGAAAATTTTAAGACATCGATATAGAAACGCAAAATAGGGTGGTGTTGTTGTTTAGCTCTGCACACACACCACCTCAATGCCTTCGGCAAAATATTTCCCTAAGTTCAGGTGTGCCATTTGCGCATGCGCGAAAGTAGTTTGATTGACAGATTTCACCTCTGACCTCGATCAGCTGTTTTTGCGACAGTCATAACACTGACAGAAGTATCCAGTTGCGAAAATCGAATTATTTGCCTCATTTTAGCGACGTGCTTGGACTAGTTTGCAATAGTAATATTAGTATTCAATTCACTGAATATTTAGAGAAGCAAATGACATGATGGATAAGGACAGTTTAAGGCCACGGACATCGAATATACCACGTTCACGTAGCGTTTTCGTTGTCCCACTGGCCTACTACACGTAGATTGCCTGGCGATCGGAGTGTAATATCGTCAGAGCACCTCGGACTACACGAAAACATGACGAGATTTGTCCCATTCACCACTGCATCACACAGATCTGTTGTTCATGCACTGTCATGACTGTACATTCATGATCATTGCAATACAGTGTATGTCGTGTATGTGTATACCGTTCTCCTGGCTGAGTATGTTGGGTGTGTTGTTTGTACCTCGACTCTGCAAGGTGAGTTTCTTTTTATAACTCATTAATTTTTTAATGCACAAGTAAAACTAAAGCGACACAACATTAATTTTAACTGGCAGTGAGGATTCGCTATAGTATAGACGAATCCAACGAGCCAAGTCATGGTCAGGATTTGGTCGGCCATTAGGCCAAGTAAAATAAAAAACATGTTTCACGTCCGGGTTTTGAAAAAAAAGGAGGAAGAGGGTCTTTTTATTTTCTATTTTTATCACAAAATTGGTGTAAATAGCCATACTTAGAGCTCAGTGTTTTAGCGTATACAATAATGCCTGGAAAAAGGAGGAGAGTTACACCCCCTCAAATGATCACAAAACCTTCCTAACGTGTTTCTTGTATCTTAACAAGGCTATAGAAAGCATCCTAACTTCCTAGACATATATTTTGAAAAGTTATAACCGAAAAAAAAAAAAATAAAAATATATTTGAAGAAACCTCAAAAAAGGAAGCGGGAGGGGACGTGAAACATGTTTATTTTTTTTATTTGGCCTTATTAGGGTCCCTGCATGCACCAAACAGGTGTTGTGAGTGCCCAATTGGGTGGATTAAACCCGCTTAAAATTTGATGTGAGATTCTTTTGTGTTGTAAACTGTCATCATTCTTTTGTCTGCGTGTAACACGGGTGGTAGAATGCAGTTTAAAATATCCTTCAAGGGCGCATCATTTCACATTTTAGGTGAGATAGTTTGGTCCCCGTCGCGGCTATGGCCGCCATTAAGGTGCAGGAATGCGTGAAATTTGATTCGTCTATAGGAAAATATGATTTTGACTTCATCTTCAGTCTCAATCCCAACCCACAGCAAGTGAGCAAACATAACGTCTTGATTTTTGCAGAGTATGTAGGCCTACTATATGTTTACAAAGCAATCGTGTAAAAACAGAATTTTGAAAAATATTCAGGGCTTTCCCTTAGCAAATGTTACAATGGCTTTAATTACAATGTCATACTGTATTGTCTTTCCAGAAACTGGCACACGAAAGGTCCATTCAGCAAGGCATATCTTCCAAAAATCTGAACTATAAACACACGCTGAAGCAAAGCACCTGCAACCGAACAGCACAGCTTTCCTTATTGAGGAGGATGTAAGTAATTTCATTTACAAAGTTGTAGCCAAGGGGTGCAGCACACCACACAAAATGCCAATACCTTTTTTTTTGTCATTATATTTTTTATTGGAAAAAGCAAACATAAGAATAATATAATCACAGAGAATCACAATTACAGCTGCAAATGTGTGTATACATACATGGCATAGTGTACTACATAATGCACAAATAATGAATAATGAGATACAATTAGTATATCATACAGAGTCAACATACATGTACATGTGACATAATGGCAAACCAATATTACAGTGCTGATGCACCTTGTACATCAAATGTCAAAGCACCACTTTTTAAAGTGATTACTTAATTTACCCTTTTTATAAGCAATATCATATTCCATTTTTCTTTTCATCAAAATGAAGTTTTTCAAAGCAGTAAAGTTTGGATTCACTTCCTGAAATCTACATCTGTAAATGTAGTATTTACTGCATAATATTAAAAAGGAAAGTAAATTATCATTGGCAATACCAAACATAAGGTCAAAACTATTAAACTGAATATTCAGGTGAAGTTTGTCATTTAACATGTTAAATAACTCATTCCAGATACATTTAACTTTATCACATTCACAAAAAACATGAACCACAGTTTCGGGAAATTTGTCACAAAAGAAACAAAGAGGAGAATCTTTTCTTCCAATTTTGTGGAGAAAGCTGTTGAAAGCAATTGCCTTATGGAATAGTTTAAAATAAAATGATCTTAATTGAGTCTCAATGGTACATTTGAAATTCGGATATGAATTTCTTCCCACCCTACATTCCCTTATCACAAAAATCTTCAAAGATATCTTCCCAGAATTTTTGAATTCTTTCAGGGGAAGCTTGTTTAACATTATACTGTAGGTGTAGCGAGGGACCCTGGGGACCAGGATAAGATTATTAGAGAAAATGTCGAAAGTGTCAAAATCCTGGTCCTCAAAATCATCCAGCATCCCACAATAATGAACAATGCTATCCATCAACACATTATATTTTCTCCTATCTCTGTAAGAGATATCAAATTCAATTATTAAGTCGTCAAAAGATTTTAAGACTGGTGTGGGAAGATTATCATAAAGAACATCAGATAGAGTACAAATCCCTTTAGTATACCAAGAATCGTAATAAAAATACTGTTTTGATTTGGATCTAATACTTCTATTGAACCAAATACAAGTGCTATTCTGACTCCTCATTTCTCGGATCTCATAACCAAGGTCTTCAGTGGCTTTATCTCTAAAAGAATACCACGATCTTATTGAATCAGCCAGCTGCACATTCTTCAGACGCGAATGAATACTTTCAGGTGCATGAGATTTCCACAGAATTTTAACATCAGAATGAAATTTTTGAAGAAAAGAAATCTCAAGAGATTTCCACATGCACTCATAGTTGTCATCAAGTAAATATTTTACCCAAATCAATTTTTGAGCCTCCATAAAACACTTTACATTAACCATACGTAAACAACCCAAAGAATAATCAAGACATACAAAATCCCTCTTCACTCTCTCATTTCCCCCATTCCAGATGAAATTAAAAAATAATTTATTTAAATTTTTGAAAAAAGTTTCTGGAATTTTTATACAGAGCACAGAAAAAAGATACAACAACTGTGGAAGCAAAAGAGATTTTATGACACAAATTTTACCAATGAGTGACAAACTTCTAGCTTTCCAACAATTTAAGGTTTGTTCAATTTGCTTCAGTTTCACCTTATAATTTAAGTCAAACAACAAACTCAGATTGAGGGAAAAATTAATACCAAGGTAACTGAATTTGTCTTGAACCCAGCAAAGCCCCTTATCTTGAAATGGAAACTCTTGGTTGCCTTTTTTTAGAGCCTATCCAAATTGATTTGGATTTAGACATGTTTACCTTACAACCAGAGCATTTACCAAAAGTGTTGAGGATATCAAACAGACTTTGAAATGATTCCTTTGAACCATCAATGTAACATGTAGTGTCATCAGCAAGCATGGACACTTTCAATTCTTTCCTTTTAACCAAAATACCTTTAATATTGGAATTAATCCTAATTGCACTCCCAAGCGTCTCCATGACACACAGGAAAAGGTATGGGGAGATTGGGCAACCTTGAAATATGCCCCGTTCCATATTGACTGATTTTGTAAGGAAACCGTTGTTAAAAACAAAAGATTTCCTGCCTGAGTAAAAAGTTTTAACCCATTTGATAAAATTTTCGCCAAAATTAAGATGATCCAACACTTTAAAGAGGAACTCATGACTGACCGAATCAAATGCTTTTTGGATATCTAATAAAATAACAGCAGCAGGGATATCATTCGCCTCAGTAAAATCAATTACATCTAAAAGTAGCCTAATGTTATTACCAATGCTTCTGCCTTTTAAAAAGCCAGACTGGTCTGAATGGATCAAATTACCAATACATTTCTTTAAACGGTTAGCCATAGTCTTGGCAATAATTTTGTAATCAGTAGTAAGAAGTGAGATTGGTCTATAATTTTGAATTTCCAATAGATCCTTATCTTTCTTTGGCAATAAAGTGATAATTCCATTTCTTTGGGACAAACTAAGAAGGCCACTTTCAAAAGAAAAATTAAAAGAGTCAAGAAGCATATCACTAATGTCGTTCCAAAAAATGATGTAAAATTCGACGGGTAAGCCATCATACCCTGGAGATTTGTTGTGATTCATAGAAGAAATAGTCTGAAAAAAAATGCCAATACCTTATTCCTATGTGTTCCTATATTTAATTCTCAGGCACGACAGGTATATATGAAATGAAAGTGCCCCTCTGACAAAAAATAAAAGAGAAAATCAGAAGGGCAAAAGAAAAGAAAAGGGACAAGGAACCCTTTTCTACCGAAATTAACCTGATCATGACCGAAAATAGTGTAAAATACTGAAATTTTTTTGCGTACTACGTCCCAATAAAGCCTTTTTAGAAGCTCAAAGACATACAACCTCTCTATGTATAATTGTATGATGCAACTTTTTTTGCAATGCAGTTTTTTTGTGTACCACCTAAGTTTTATTTTGCCCTCCTTACTAAAAAAGATGGCTATGCCCATGAAACTATATTTGCACGACTAGTAGACTTAGTAAATTACAGATTAGTGCTTTAAATCTGTCTCCGCTCTCACAGTTCATAAAAAAATTAAAATTGCAAAATGATTGCAAGTGACTACTTTTGACTTTATGACCTTTGACCTCACACCTATTGAAATAGCATATCATGACTCTGCTACAATAATTTATCATTTTGGAAGGAAAATCTAAAAATTTAAAAAGATAGTACATTAAGGCTTTAGGGGAGTACTACACCCCTGGCCAATTTTGTGCTTATTTTTTGCATTTTTCATAAAAATTATAGCACATTGGTGACAAGTAAGATATGTATAGGGGAAAGGACTCCCAACTACTGTACTGAAAATTCAGCAACTCAAAGCAAGTAGTTATTGATTTTTGATCAAATATTGGTTTTCCCTCATTTTTGACTGTAACTCCACAACTGTTGTCTGTGCTGATATAAAATTTCCAGTGCAGTAGTTGTAGTCCTTGCCCCTATAATATACATATCTTACTTGTCCCCAATGCCCTATAATTGTTGAGAAAAATGCACAAATAGGCACAAAATTGGGCAGGGTGTAGTACCCTATAAGGCACACAAACAGCCTAGATACCATAATCCTGATAATAATGTGTAATAATTAATCATTGGCTCTTATTTTATTTTATTCCAATTTCCAGGTGCAGCAGTACTACTGAGGATACTGGTTTCGTGAAAGACAAAGAGGATGATGGTTTGAAGTCAACAGCTGGCATCTGTTATCTGTCGCATCACTCGCTAGCCGTACTATAGGGCTTTTTAAACACACTATATCCGAGAACTGCTAAAACCCACTAACCGCTCCACCCAAAAGGGGGAATTAGCAGTCTGGGTTTAGCAGTTCTCTGGATATAGCCAGGTTTTACGATATAGCAGGTTTTGGACCACCACAGTCAAAAGGCCGTAGTAGGGCTATCACTCGCATGCATTGAAAACTTTCCCAACATTATGTCAACAATTACATTTTTTGAAGAAAATCTTTTCTGGAGGGTGAACATTTGATGAGAACTTAAATACTTGCATAGTAATTTATGTGGTGCATAAACTAACTAGTAAATGTTTGCTCCAATTATTAAAATAATAAGGACCTCAACAAATGACTTTGACATCATGTGATGTAATCGTAATGCATAGTTCCTTACAGGCTGTAAAAGTTGCATGGAATTATTGGAAATGTTCTAGGCACTTTTCTTTGGTTTGCCTCAAATTCAGCAGTGGGGAAAGGCGTCAATGTCTTTTCATGGCTGCGCCACACGAACCACCCTTTTTTGCTACACAATTAACTATATGCACACGATTCAATACGGCGCCCACTAAAATATGCACCTACGTCTAATCTACGTCACTACTGAACTTGAGGGGAACCAATGTATAGCCAAGGTACCCTAGTCCAAAAATACGGATCGCTAGTCCGAAAAAATAGGAAATGGTTCACAAGTCCAAAAATAAATAAGGTTTACAAGACCTTAGCAATGGAAAATCTGCAGCCATTAGGACTAGCGACCATTTTTTTCTTGGACTAGTGACATTTATGACTAGCGCACCTTAGCATTAGCGGATGCAGGATAGAGTAATTGTAGACCAAATTGTTTAGTAGCTGCTACTGGTTTACCTTCATCCCGTAAATATGATGAGTATCCAGTCCACTAATCAAGGGTTTAGGACCAGAAGGCCTAACTGCAATAGCTGCCCCATAGACATTTTGATAATTTATCTAAAATATGAAACTTGGCAGCTATTGCAGATAATGCCTCGTTAATGTCTGTTATTTATTAAATAAATAAAAGAAGACCCTACATGTAAACCCTTAACATAAAACTAAAATAAAAGAAGGTCCTACATGTAAACCCTTGACTTATAAATGCTTTTAAAGGAGTGTAAGTGTTCATAGTTTATTATTGGCAGACACTGTTTCTTTCATGAAAGCTGTGACTGTGCATCAATGCATTCACACCCAAAGCCTTCAGGAAAGACTAGCCGATGTCAGTCAATGCTACAATGTAGTCTTTTGTGAAGGCACCATATTAACACACAAGCTGGACTCGAATTTCAGTCAGGGCCATTGCCTGCAGTTTTTCAGTTTTGGCCTTTGTGCCCCTGATCTTTGTTAACTTCAAGGTGTTCTTCATTCCTCTTGACAAGTGGTGCCAAATGGCCTTGACAAAGGGTCCCCCCAAATGAAGGTCTGAACAAAAGCCTTCTCAAAAGACTAGTGGCTGCCAATAGACTGTAAATAAATGGTCTTTGTTGCACTCATTATCTCATACTTCATTACTAAATGTATTTTTACACCTATTTCTCTGGTACATGATTATTAGAAAGACAAGAGTTCATGAAATAAACAAAAATGCATGGTGAATATGTAGCTTTGATCATTGTTTTAATTTATTTTGAGATCTGTAAGGAAGTGAAAAAATAAAAGCACTATTTTTTTTCATTAAAAAAGTATGAAGAAGGAAGTCCAACAAACCAAAACAGTTGAACACACCTACTTAATAGATAATAAATGATGGGGATTTTTTTACTACATGTATCCTCTATTGTGTGATGGAAGATATCCAATAAAAAGTCTGCACAAAAAGTAACACAGCTGAAATATGCCTATAAGTTCAGAACTAGTAATCGTTTCCACAATATTTCTATATAGAAAGAAGGATGATTTATTTACGCTCATTTTGATACCACATTTGTGAAATGTCGTTCAATACTGATAACACAGTACATAGTGCTTTTAAAGAAAAACCACAAATTTAAAAGTTGCCATTTTACAGCAATCAATGGTTTCAATCAATGACTTCATATCAATACAAATAACCGCAACTTTCAATTCGGGTATTTTTCTTTAAAAACACTGCTGTGTTGTTATTATTGAACTAGATTGGACTAATGGGGTATCAAAATGCGGCGTTCAAATAAATCATCCTTCTTTCTATGTTGAAATATTGTGAACACAATTATTAGTTCAAAGCGCTACAGGCATGTTTATAACAGCTACGTTACTTTTTGTGCAGTCTTTATTTTATAATACAATTCAGCATATTCCTCTAAGTGATTGTGATCTGGGACAAATCCAAAATTGGATCTAATCTATTAGAAATATTCAATCTAGAATTCAATCTTATTTGATTTTTAATCTAAAAAACATTTGGATGGATTTAAAAAAATCTAATTTGAATACATCTAATTTGATTTTAATCTAAGGGGTTAAAAATCAATCTAAGCAATTTTAATCCCATATATTAAAATTGAATTAGATTGAATTCTAATCTATTGGATTGAATATTTCTAATAGATCTTAATAAATTTTCACACATTCTGTTACACCTAATTTATGAGTCCCGACTTTCAACACAAGTATTGTTCTTCAATTAGTGAGATTGAAGTGCGTTTCTGAATCCGGTCATTATTTCAGTCCTTTTTAATATTTCATTTGTTCCATGACTTCCATCTGCCTCCGCTGCAAAATGTGACATGAAATGGCTCACAGTGGCATTGGTTAATGGTGTCTGGCAGTTGGTTGTTACTTGTACAGTGTAGCTCTGACCTTTTAGTAGGCCTGAAAAAGAAAAAGAGGATTTTAGAAAATTTGTCAGGGTAAAGCTGGGACAGTGGCACAATCCCCGCATGGGGCTGTTACAATGGCTTGGTTTGAAATCCTTGCCCACCCACTTCCCCCAAATGAGCACATGCATCTGTATTCCCCAGCCCCCCCTTGGCGGTGGTGGCAGATTTACCCCAGCTAGCTGTTCCCTTGATTGCAATGAAAGTGTAGTTTTGCCACTGGTGCCCCAATCCCCCTCCACCATCGGGTTGCACACCACAGGGTTCATTTATGTGCCATATTAGGGGCTGTGCAATAATTATCGGGGTAATAAAATGTCCGAACGACCCACCAAAAATAGCTTGCCCCCCTCTCAGCCTGCAAAATAATCGCTTTCCTCCCTCTTTTTGGCCTGCCAAAATCTTTGCCCCAACACATGCCAAATTTTTTGGGATCCCAATTTGCAAACCTTAAAAGGTCTAGATATGTTGCGAGCACAGCGAGCATGAAAAGTTGCATATTTCAGCGTTTCCATACTGTTTTCCTGAGCCTTTTTAGAGCATTTTATTTAAAAGGCACCCCATGAATGTGTGCCAAAATTGCTTCCCCCCCCTCGGATCGCTTGCTTGCCCCCCAATTTTACCCTCCTTCCAGGACTCATAATTATTGCACAGCTGAGCCCTTATAGGTATAAGGGGTTATCATTTTCTTCAGAAGGGGGGTCATGAATATACTGGGGGTCATAGAATTTAAGACCAAAAATAGGGGGTTATAATTTTGTAGCAATCAAAATAGGGGGTTATAGAATTATTAAGGGCTGGCGACTGGTGTAACTTTTCTTACACTTTTTTGAACAAAATGTGCACACAATCTTTATACAATGCAAGATTTTTGCGCTCTCCGTGCGCCTTCTTTACGCTTATGGTCAAAAATTTTAACGCGTTTTCGTGTACTCCGCTCTAAAATTTTGACAGAAGGGGGTCCTAAAATTTTTGACCCACGATAGGGGGTCGTAAAAATACAGCCCGCGATCAGCGATGGAGGGGGGTCATAAAAATTGACTTCAGTCACCGACATATTCATGACCCCCTGCGAAGAAAATTACATCCCCTGAAAGGTGAATTCAGTCAAATTTTGCCATCAAACACTGCATCATTTTATATCAAAATAAACTCCTTGATTATAAAGAAAGCCAAAACTGAAAATCGTTTTGTCATAGCACTTTCCGTAGCAAAATTACATCTTGTCACAGATTGACTTTCATGATATCATCAAAAACATTCAGCCAACATTAGAAGCTTCAATTGGCAAAACAAATCAGGATCTAGGCTCATGATGGAATTTCCGGCTCATGACAGAGCAGCTTTTCTACGGTGGGAACTGCTATCAAAATCCTCTAAAATTCCATGTGCGATTCTCTCATTACAAAAATAAATCATATATTTGGGTCAAGTGAAGTATTGACAACATATTCATATAGGTTTCCTTGACCGATCTTTTCTTTACGAGGAAAATTTACAAAATATTGTTGTATTTTAGCCTAGTCGTAAGAGATTCCCATTGAGTTTACATGTACGAACCTGTTATTCCCACCTAGACCATGCCAAAAACATGCCCACATTTCAACTCGATTATCTACCAAACTGGTCATAGATCTCCAACAATTTTTGATATGACATAAATGAAAGTGTTACTTACCTAATGTATCCATTTTCAGTCGAGATCTATGACTGGAATTCCTGTAATTCGTTGCCAAATATTGGTATTTTCCTCACTTTGCACCACACAAACCAATGGAAAAAGTTACTTCCGGGTTGCCGAGAAGGCAGGGAAAGTAGGCGGGCTTGTGAGAACAACTTCTAGAATCGTTTGAGTCGGGACGGTAGAAACACCGAGTGCATTAAAAGTAACGAACCCAATGTGGTGGTGTGCTCTGCACATTATTGGTGTGAAATGCTTGCATGCTTGCGTCGAAGTTTATTACGGATCTTGGAAGTGATAAAGTAATTAATAGATCATAAAAAGTAAACAGTGTGCTAAGCTTTAACAAGGATTCCCGATGAAGTAAATGAAGAAAGACATTATTGAATGGCTCAGTCGGAGGGGGCAGAGTCCCAGCAGGTGAGTGTCAGCAAACCCGTTTTCACTCTCTCTTTCAATTCCAACGTCATAGTTAAAATTGTACGTTGCAGCATGTTAACTGCATTGAGTGGGAGTGCCTTTCACCAGACTTTCACTTCAATAATGTAGGTAACCTAGGCAAACCTTAGTTAACACATTTACTAGTCAGCGAATTCGCCGAGACCGGGGCCCCAACACAATGCATATTTACATAGAAATTTGAATTTTTTTCGAGAATAGGTGGGTGAAGGAAACCTACATTTATAAATATGTTTTCTATACTTCACTTGACCCAAATATATGATTTTTTATGGTGATAATCAAGTCGCACATGGAATTTTAGAGGATTTTGATAGCAGTTCCATTAAAAAAGCTGCTATCGCCATGAGACTAAGATCTAGAAACACCCCGAAATGCAGTTTTAGGAACTATTTTTTGGGACGCGGAATTGTGCAGTACCGCCTGCGGTACTGCACACTTCGTTACAGTCCCGCATGCTTGAACTGCACATCCCGACCTGCATTCCGCATGCGGAATGCAGGTCGGGATATGCTTGGACTGTAAAATTTTGGTGCATTTCCGCTGGGGTAGGGGCAATCTTTTTGGATCTTTTGCATGGGGAGTGCAATATTTTTGGTGCATTTCCGTTAGGGGAACTGCAACATTTTTGGTGTTTTTCCGCATGGGGATGTGCAATATTTTTGGTGTATTTCCGCCAGGGGATGTGCAATATTTTTGGTGTTTTTCCGCATGGGGGTGTGCAATATTTTGGTGCATTTCCGTTGGGGATGTGCAATATTTTAGTGCATTTCCGTTAGGGGAACTGCAACATTTTTGGTGTTTTTCCGCATGGGGATGTGCAATATTTTTGGTGCATTTCCGCTAGGGGATGTGCAATATTTTTGGTGTTTTTTCCGCGTGGGGAACTGCAATATTTTTGGTGCATTTCCGGCAGGGGATGTGCAATATTTTTGTGTTTTTTCCGCATGGGGATGTGCAATATTTTTGGTGTATTTCGGCGTGGGGAACTGCAATATTTTGGTGCATTTCGCTAGGGATTTGCAATATTTTTGGTGTTTTTCCGCATGGGGATGTGCAATATTTAAATTATATTAAATTACTATCCTCCGTAAATTGATTGATAATCGATCCACTTGAGAAATTCTCTGTTGGAACTTTAATAGAAAGTGGTCACAATGTCAAGTTGAATATATAATAGTCATCATTAAAGAGGCGTGTGAAATTGATTTTAATAAAATTAATTTTATACAATAACTATTAGCTAGGTTTCTATACTATGCCGACCTTTCGGACACGACTTAATATCCAAGACTCTCTTTTAAATACAAAAATGCGACATTAATTACATGCGACGATCATTGATTGTCTAAAACTAATTACTAAAAAAAGTAAAAACACCTAAGAGCCTGACGTATTTTTCACCACGAATGAAGGCCTACTAAATTTTTGTCACACCTATTTTGTTGCATGTCCGCATGCGGAACTGCAAAATATTTGGTGCAGTTCGAATGCGGTATTTTCGCATGCCAGCGGCGGAACTGTCAAATATTTGGTGTAGTTCGCATGCATTTAATGTGAATGTCGCGTGCTTGTAATGTAATATATTTGGTGCAGGTCCGCATGCGGGATGTACGGTACATGTTTTTTCGCATGTCCGCATGATGAGGGAATGCAAGGCGAGATGCACAGTTCGGATCGTGAGGCCTAATAACACAGTATGTTGTACATGTTTTATTTATTGAAATTTTTAAAGAAGAAAGTCTTGTTCCAAATTTCTGCATATAGTTTCATTGTTGTAATTAAAAAATAAAGTCTTCTCCAAAGGTCGGCAGAGTCAGGCCTAAAATGTGTACACAATTTTATATTAAAATCATTTTCACACGCCTCTTATGATGATTAGTGACTATTATAAATCTACTTGATATTGTTCTATTATAAGAACCCAGCGGACATTCCTCAAGTGGATCAATCATCAATTCACACTGATCTCAAACGCTGCATGCGCATCAATAGCAGCGGCAAGATCAGAAAACAACTTTTAATTTTTATCACAGCATGACCAAGTCAGTATTGGGCACACAGGTATGTCCCGGGGGGACACTTCAAAATGAAATGGATATTGGTGTAGGGCTGACACTTTCGCACTAAGGGGCATCCGGTGAGAGCAAAATGTAAAAAAATATGGGGTCATTGGGTGATACGTGAGAGCATGATTTTTGGCATTCGGTGAGAGCAAAATGTAAAAAATATGGGGTCGTTGGGTGAGAACATGACCTTTTTTTTATATGGAATCTTTGGGTGAGAGCCAAAACAGCGCCTTAAAAAGCGCGAAAATCGAATTTCTCGTTCTAAATGCCGGGTCTAAATGGCTTCAAATTTCATTTTTTTTTTTTTCAAAATAAGTAACAAAATCAGTGATAAATGAAAGTTGCTGTTCAAATTGAACTTGTAAGGGTCTTTGGGTGACAGATCAAATGGAAAAATAGGGGTCTTGGGTGACAGAGCATGTGTTCAGTAAAAAAATATGGGGTCTTTGGGTGACAGCGGCTTGAAAAGGGGGGTCTTAAGGAGGCACACAGGATCACTAATTATCCATTATTAGGGGGCAGTCACTATTTACGCCAGAGGGGGATGGAGGATTGAAGGGGGAACACGAAAAAAAATTCTATTGGGTCACTCCATATCAAATCAAGGAGGCCCCACCTGACCCCCCTCAGATTTGCTTTATATTTTAGTCATATGTTGTACCTGTAAAATATTAACAACCTGCAAATTTGAGGTCTGTAGCTCTTACGGATTTTCTGTGGCAGCCATTTAAAGTTGGAGTAGGGGGTCTAAATTTGGACCCAAAAGTTGCCCTTTAAATAAATTTCATCTTTGGGCGTTTGTGCCTTCTTTATAAAAAGAAAGAGAGGTCTGAAACTTTGCATACACACTAACTGCATGCCCAATTTGTCAAAAAATAAAAATTAAAAACATTCTGTAATTGCTTGGCGTTGTGTCACGGGCTCATTAAATATGCAAGAAAAAATGTAATGTTTTGTAAACTGGCAAGTTTAGCCCCCTAAATTCACATTTTTGTCAGATTAATTATTTTTTGTTGTCACTGATACTATATATAGGATAAATACAATGCATACCCAAAAAATTGGGGTCACAACTCATTTACATTTCGAACAGCGCCCTCACGAAGATGGAATTTATTGCACATTCAACATTTTCAGGGGGCCCAAAGTCGATGTGGTCCACCTTCAAAGTTTATAAAACATCACTTTTGTATAACTACAAGTCTTAAATTACAACTTTGCTAAGTCCCAGTAATTGTATAGGTTGACTTCATATAAAATGACAAGCCCAAAGTTAACCATTTTCTTATGATTGCATGTAGTGCAAAAGGGTGCAAATGTGCGAATTCGGAAGGTTGAAAGTCAAATTGACCCCAATATTGAAAATAAAATGGAAATAAAAGTAAATAGGGCCAATAACTACGCAACTAGTCATTTATTTTCAATATTGTGGCCATTTTGACTTTTAAACCTTCAAGCACATTTGCAGTACATGCAATCATAAGAAAGCGGTCAACTTTAGGCTTGTGGTTTTATATGAAGTCAATCTATAAAATTAATGGGATTGAGCAAAGTTGCAATTTAAGACTAGTAGTCATATAAAAGTGATGTTTTATAAATTTTGAAGGTTGACCACATCGACTTTGGGCCCCATGAAAATGTTGAATTTGCAATAAATTTCATCTTCGTGAGGGCGCTGTTCGAAATGTAAATGTGTTGTGACCCCAATTTTTTTGGGTATGCATTGTATTTATCCTATATATAGCATCGGTGACAACAAAAATAATTAATCTGACAAAAATGTGAATTTAGGGGGCTAAACTTGCCAGTTTACAAAACATCTTCGTGAGGGCGCTGCACTCCAACTTTAAATGGCTACCATAGAAAATCTGTATATATTGAAAGCGAAATGGAAATACAAGTAAATAGGGCCAATAACTACTCATCTAATCATTTATTTTTAATATTGTGGCCAATTTGACTTTCAAGCCTTCGAATTCGGCACATTTGCACTACATGCAATCATAAGAAAATGGTCAACTTTGGGCTTGTCATTTTATATGAAGTCAACCTATACAATTACTGGGACTTAGCAAAGTTGTAATTTAAGACTAGTAGTTATATAAAAGTGATGTTTTATAAATTTTGAAGGTGGACCACATCGACTTTGGGCCCCTGAAAATGTTGAATTTGCAATAAATTTCATCTTCGTGAGGCGCTGTTGAAATGTAAATGAGTTGTGACCCCAATTTTTGGGTATGCATTGTATTTATCCTATATATAGCATCGGTGAAAACAAAAATAATTAATCTGACAAAAATGTGAATTTAGGGGGCTAAACTTGCCAGTTTACAAAACATTACATTTTTCTTACATATTTAATGACCCCGTGACACAACGCGCAATTACAGAATTTTTTTATTTTTTATTTTTTTGACAAAATGGGCATGCAGTTAGTGTGTATGCAAAGTTTCAGACCTCTCTTTCTTTTTATAAAGAAGGCACAGACTCCCAAAGATGAAATTTATTTAAGGGGTAACTTTTGGGTCCAAATTTAGACCTCCATACTCCAACTTTAAAGCCTTAATGTACGATCTTTTTAAATTTTTAGATTTTTCTTTTTTTCTTCTAAAATGATAATATGCAATCATTGTGAAAGTTCCCAATACATTTGGATGCGAAAAACATTGGGAATTTGCAAAGAAACAACATCATAAACTTCACCTCTATCACTCGAAACATCTCGCACTATTTAGATTAGGACAGCGAGTGCGGCCTCAGAGTTAGTCTCCTCTGGCGGCCAGTTTGGTTACGCTCCCTCCACATGTGGAGGAGCGTAACTAAGCTAGTTTTGTCTGAGACTACGGTTTGCGATCGTGGCCGGCATAAAGTCATAATCTAAAATTATGACTTTATGTCGGACCAACAGAAAATCGTCCCGTTTTACTACAAATAGGGCCGAATTTGACAGTTTGCTCATAGATTTAAGTTAGAACATGTGTAAGTATTACAAATATGCCAAAAAATCGGTTTTGAAAAAAATAAAGGTAAATTCTGAAAGAAGATCGTACATTATGACTTTAAATGCCTGCCACAGAAAATCCGTAAGAGCTACAGACCTCAAATTTGCAGGTTTTTAATATTTTTACAGGTACAACATATGACTAAAATATAAAGCAAATCTGAGGGGGTCAGGTGGGCGCCTCCTTGATTTGATATGGAGTGACCCTATTATGATTGGGGGGAACATGAATTATATTTATTCCATTTGGGGAACATGAATTTTTCCCCCAGTATATTAAAATATAAAAAACCACTGTAAAACAGGAAAAGCAGAGTGACAGAGCGGTAGTACATGTTGATATTAAAGCATATGTGCATATTCACTACTTTATTTAATCTTTTGACAGCCTTGGTGGCATGACATGTTTTCTTGGATTACATGTAACATAAAATACAATGTACAAACAAGGCTGATTCACTACTGATTTTTACAGTGAAAGTCAAAATTGTTCCCAGGTTCAGTGCAGGCTACAGGGCCTCGTTCTTTTAATGTGTAAAATGTGCAAATACTTGCAATGTACGTGCATATATGTTAGGTGCTACGCAATTATCACCATGGCCCCGCAGCCAGCACTTTCACCACAAGCTTGAAACAAATTTGAAAGTATTTTCATTTTTGCTTTTGCTACAAATACAGATGTTGTTATTACTATTCTACACCTACAAAACAGCACAGTACACTCTTTCAAAACCATTAAAGTACAAAATACAAAATGTATGTGCAAATCTGAAAGCAGACGGAGAAAAAAGTCTTACAGCCTGACTAACCCAGGAAAATATTAATCATATACAAAAGTATCAATGCACTAACCCACAATTCTAAACTGTTTTCTGGAATGAAAAATGTGTATTATTGATATTATCCAAAAGTAAATTGAATTTTTAACCAGTATATGAAGACAAATATAATTATTACTATTCAAATTTTAATCTTGACAAAGGACAGATCCCACTACTTTTCTTGGCTTGTAAATTACTTTTTGCTGGGGCATGGGGTACGTCAAACCTAAATTTTGTGAAAAATACAAAATGCTGTCAAGTTTTACCTTTCAAAGTTATGTACTCAAATCATACATTTTTGGAAAGCTAGGGCAAGAGTGTTAGACTCAATTTCCGTCATCAAATTTCACACAAACCAATTATTTTTCCAATTAGGCCAAATAAAAAAATGTTTGTCTCAAAGCCCCCGCGCTCATTTAGCAAATGGACACGCATTCGATATCCCACAAATCCAAGTTTTTTTTTATTTTCTTAATTTTATTTTACAAACATCCGAAAATACTGAAAATTTACCCAAAGCGTTTTGCCTTTTGACATTAATTGAAAAAACATTTGAAAAAATCTTTAAAAAAAAATATAAAAAATAACAAAACAATAAAGTTTTTGAAAAATAGGTGGGCTTTGAGACAAACAATTAATTTAAGTTGGCCTTAATAGGCCAAAAAGAAGCAAAATTTAAATTGTTTTATCAACAAATCTAAATTTAACATTGTACAAAATGTGGCCGGGGCCATGAAGGTTTATCAATAGAGTAGACTGAAAATACACAGGTCAAAATTGGCCTGCCCTTTTTAATTTCACCAAGTTCTTCTGCTGTAAATAATAGTATTCAGAATTTTCTCTTCAATAAACAGTGTTGGAAATAACCAGTAAAGCGTAGCAACAAGCTGCACCCTGGGTATGTACACAGCCAGAATCTTCAAAATCAACTGGCAACACAGGTATAATGTTAATCACCTTGAGTCCTACTTGTAGCACCCTCGAGTCGCTTGGTGCACATATTAAACCTGTGTTGCCAGTCACAAGAATCTGCCTGTGAATATAGTACTGTGATATTTAATACATGTACAGGCTAGAGTTCTGTGCACCTGTACTATACTTTTACCAGTAACTTAATTTTATTTTTCTGTTTATATTCCATTTGTGATTTTAAAAGGCCAAGAAAAAAAAACATTTCTTGTACAAACTTATTAAAAAACAAGGGGTACAGTATACAGAACTCTTTCCATGATTATGAATACTCATATAGGCCTATTTCATTATTTTAAAAGAGAGACAATAAAAGTACAAAGTAAAAATACATGAAGACCGTAGTATTGTTTTTTTGTTAGGGAGGGGGAACCTGAATTTTTTACCTGATCGATGGGGGAACCTGAATTTTTTCTGAAGCCAACAGGGGGAACATGAAAAAATTTGAGGGAAAAGTTGGAAAATCCTCCATCCCCCCCCCCTGGCGTAAATAGTGACCGCCCCCTTATTCACCTCATAACTCGAAAACTATTTATGTAAAGTATATAAAAGTATACATTGAACGGAAATGAGCTCATCAATCCATTTAAAATGTCAGTTTTGGGTCAAAAGTACAATTTTCGAGAAAATCCCAAAAAACGGCTTTTTTGACCAAAAATTTTTGGTCCGCCATAAAAAAATTATTTGAAAATCAAAAACTGTAAAACATGAATTTTATTTATTTAGACAAATAAATCTAGAAAGTGTTTTTTTATTTTTTCGAAATTTTGTTTAGTTTTTAAAATATATGCAAAAAATCAGTAAAAACGTATGACCCGTGTTCAAATTTTTGAATCATGGGTGATAAAAAAGTTCTAGGCCCTAATTTAAAAAATGAAAAAACACTATCTAGATTTTGGCCATATCTAAGCGTTTGACTTAAAAACTTACCTCAGTGATGCTTCATTTAGCGCTATGGCGGACCAAAAATGGTTAAAAGTGGTCAAAAGTGAACTTCCCGAAAATCGCGATTTAGAAAAATACAGCGGATTTTAGGTCCATTTTTGAAGATTATTCCATAAATATATAATCCGGTGACTTGTGACGTTTGGTCAAGTTAGAAAATGAGAAAGGGCGTCCAACTGCAGCAGATTGGCATTTTTTGGTGATTTAGAATGTAAAATATACAATTTTACTAAATTATCCGTGGACATTCGGCAGATATTTATCCACATGGTGTAATCATTTTATTTACTGCAGTCTTGTTTCCATGGTGCAGCAGATCTTCCGGCAAGGCGGCGGCAGCGGCGGCAGCGTCAGCGTTTGAGGAGCGACAGAAGCGCAGCGGACAGACAGACAGGTTCTGCGAATAAGTTGCACAGTGCATGGTATAGTGTTGCCGCGAACGAAACCATGATTATTTAAGCACAATTTTGTCCTGTTCCGTACAAAAAAAGATCATGCTCTGTATTGGACATCAGAACATTAAAAGTAGCATAGAATAACTGACAAGCAATTATTTTAGCAGATAATCAGGAAGTTTTATGAAATGAAGAATAAATTGAGACATATTATAATTGTGATTTCTGTTTTGTCCTAATTTTCTTAATTTTGCTTTAAAAATGCAATGTTTTTAATTTATCGTTTTTGGTGATTTTCTTTCCTTTTTTTTTTTTGTTTTGTCCTTTTCTGAACCGCAAACATGATGTTGTTACTACTCGTTGCTTTTTTCTTTTTAGTTAGTGCTTGAGAGGCACCACAACGGCCCGTCCGCGCCAATGAGATTTTAACGCCCGTTATAGCTAGGCCTACACCACAGGAATCCCAAGTAAAATTTGAAAAGATTCTGATGTGTCGCATTACTCAATATTCCATTTTTGTTATTGTAATTGTTTGTTGTTATCATATTTTATTTTTAACTTTTTACGGAATATCAAACACGTACAAAGGTCATAGGCCTATTACAGGCCTAAAGCTACAATAAAGTTGTAAAATATTTTGTACCGCATAAAAAGTGAATAAAATACAACAACAAAAATAAAAAAAGTGTGTCTGTTGTTGTTTTCAATCAAATAAACGTAAAAATTGGGGTAAAAGTTGTAATATGTCTTGAATAAACTTCTTGTAAAACGGACAAAAAGTAGGCCAAAATACGGTAGTGATCGCGATTGGCGACTCAGCGCCTCAATCAGCAATCACCTCGCCCATCCAGTTTATCATGTGTGCGTGTCTTTGCTAGCTGTATACGCCGCAGTACGCGTTTCGAGAACGCGATATATTGCGGGAAAACAATGATTTATTTGCTTTTGCATTTTGGCGAATTTTTAATGAAAAAGGGTCTTTAAAATAGCTTTTCTTATGGTTCAAATTTTAAGATTTCTTTAAAATCTATTAATGACAAGATAAAATACGGTTTGAAGATGACATTAGTGATGAAAACTCAATTTTGGCCATGTAACACTTCAGTGATCCTGTGTGCATCCTTAACAGCCCTACATACGCGTCACCTCCAAAGTGGGAGTGCCCCCCGGAGGTCTGTCTGGTCTACCTGGAGAATTTTTAAGATTAAAAAAAAACCTTTTAATTTTTTTGTGTGTGTGCATAAAATGTATACAATATACGAGCGGTCATATTAGTATAATCAAGACAATATGGAGGCACGCGGAATATTTGGTACAATTACGCATTGGTTATACTAGTGAAAATTTATAACTACAAAATATTTGGTGCAGTTCCGCATGCGGTAACAGCCGCTTTTAATATACATTTCATCATGCTAAATACAATTATTAGTTGATTATATAATAGTATATACATTTCATCATGCTAAATTAAATTATTATCCTAAATTGATAATCGATCCACTTGAGAAATTCCCCTTTGGAACTTTAATAGAAAGTGGTCACAACGTCAAGTTGAATATATAATAGTCATCATTAAAGAGGCGTGTGAAATTGATTTTAATAAAAATTAATTTCATACAATAACTATTAGCTAGGTTTCTATACTATGCCGACCTTTCGGACAAGACTTTTCAAAACTCTCTTTTAAATACAAATAATGAAACGGAAAGTAAAAGCGATAGTGGGCCTAGGCCTAATATTGAATTAATATTCATATCTACATGCGAATATGCGGATACATGCGACGATCATTGATTGTCTAAAATTCCATGATCTTGATCCTATTTTTATCGATATACATCGATCACTTATCGGATTAAGTATTGGACACAATAGATGAAGTATTTGATTGACAAGGTTGGGCAGCTTCTAACATGAATAAAATGCACACAATGTCAAGTTTATTACAATGGTCACTAAATAGATTCATCACAATAGCCACTTATCATTAAGCGGCGATGCGATAATATTTTTAATAATTATAATAAAATACTATAGACGTTAAAGTTTATAACACTAATACAGCAAATGAAGCAAAACTCACAATAGGCTAATAGTCAAAGTAAAACGATAGTAATATTAAAGAAATTTATATATGCATGTGATAATATTTTCTACGCCGCAGGGCCTACAATTAAAAAACAAAACAAATAAAACCAAAAACAATTCGAACAAAAACCGTTCATTTACTTCATTATGCGGAACTACACCAAAAATGTTGCAGTACCCCATGCGGAAAGACACCAAAAATATTGCAGTTCCCCATGCGGAAAAAAACCCAAAAATATTGCACATACCCTAACGGAAATGCACCAAAAATATTGCACATCCCCTAACGGAAATGCACCAAAAATATTGCAGTTCCCCATGCGGAAAAAATCCAAAAATATTGCACATAGGCCTACCCTAACGGAAATGCACCAAAAATATTGCACATCCCCATGCGGATAAACACCAAAAATATTGCACATCCCCTAACGGAAATGCACCAAAAATATTGCACATCCCCATGCGGATAAACACCAAAAATATTGCACATCCCCCAAAAATATTGCAGTTCCCCATGCGGGACTGCACATCCCGACCTGCATCACCGCATGCGGTACTGCACAGCCCGAGCTGCGTCACCGCATGCGGGAATGCACGTCGGGATGTGCAGTCCCGCATGCGGAAGTCGTGACGGAAGGTGCAGTTCGCATGCGGGACTGATATGGCGAAGTGTGCAGTACATACGCGGTACTGCACAGATACCAGTCGCTTTCAATACCTGGTTTTAGGGAATTTTGCTAGCTGAATCTTTTTGATGAAAGTCAATCTTTGACAAGATGTAACTTTGCTACGGAAAGTGCTATGAAAAAAAAGGTTTTCAGTTTTGGCTTAGTTTACTCAAGGGCTTTAATTTGATATATAAAACGATGCAATTTGATGTCAAATTTGAATTCACCTAGTATACCTAAATAATGTCATGCCAAATGATGCAATGTTTATTTACTTGTATTTGTTGTAATGCACGAATGCTAGTCCGAATAATTGGTCTCAGATAGATCGACAAAATATTCATTTACTGACATGATGATGATGATCTTGTTCTACTCTCATGACTCTCTAGGACTAGGTCTGAACTGTTTGCATTCAAAATGATCTTGATGGCAAACTGGACAATAGTCTAGAGCACATGGTACCACTTTGACAGAGCTTTTTAATACCCTATTCTTATTGTATGAAATTGAATCACTCCATTGTGGACCATCCTTCATCATGTACGTCTACGTCTACGTGTAGGTATGCCAGGTGAATTTAAATTTGCCATCAAACTGCATCATTTTATATATCAAATTAAAGCCCTTGAATAAAGAAAGCCAAAACTGAAAACCTTTTTGTCATAGCACTTTCCGTGGCAAAGTTACATCTTTTCAAAGATCTACTTTCATCAAAAAGATTCTGCTAGCAAAATTCCCCAAAACAGCATTACGGGGGTGTTTCTAGATCTTAGTCTCATGAAGATAGCAGCTTTTTTTAATGGAACTGCTATCAAAATCCCTCTAAAATTCCATGTGTGAGTGTCTCATCACCATAAAAAATCATATATTTTGGTCAAGTGAAGTATAGAAAACATATTTATGTAGGTTTCCTTGACCGACCTGTTCTTGAAAAAAATTGAAATTTCTATGTAAATATGTATTGTGTTTGGTCCCCGGTCTAGGCGAATTTTGCTGACTAGCAAATGTGTTAACTAAAGTTTGCCTGGCATACCGGTCATGTCCTTCTGATACTTGAGTGTTTAGACACGAACAGTTTTGACAGGTCTTTTGTCTACCTCTCTCAGTCTATGTTTGTAAACACACTTGCCAAGGATAAATATTGTCATCCTTGCTGAATAGGAAAGTAACAGCGTTACTCCCCATTCCAGAAAATACAGCACTATTTTTTTAGGATTAAAAAAATATTATCAAGTTCTGTCAAATAAAACATAGCTCAATCCTAATCATTCATTTGTCCTAACTGGAGATAAAAGAAAAAGTTCACTGTTTCACTAATTTCTTGAAAAAAGAACCAAAATTCAAAAACATGCATTTCCGGCATTTATTCTGACAAACTCTAATCTCTAAGCTCTAATCTTCACTTTTTTGTGTTGCTTTAAATTAAAATGGTTGGTTTAAAGAATGAAACATGTCTTTTCCAAAAATTAGAATGCATTAACTGAAATTAGTCTTAGTAGGCCTACACTTCACTGGTCTTTTAGACTATGCCATAGTCGAATTTTATTAAAAATATGTTATTATTAGTCATGATGAACCCATTTCGTTGAACTCAAAATTATACTGATGTTTATTACAATTAAAGTATTCAATAGTAAAATGGTCATAAAGAGTTAAAAATATCAGATGATTAGTGACAATTAAAGTAATTGAATGCAACATTATCTTGCATAATTATAATGGCTCACTTAAATAGGCCTACTGAACAATTCTGATTTTGGAATCTACCAGTTTATTGATAGCGAACCCCGAAAATTCGACTATGGACTTTGAATTGTAAGCAGAACTTTACCCCCTGGACTTTGCTCTCTAAAAAACACTGTCAAGCATACTTGTTTATCAGTCCATTAACCACAAGTAAGCGCTAGATGTTTGATGAGAGATTAACTTTCGGCGTCAACACAAAAGCGCCGCCAAATACCACAGACACAGTTGTGTGCGGTGTAGTTAATGGTAATGGGCGGGCCCAGAAGATTTAAACCATAGCGAGATATGGGCGACCAATCACAAGGCAGATCCATTTAAAGATGCATTACATCATGGCCAATTTTAGTTAGGCCAGAAATTGGCCTAACTCTCCATAGAGTCCCGTGTTAAAAATCTTAACCGCAAGGCAAAGTCAGTAGTCTACTTGGGAAGCTAACAAAGAGAGGGAGTAGGGTGACTGCAAAGATCAGATGTGAAAATCTATCAATTGTGCACACATTAATTAAATCAAGAGTTTTAAGCTTAAATACAATATCCAGAGTATTCACAATGGGCAAGTGGACTACGGGGTAGTCTACTGGTCTTTGAGCTTGATTGTCACAGCATACAAAAAACACCCTAAAAACTGATGTTTTTGGCCCTTATTTCCAAAAATTGGCTAAATATTAAAATTTGACTTTTATTGCTAATTAGGACTAACTAAAGGATTAAGGATTTTAGCTATGTTTCATTTGGCAAAACAGAATAATATTTTTTTTATTCCAAAAAAATTAGTTCTGTATTTTTCTGGAATAAGGAGTAGTACAGCACTGCATGAATGCCAAAATATGATGCTTGGAATTTCAAGTTACCTTTGATGACCATGCCTGCTGGCTGTTGAATACAGTAGTACTAGCATTGATGCTATAGTTTTCAGCACAGTACTTCAGGGGTCTGCCAATTTGGCGCAGTTTGTGGCGTATGTATTACGTAAGTTAGGTTCTGATTGGCTAATTGAATCACGTCATCATCACATCGGCACCTCATTTGTTGGTCAAGCTGTGTAGCATCGTGTGACCTAGTTCTATTTACGCAATAATCAAACAGAGCAGACAGACACCACTGAAGTAATTTGCTGAATAGTATAGCTAAGGCATGGACATTTTCAATGATTTTGCAGGACATCTATGATCTTGCTAAATTGTCAGGTCTTGACTCAAGACTTAAGCTGAATTTATACTCTGTCGATGAGCGATTGGTATTTGACCAATGAGTTCCTCGCTTCTCCCAACTCAATAAAAAGCGCACTATGGTACCTCATTGGCTAAAAACTAAGTGCTATTGCTCAGCGATATAGTATAAATTCAGCTTTATAATCATGGATCTGGATAAATTATAACCTCATCCTCATGAATATGATGCATGTGATCCAATCATATGTTATTAATTGTAAACACACAAATGCAATGGAGGTCATTAATATGTCCCAATTGACTGCAAAGTGCGTAATTGCTCAAATATTATATTGCGCACAATAACCTGCATTTGTGACTTTGTGTACATTGTTTAAACACGCAAACAAGCATGTGTAATTACTGCGAGTAAGCCCACTTGATTGCGTATTAAATATGTTAAAACAGTGAACTGAAGATACATTTTTCAACAGTATTTTTTTGTTATTTTCATGAAACAAATTTGTAAAATGATGGTAATGAATGACAATAATAACTTTGCACCATCTGCTCTATGGTCATTGGGTGTAGTCATCGGGGGTTGTTTTGGGCCTCTGTATTTTTCCTGCGGAGTAATATTGGTATTCCACAAGGTATAATCTTAGGACCTTTATTATTTATCATTTTTGTAAATTCACTTCCAAACTAAGCTATAATGTATGCAGATGACACAACTTTTATAGTTCTAATGATGTCAATGGCGCAATTCGTCAGTCAGAATTAAATGAAAATTTGTCTATTGTTGCCTCTTGGTTGAATGAAAACAATCTCACTTTGAATATTAAGAAAACAGAACTCATGACAGGCATTTAGCTGTCAGAAAAGTACACTCCATGTAGAGGCCAATGTTTCGATCTCTAGTACGTCTTGGTTGGGAAATGTACATTTGTAGCTCAGTAGCTTGTCTGCCCGCTTTAGACTTGATTTATAGGTTAATGAATGCATATCACTTGTTAATAAATAAATAATAAATAAATAAATTTTGGATTTATAAAGCGCCTTTTTCTAGATCTTAGAGGACTCAAAGCGCTGTAATTTCGCTGCAATGGTGAATCATCACAATCAGATCCCATCAACTAGGCTGCTGCCGAACGGTGCACACCTATCCGCATTTAGATTGTAACATCCACCAATTATCTGTGCAGCTCCCCAAATTCCATTGGAAACCGGAGATCCCGGAGAAAACCTGCGAGGCTGCGAGAGCGAGCATGGAATCGGGATAAACCAAGTGCACATGAGTCCTTGGGCTGCGCCGGGGCTTGAACCCGGGACCTCAGTGGTGCAAGGCGAGGAACTACCGCTCGCCAACTCGCCTCCCTGTTGGTAGACTGGCCCCCAGTCTCGGTTCTGGATAATGTAACAATAAATAATTACATAATGTCCTATGAAAAAAATGCCAAAGTCCTGTAACCCCCCTTATTTTCTTCAGTGCCAAAAACCCATTCCATCTTCATCCACAAATCGACGCCACTGATTACACACACAGTCAACCATGCAGCAATATAGAAATATACTCGTATTATAATTGAACGCGAAAGTCCATTGAGCGCTGATTCCTCGACTGGTCCAATCTGTTAGAGATCTCCCTTCCAAATAATCGTTCAACGAAGCACGGTGATTCTGATGTCAATTACGAAAGCCCTGCCCCAGTTTCAATTCAAATATGGTAGCACAAACCTATGCCGCGGGATGCGACGTAAGATCGGATGGGACACTTGTCAACAACTGAGAGGTATTGAGCTCAACTGGCATGCATCTGATAGACCCATGGTACACGCAATAATAAAAGGCAACCACTCGACTCGGACTTAGGCCTATTGTCCATATTGCGTATATTATCGCGTTCGGTTTGCACATGTTTGCACATTATTTAGCTGGGGAAGACTTCAAATATCCCGTGGTGCCAAGCTGCGTTGATTGGTCGGATACAATATCCTTGTTTTAGTCGCTTACACAAGCGTTAATGTAGTGAAAACATGGGCGTGGTATATAGAAAGATTGCGTGACCCCAAATCTGTAAAAGTGAACTCCCACAAAATGCTGGGAACTGGAAGGCAAATTGCTTACAGACTGGGAGGGTCCATAGTCTGTCCATGTATTGGGTTGATTTTTAATGCTATGTAATCTACATTACCAGTCATTCTCCATGGACCCGAGGGAGGGTCTACCCTGTTGGGAGTGAAATTGTACAAAATAATGCACACATACTGAGATGTTGATGCGTCTAATGCACGAGCCCTGAGGTCCCGGGCTCAAGCCCCGGCGCAGCCCAAGGACTCATGTGCACTTGGTTTATCCCGATTCCATTGCTTTTGTCATTTACCATACCAAAGATGAAAAGTCTTGGGGCAAGTGCAATTTGCTCAATGCATGAATAATCATGTATTTTTTATGTTTTTTAAATGTTTTTCCAGTTTTATATGTTTGCCCTGCATGATCTGACCTGGACTTATTGTATTCCTTTATTTTTTAATGGTTTTACAGGGGTCGATTTAGCCACTGTCCCCAGCCTGTAGTTTTCTCGGCGGGCAAGGAGTTTTAAGTGGGCCAGTTGAGATTTTGGCATACATTGTAATTATGATCATGACATGTTACAATATTAGAAACATAATGAAGTTGATAAATAATATTCTGCTACTTCTTATTTTGTAATTTGTTGAAACATATTCTCCAATTTTTATGATCAAAATTTATCGTATTCGATCATTATTTGTGCTTCAGTGACAATACTGACTTTTGTTTGCATTCTATTTTTAACTTGGAGTGGGATGGTTGTCGCATAATTGAGCAAAAGCAGGACCCTAATAATATATTAGGTGAATAATATCCAAACAGCAGTAAGTACTACGCACACTGTCTCTGCTATATTGCAGTATATTTGGAAAGAAATCCCTGTTTAAGCCAGGCCTAAACTGAACTTGTTAAAACTTAATACGAGCCAAAGACAGATTGATCCGCAAAAAATTGTTGAACAAATCTTGCCCAGTGGATTTGACCTTGGGCTAGCTGGAAACCTTCCCAGCTGCTCCTTATGTCGACCCCTGGGTTTATATATATTTTGATTATAATGTGATGTGATTCTCGATTTTAGGCATCCAAGCTTTCTGCAGAAGTGGAACCATTTATACCTGGGCAGCCACAGCAACCTGGGCATCCGCAGTGGAGCAACAACAAACAACAGCAGCTTTCTAATCATTATCACAACCAACATCATCTACAACATGTGAATAACCATCAGATGTCAGGGGGTTACCCCAAACCCCCACCCACAAGTCAACAAATGGGGGCTCCCCCTGGTGGTGGTCGTCAGCTGACTGAGTTACCACGGTACATGACCAGCTGCTATCCATTCGTCCAAGATAGGTAAATATGAATATGTTAATGTTAATTTTGTTAATGTTAATTTTGTTATTGCTATTTTTGTTGTTGTTGTCGTCGTTGTTGTTATATTCAGAAGCAAAACCTCTTGCTATCACAAGTGTTTGAGCCTGTGTCTTAGAAATGATGGTGATGCAGGTGTCCTATGAGCCAACTGCAATATATTTACAAGATTTCAATAATATTTATATACATAGATAGATTGGGGGGGGGGGTGCTCAAATTACATTTTGACAGAGGTGTGCTGCTGGAACTCGTGAAACCCCTACCATGTTAAGATATTTGTATGCCTCCACTGGAGGTATTATGTTCCCTGGTTGTCTGTCCCTCAATGTGTCTGTCCATCTGTCCGAGGTGGCAAGTGCACAGTGCTCACAATGGAGGCTGACGACAATTGAGCACAAATAACCATGACGTCATTGCCACAGACAATTTTGGCGCGGGAATTTTGAATATCGTATATGTATGTCGAAAGCTGGCTGTTTTTATTCGTTTTTATGGTCAATGTGAGTTTGTTTTAAATAAAACCATGTGATTTGTGCTTGAAAATTGTTAAATTCTTACATATAAGGCATAATGTCGTGATTGCCAGAGTGTTCCTTTAATGGTTCTTTAGGAGAGTAGAGAAGATTTCTCTATTAGCAATAAGTTAACAAGCTAATTAGCAATTAGTGAGGAAAGCCTGTCTCAACAATCGTAAATGAACTATTTGCTTAATTATAAATTGGTTCTTTAGGAAAATAGAGAAGATTTCTGTATTTCTAATGCTTCCTATTTGGGGCTTGGTTGGTGACTTGGGCGAGTCTGTGTGTCTAGTCATACAATGTATAGTCACAGTCAATGTTCTGTCAATTTCCTCCCAAGTTATTGGTGAGGTTCAAATACCACTATGGGTCACAATGGCCTCATCCCAAAGGCATAGTCCAATAACCTCAATTAAACAATCATAGTGCCAAATTTGACCTCAAGTTTCAGAGTAGGAGTTTTTGTACCCAAATTTTCAAAGGTCATTCAATGAATGCGCAAATGTATTGGGGTTAAAGAACTGTGCCTTGATAGATGACCATGTTGTGGATCCTAGTGTACATTGAAACATCTTGTAAGCCAAGTCTCTCTTGGAGGTACCACTTCCTTCCTTTTACTTCATATTGGACAAATGTAACATGCTATACATAGTAAGATTTTTATAAGGCAAAAAAAAAAAAAAAGGTTTGTCTCAAAGCTCACAAGAAATTTAAAAACAAATGCAAAATGCGATTTAAAAAAAAAAATTTTATTCCCGACTTTTTTCATGATGGTATTTTGTGTAAAAAGTCTGATTTTTCGCCGATTTTTTCTGGAAAAAACTAAAAAAATTTTTTTTTGAAATAAAATTTTTTTAGCATTTCTTTTTTGTCAAATCGCATGCGATTTTACAAGCAGCGTGCAAGCTTTGAGACAAACCTTTTATTTTTTTTGGCCTTATGACCCATTTGTTTTTTTCAATCTCATGAGCTGTTGATTGCAGTTGTTATTTATATATTTATTTATTTAACAACATTTTACTCAAGTTAGACTATCTTTTGAATAAAGTGCTCAATCCCAAAAGGGAGAGCGTATAAAAATTCGCTCCTGTTTTGCAGTTGAGCACTTTCTGACTATCTCCGATAGACAGACTGACTCTGAATAGACTTTGGCTGTGTTGGCACCATGGAATGTATATTCTTTCACATTCCCAAGTGATGGTAGTCCACCCAAAGCATTTCATCGTGTCGTCTGACGATTGCCTTTTTAGGCATGAAACTCAGAGTAACGACTACCTATTCTGGAAGGTCTGTTCTTTGAATATTTATTTATTTATTTATTTATTTATTTATTTATTTATTTATTTATTTATTTATTTATTTATTTATTTATTTATTTATTTATTTATTTATTTATTTATTTATTTATTTATTTATTTATTTATTTATTTATTTGGAAAATAGTATTTACTTTTAATTAATTAAGGAAGGAAATGTACTTGTTTATCTACTGCAGAAGGTTGGGTGTTTGTTTGATGCTAAATAGATTGATTATTCAGGCAATTTTGTGAAATTAGGAATGTTATGAAATTAATCTATGAAAGTACATTTTAATGTTCTATGCAAATTAGAAATGTGCAAAGTTTATGTTAAAAGTGAAAACATGGCTGTTGATAGTCTGCACATGTTTATGTCAATTTTGCTATTTAAAAACAGTGCAAGAGGCTGTGAAAATTGTTTATATGATATCAGTGGTGTGCTGAAAAGTTGGGGAGAATTATTTTTGAACAGTCTGGGGACCTGAGAACTGTGGCTGAGACTTTGGAGAGAGTCAAGAATTTAGGAAGTTGAGACCTGTGGCCCCCATTTTAGAAAAGCTGCGGATGCCACTGTTTGATATATAATTCTCCTTTCTCTTTTATATGTTACAGTTCAACAGGTGCTGCACCAAGAGCTCCTGATGCAAGGTGGCCAAGCTACCCCCCACCACAACCACCGTACCATCAGTCTGCCCCTCCCCCACAATATCCCCCTCCCCCATCCCAACATCATGTACCACAAAGTCAACCAACACCTCAAGTAACACAGCACCATGCAATGCCAAATGGCCCGCCAACTCATGATTATTACTCATCTCCCACGTTTCCCCCTCCTGCTATGCCTCCCCAAATACCTCCACATTCCCAACCCCAAACCCAGCATCCTTCTTATTCTCAAACTCCCTATCCACAGTATCCACCACATCCTTATGGATCTGCACAACAAGCTCCAACACAAATGCAGTTACCTCCTCAAAGTGTACCACAAGGATCAGTTCATGGTCCACCAGCTGTACCACAAGGTCCAGTTCATGGTCCACCACCTCAGTTTCAAGTTCCCCCTACTTACCCAGGGTATTATCCCAATTACCCTCCTACGTCAGTGGTTGGAAGTCACTACCAAGGAGGCCAGCCATCATATCAAACACCAACTCAAGGAGGGGGGCAGTACCCTGCCAATAGAAGTTACAATAACTCAAGGCAGAGTAGGGTGATGGTAAGTATTTGTTTTTAAATGTTACCACTTTATTGTTCACAGACATGGTGTAGCATCATAGGGATACAGGAGGAATCTTAAAAATTGAGTCAAAATTGGACAATTCCATAGAAAAAACAACAAACGACCGGTGCCCCCTCAGTCATACCCAGTATCCTTCAATCTTCAAAGGTGAATCCTTTTGCAGCCAGTCAGTTCTGGTGATCCACTGGTTCAGAGGGTACTACTTCAGGTGTAGTTTACTTGAGTACTGTTGCATTGTAATAATTTTGCTGGTAGAGGTTAACTTTCTATGTTTGTTGGAAGAATGATTTGATATCTAGGTAAGACTATAGTCCTGCCAGCAAGACTTCAGTCTTTATCATAAACATAATGACATATACGGACCTGAAGTCTTGCAGCGGTATATAGGGATGCACTGTACGTTTAAGAAATCCAAACTTCAAGCATCAATACCTTGTATTTGTCAGTTTTACCTCAGAGATGCTGTAGACCCTCTCTACACAGTGTAGAAACATCACAAGTAGAATGCTGCTCAATATGATAAATCCAAATCATGAAAATCAAGACATTTTGCAGAGCAATATTTTGACCACTTTTGCACTATAAAGTAAATTACTCCCATGAAGATTGCAGGTTTTGCCAACCCTGGGAATTTTGAACCCACCCAAAAGATGAGATCAATGTTGATCAATTACCTCAACTTTGGGAGTATAGACTAGTACAGTGGGATTAAAATCATCCAAGCATGCCCAAACCCTGGTACAATGGGATTAAAATCGTCAGTGCATGCCCAAACTGTCCTTGAGAGAGTTCCTCAGCTGCATCCTTAGAGCCCAAAAGGAGCCCACATATTGTGATGTTTCTTATTTGTGGAAAAGATAATAATAGAGTGAACTGTAACTCTAGGTACGACAAGTTACAGTTACTGGAACTAGGTAAGACTAGCACAGGTAGGCAAAAAACAAAACAATGTTCGCTTTTCCTTTCCCAACCGACCCTAATCTTGAATTTCTGCTGAGAAAAGTGTTTACTGTACAAAAGAATACCAACCCTATAAATTTTGGAAATTACAGAAAAAGTTGCTTCCTTTACTTTCAGAAACTGTGAACAAACTGAATCCTAAAGTATTATAGCATGCCGCCATAGTTCATCCACGGTCCCGGGAGTGTTGTTCAAAGAAATTGTGGTATAATTGTAACTTTATTATTTTATTTTAAATTATGACATCAACATTAACAGTCTAAAGATTTCAATTAACCCCACAAAATCTGTGAATTTGTTTTTTAGTCCTGTATTTATGATGATCATGTTAATTATTTGGATTTTGTAATCGACAATATTGTTTCGAACTCACTAAAGGGAAATCAGAAATATTGTTAAGTTTAAAACAATTTTGTATCTTTGATTATCACATTTATGTGAATGTAATTGTACTGCATAGTGAAATGGACTTCAAAACAGTACACAGTAGCCCTATCCATACCATGCATAAATTTAAGATTGATTGGGAAGGGGGATGTGAGTCCAACTCACTCAAGCCAATGTTAATAATATGTCAAAACCAGCAGCCAATACCTGTACCCCTTAGATTTGACTTTAGACCTTATTTGTTGAAATTGGTTAAGAATTAAAGAAATGGTGTTCAAAAAATCAAGGAAGGATTACAAATGTTGTATTTTAATGTTCTAATCAATGGAAAGCACTGCAAGAATGCTTTGTGTACAAATCAAAAGGGAATGCAGTGGAGCAAGCTGCAACTTGTGAATTTGCATCTTCCTTAGGATTCTGGATCACATTTTCTTTATTTCTTGACCAAATTCAATGAGTGAGGTTTTAAATCCGAGATAAAAGATGCAGCTATTGGCTGCTAGTTTAATTATGACATTATGTCTTTGTTTAGGACAGGGGTGAAAATAACTGGTACCCCAATTCCTTTGCTGTCTGTATGCAATACATTGTATGTAGACTGCCACCTATTCACTGAAGGCTGTTTAGAGGGAGAACAAAACACTATACTTGTAGAATTTAATTCTTGTTTTATCTATAATGGAAGTGCCTTTCCTCTGTTCTATTTTAGTAACTACAAGGTCCCATTTCACAGCATTTCATACAACTATTTATAACAAAAAGTTGTAAGATTTGTGTGTGGGGGTGTTTGTGTATGTCTAGCTATAATGTAGGTAATGTCTACTCTTTGTGTGAACAAGCTAGGAGAGGCAGTATTCAGGATGGTATGATAATTCACATGTTCCTGTTGCGTTTCACTTGGGAAGTTCATGCTTGCGCCTGGGCCAAGCTTCATAGCATTTATTTATTTGCACTTTAGTTATACAGATACAGGGTAGCTCCTTCAGTAACAAAACACAAGGGGGGGAAGCAGCTGCCTACTTTGCCCCTCCCCCCCCCCTTGGCTATGTCACTGTATATTGATGTGTGGGGTGGGTGTGTGTGTGGGGGGGGGGGTTGTATAAATGTTCTATCTATACCAAACGGACCAATTTGTACGCTAGCATTTGATGTAAAGATGAACATTTATGAGTGAGGCTAAACAGACCTGTGGCTATTTTAAGGGTTGTAAGGATGTATGAATTATGATATAAACTATTGAACCATAAAGCAAATGCAAACCATATTGGATACAAAATACAGAAAATGAAGATTATATTGACACTCAAATTTACCAGTACAACATGAATTTTTAATCAATAAACTTTTTTATTTATAATATAGTTAGATAGAACTTCTTAGGCTTTACTTTAGGAAACAAATCATTTCATGGAAACATTTTTTTTCAATTTGGCCCAAGGAGCGAACCAAATATATCAAGATAAAACAATACATAATTGTATAAAAATTAAATACATTTGTATTAAAACTTAGAATAAAGAAAAAAAACAAAAACAGACCAATAAACTTCAAAAAGAGGAGAAGCACATTGGTTATTATATCCATAAATATTGCAAAATGTGGAATGTGACCTAGTAATGTGTAAAAAAGGAAAAGAAATAGCAATCCTTCTTTTCAGTTGATTGAGTTCTTTCACAGTGAGCCAAAATGTTGGTAGGAAAAGAAAAGGTCAGGTAGGCCTTTTAACTTTTTTGGTGTATGTGTGTAAAAGTGTACACCAGTAAACAAAGACAGAGCCCTAGGTCATGATTAGGGGTCTGATTATATGAGATTTAATCTTTTAAATTTCATAAATGATTCTGAACACTGAATTATTGTGCATGTTCTGATGTAGAAAATAAATTGTTTTGTTAAAGTCACTAGGATCCACAACATGCTCAATATATCATAAGGGTTAAGTTCTTTAACCCCAATACATTTGTACATTCATTGAATGACCTTTGAAAATTTGGGTACAAAAACTCATGCTCTGCAACTTGAGGTCAAATTTTGCCCTATTATTGTTTCATTGAAGTTATTGAACTATGCCATTGGAATGAGGCCACTATGGTTCATAGTGAGTTCAGTTGCCACTTCATAGAAGTTGGTATCTACCTGCTGATTGGTTGCAAGAAGACAATTAATATTTATTAATGTTCAAACCACTACACAGCCAGATGCCAAATTACATTGAACATTAAAAAGAACATTAAAATTGCTCTAGATTTACACCAACAAATTTACCAGAATATGAAGATATTTGAATACAATACATTAAAATAACTGAGAAACAGATTTAAACCTTGCTGTAAAATTGATTGAGCCAATCAATAACATGGTAAGAATGGTCGTAGGACTGAAGAGGGTTAAATTTAAATGTTTAGAAGCTATATTTTTATTGGTCACTCAGATTAATATATTGCATAATTAACCAATCAGAAACACTGTAAGAAAGGTTTTTAGCTGAGAAGATATCTTATCCTTCCCAGAATGCTTTGCAACATCATCAACTCATTACATCAAATGGCACCCATATTTTCTTTGTACAGGTTCAAGTTGAGAAAAGACTGGCTAAACATGGGTGATAGTCAAGAAATAAATTTATTTAAGGGTTATAACCAAAGTCAATTTAGGTGATTATAAGTACAAAACAGCAAAATTATTCTTACGAAAATCTATTATGAAAGTGGAATTTTCTATTAATTTGTTATTATGTTTCTCTCCATTATTAGCATCGAGGTGTAAGTAACATGCCATCAAGAGAACACAGCGGTAACTACAAACATTCAGCAACTCATGGATATGATCAACCTCAGCAACAGCAGCAACAGCAATCACAGCGACAGCAACATCATTCAAGGTCAAGCAGCAGAGAGTCGACTAAGTCAAAAACTAAGACAATTGTGTATGTTGAAATCAGCTGTCAAACAGGTGAGGACATGGTTTATTTGTTTGCTTGACAACCAGAAAAGATATCTTACCCTTCCCAAAATCCTTTGCAACATGACGTATCACTTCATTACCGCAAATGACACTCTTATTATTTTGTATAGGTTCCCTTTGTTTTCGTGTTGAGAATAGATTAGCTAAATGTGGGTCGATAATCGAGAATAAACATATTTTGCAAGATCTGGATGTGCTTTGTTCATTGAGGTACTTTTTGTCACTATTGACCCATGTTGCACTATATAATAGTTTGTATATCTTCCTCGAGTCTTAGCATTTGTAGTGGTATCTTATGCTATAATTTATGCTACAATTATGCATAAGGGATATGGACAAATTTCAATAAATAGGACTACAGGTACCACTACTCAATATTCAATAACAATATTTTGAGAAGGCAATTAAAAAATAAAAATAATTTAAAATGCATTATTTCTCTTTATACAGATTTTCCAGATGATATAGCTAATAAGACTTTAGTAGAAAGACCAAGCACATTAAGAAAACATAAATCTAAACCAAGGAAGAAATCACAAGGAAATCAGACAGGGCAAGAACACTCAACGTCCACCGATTCTGAGGTGGACGCTGGTACAGTGGACAGTGATAGTGGATATTATAGCCCTAAACATGCCAGGACTAATGCCGGGGTCCACACCCATGATGCTGCCACAGGCCCTGTTATGAAAGGACATGCTAGTCCTAGTCATAGTGCAATACCCCCTAGACTTATATCACATCCTCCACCAGTAGCCCCTATGACACCACCGATGTATGGTGGGGTTGGTATGATGCATGGTCAACCACCACCACCGGCTACTAATTATCCTCCACCTCAAGTAGGCATGCCACCACCAATGAGTTACGCTAGGATTCTTAGCCAAGCGCCACCACGGCCGACTCCAGTCATGCATCATCAGCATATGCGTAATGTTGCACCTGTTGAGCAACCTATGGCACCCCCTATGGCTAATAGGAATATGCATGGTACTCCAACACGAATGGGGTCACCCCAATATAGAGGTAGACAAACAAACACTCAGGGAAATGTGGCTAAGAACAACGCTATTGGGCAACAAAATACGGAGAAAGTAGATAGCAAGAAAAAGAAGAAGAAGCAGAAGAAGCAGCGTGGTGGTGGGGATACCAATCAACCTGAAATACCTGTAATGAACCACACAGGACCACCACCTAAGCTGCAGGATACAGCAGAATATCCGGAATTACCTTCTGGTTTTATCCATTCAACAAGAAATTATGAGCCCATGCAACCTGTATCTTATAGTGCAGTGTTGCAACAGAGAGCACCTGCTAGGAGAATGGTAAGCTAACTTGACATTTTTAACGCCATAATGTAGAGTCTGTTTCAATTTATTTTGTTTCATTTTTTTTCAGACCTATTTGTTTGTCATATTTGTAATGTTTACTCAAGTCCCAACAACTTACACTTAATTGGAAACATCCACATTTGTTGTGTTTGCAGGACAACAGAGCAATTTTAAATTAATTTTTAATAAAGACATTATACCCCTCATTCCATAGAGCTTTACAGTACAGTGACCAAGAGAGTAAATGGGATTTCTTTCATTACATCTCATTATTTTGGCTTGCAATTATTCTTGGCAGTTGTTACTAATTTAGGTAAAGTCAGAGTTAAATCATGCATACAGGCTGAAGTGCCCATTGCGTTTGGGCAAGACTACCCTGAATTGGAGCACGGGAGCACGGTGACCGAGCGGAACTGACTCTGACTCATAATCGTAAGGATGCGGGTCCAAGCCCTGGTGACGCCACTGTGTTGTGCCCTTGAGTAAGGCACTTTATCTCATTATCCTCTCCACCCAGGTGTATAAATGGGTACCGGCATTCTTAACAAGGGCGGCGGAACGGGGGGCCAGGGGGCCAGTGGCCCCTCCACTTTTTGACTGGGGGCCCTGGCCCCCACTTTAACCCATAATGTGCTGTGTGTAACATGTCCTGGTGAACATAAAAATCAAATCTCTATTCTAAACCCTTAACATGCTTAAAAAGTGTAAAAATGATGCACGAAATGGCTTCAATTGGACCTTCATTTTGCAAAATTTTCCAACTCCCCTGTATTAGGACACCCAACACTAAAAGCAATAATTTATACAATTATAGTGAAAACTTATTTTCGGATTTTTCAAACAAAAATTGTACACAATGATAGTGCCAGAATGGTCCACCAAATGGCTTCAATTGGGCCTTCAGTTTGCAAAAGTTTTTCACTTCTGAGGGGGCACATCCCCTCAGACACCCCCCTGCGTCGGCATAAGCGACGAGATGAGCCGCTTCAGCGGCCATTATTACATCACCGGACTGGCCCCCACTTTCAAAATCGTTCCGCCGCCCTTGATTCTTAAATGCTGGGAAGGTAACAGACTCGCTGTGGAGCAGATGTAGCGATCGCCCTATAGCAACATTACATGGAGGAGTCGGGCCCAATCACCAATGAAAGGGAGATGGGCACTCCGATCACTGTTTATACAAGATTGTCTCCTTTACCTTTACCTTACCATGAATTAACATGTTGTGAGGGGTTTACCACTCCTCAGTTTACATGTACCTTCCCAGCCCTATGCTGGTACACCTAGATGGAGAGAGAGACAAAAGAGGTTAAGAGCCTTGTCTAAGGGCACAACGTGATAGCACAACCACCGGATTTCGAATCCGCAACCCTCCGAGTGTCATCAATTTTGTAGCATAAAAGTTTCAAAATAATTTCCTATTTAATTGTACATTGTAAAATGTTTTATTTCTTCATTGGTGTAGGTTGTCAGAGATAGTAGCAGTGAAGAAGACCCTCCTGGTGAATTCATTCAACCAGAAGATCTGCTGAATCCTGAAGCAGCAGCACACGGCATCAGAGACGGCAAAAATGCCCGCAAACGACGCAAGAAAGCCATCATGGCTGCACAAGCAGCTGCTAAGGTAGGCAGGAAGTTAAAGAGATGTACAAATAGTGGTATTATCCATACATTGCTGATAATAGCAAATTAGAGGCAGACTATAAGCATATTTATTTCATTTTCACATCAGTGTTTATGCAGAAATATATCTGCCCTTCGACCTTTGAGATCAGCAAAAAATATCCTACCATATTTACTCTATTAAAACACCCCTGGGGCGTTGCTTTTTCTAAAAGGGGGTTGATTAATAGAGGTAATTTTTAGAACTATAATTCCTGTTAATATCATTAGGTCAGCTTAAAACTCATGCTGAAATGATGAACTATGAACTTGGGATCAATGACTAAATTTGGGATGTGAATATCCTAGTCAAACCATAGATACTTGATGTTTGAATTTGCTGGATTATTTTGATATTAAGAGCCAGGGATCAACTTTTTCTTGTATTTTGCAATATGTCATTCACTGGTATCACCATCATTGTTTGCATGTGTTTTACCATCTTAAACAGGAATATTCAGAGATTACAGAGGAGCAGAGACAACTACAAGAGAACTTCAAGAAACCAAACAAGAGAACTAAGATGCCTATTGAGTTTGATCTGGGTGACATGTTAGCAGCATTAGAGGTATGCTATTGAGTTTGATCTGGGTGACATGTTAGCAGCATTAGAGGTATGCTATCTACTTAGCATGTTTAACATTTTATTATTAAGAACGATTTAAGGGTACGTGACCAACAGCCTCATCCCCTGTTCTTCCTCATCAAAACTGAGATTTGTTATCAGAAGAAAGCTCATATTTCTCGCTACCCCAGTAAAATTTAATGCCTGAAATATGTTTCCTTTAGATGGTGTGAACAAAAAAAATAACATGGTAAGAAGTGGTAACCAACACTAGAAATATGTACTATCATATGGGTCATTGCTATACATGTTTCTGCTTCTCATATCGAAACTGTTGAGCAATACAACTCAAAATATCAAAACAGATTGATTGAATGGTAGGCCTCAATGAAAAACAGAATATGAAAAATCTGACCACCTACTTTTTAGCAATCTATAAAAGCCTCCAAACAATAACAACAACAAACTAGAAACCACAGTTGTGTTTGACCAAACACGAATATCTATGCCCGTGGCCCACACTCTCTCTAACACCCCACCAGACCATCAATCTCTTATACTCCACCAGACACTCACTCGCTCTAAAACACCACCAGACGGGCCCTACTCTCTCTAATACCCCACCATGCCTTCACTCTCTCTTATACCCCATCAGACCATGAATCGCTCTAAAACACCACCAGACTGGACCATACTCTCTCTAATACCCCACCAGACCCTCATTCTCTCTTATACTCCACCAGACACTCATTCGCTCTAAAACACCACCAGGCTGGACCTACTCTCTCTAATACCCCACCAAGCCTTCACTCTCTCTTATACCCCACTATACACTCACTCTCTCTAAAACACCACCAGACTGGCCCACACTCTCTCTAATACCCCACCAAGCCTTCACTCTCTCTTATACCCCACTATACACTCACTCTCTCTAAAACACCACCAGACTGGCCCACACTCTCTCTAATACCCCACCAAGCCTTCACTCTCTCTTATACCCCACTATACACTCACTCTCTCTAAAACACCACCAGACTGGCCCACACTCTCTCTAATACCCCACCACACCTTCACTCTCTCTTATACCCCAGCAGACCCCCACTCTCTCTTATACTCCACCAGACACTCACTCGCTCTAAAACTCCACCAGGCTGGCCCCATACTCTCTCTAATACCCCACCAAGCCATCACTCTCTCTTATACTCCATCAGACCCTCATTCTCTCTGAAACACCACCAGACTGGAGAATACTCCTTTAATCCCAAAACATTTTTTTTTTTTCCCTTTAAGCGGTTAAGCTCTTAACCCCATTGTACGTCGTGACGTATATTTGAAGCCTTCATCATTGCAAATACAGGTAGCTACCAAAATTCTATCTATTGCGATACACTGTGTTAACCGGTCGTATTACCTATTTTGCTTTTTAAAGCATATGAACTTTGACCTCTGGGGTTGTGGCTAGCATAGCATACTTCTAGGGTCATAAGCCATCATTGTACCAAGTATGAACCCTGAGGGCGCTATAGTTTTTGAGTTAGAGCTGTTTGAAATTTTACACATATTGCCCCCTGTAGCCCATGACCTTTGACCTTTGGGGTCGGGGTACCCTAGGATGTATCTAGGGGTCATGGGCCATCATTGTACCAAGTATGGGCCCCGAGGCTTCTTTGGTTCTTGAGCTAGAGGAGTGCAAAGAAGTGGTCTTAAGAAGAAGGAGGAGGAGAAGGAGAAGCCGAAGACTAAACACAACAAATACAATATCTATGCCACCGTTCCACGGGCATAGATAACAAACAAATGAATTTGATACAATCAATATCCAAAAATATTTTGTCAGTTATATAATAGAAAAAAATATTATATAGAAGAAATCTATTGCAATGTTTTCATTTTCGTGGTTAACTTCAGAAGAACCTTGTGAAAATATTGTTGACGCAAGGCATTTTAAGAGCTTTAAAAATATCGCTCCTGACATCCCATTGGCCTTAAGTGTTTGTTGATATTGTCCAATTGATTCCTATTAGCTCTATTAGAAAGGGAAATTCCCGCCCACATGGCATTTCCCTATACACATGCCTAAGGATATGAACTAGATTAATCACATGGGAAGTAGATTGGCAAATTGTGGTTTGTGAGTGCTGCCAGAATTCAGTCACTCCTATGTTTCTGAAGCATTGCTTATAAGGTACATGTATAGGGCATTTTTTGAGGACTTATAAGGTGTTAATTAGTGAACTATTGCAGGACATACCTTTGTGTTTGAAGGTGCTTTGTGACTTTGGGATAATCTTTATCTAACGAGAGGATTGAAATGTCAATTAGAATTAAGCCCTTTACAGATACACAAACATACATAATTATGAAAAGTGATATATAAAATATCCCATCATTTCAGGATGGACTAAGAAAGGCAAGTAGCCCAATTAGGTGACTAAATTATGATGTTGGCAACATGTTGGCTAATTTTCAGCTGTAACCTAATCCTTTGCATTAACTTGGATCATATCCAATTTGTAAGAAATGCCAATTAGACTGTTCCTGAACAATATTTGAGATGGTTTCTGTATGTGCTGTTTGATTGGTCCATTGTGGTCCAAAGTTGCGCCATAGAGAGCTGTTTGAAATGGTTTCTGTATGTGCTGTTTGATTGAGCCATTGTGGTCCAAAGTAGCCCCATAGAGAGCTGTTTTCCTGTCCAAATACATACTGTGCTGCAATTTATTTATGAACCATTAGAAATTAATTTATTTGTTTTTGCCGTGTTTTATATTCAAATGTGTACCTGGGCAAAAGCCTAAAAAAGGAATAATTGCAGTGGACTTATAAATTAGAAGTAATAAAATCAAATCAACAATAACTACAAAATAGATTAAAAATAATTAGCAAATGATATAATATTTTCTGATTCTCAACCATCTTGCCATTTCATGCTGTCTATGCTAAGTCTTTATTGCTCTATTTAAAACCACTATACAACTTTAAAATATGTGATGTCCTGGTATTACAGTTGTATCTTATAACTGTTTAAATTTTGTTATCTTGGAATTATAATAAATCCACACCTTTAACCTTATTTCCTTGTAGAAGCAACAGCAGGAGTTGAATGCCAAGCGTCAACCGCAGCCAATGAATTTTGCCAAGATACGACCTCCTCAATTGCCTATGTCTCCATCCAAGATGCTACCATTCCATGCAGCACCTGTACCAGCAGCTACTGTGAAAACCAAGCCTCCAGTCCAATACACACAGCAACAGTTACAAGTAGAAATGCATAATATGGTAAGGCGTATTGAATGGTGGTTCACACCCGGAGGGGGTACTCACATGTAAAGGTGGTATGGGTATGTGTGGCGGTCAAGGGTCCCTTTTTCCGGCTCTCCAGCAGTTCTTTAAGACCCATATTTGGATCATGCTCCAGTTTTTTGAGCCTTACACTCTGACAATAAGTAGCTCTTTAGCTCAAATTTGGAAAATTTTGGAATTTTTTAGTTCCAAAACCTATAATTTGGTCCAATTTTAGTTCATCGTGCCTCTATTTTGCCCAAAATCAGGTCTCAGCACGGAGGCTCCGCGCCGCACATCCCTACCAAAATTTCATCTGAGTGCCCCCCACAGGGTTCATACATGCCTCAAAAGTACTGTATTGCAGTACAAAGTGTATGTTTATTACATACATCACAGAGCTTCTGTATGATATTTGCAATAGACCTTTTTTAGCAGCTGATTGGAAATCTTTGAAAATTAGTTCAGAATGGTGTTACATGCAGTAAACAAAAATACCACAACCAATGACACTGGTGACAGTACATTTGATTATTCACAAGAAATAGACTGGTTGGATATGTTTTGATGGTCCCTGAAAAGCACTACATGGAGTGCCAGTACAGGTTGCATTCATGTCTATTTTCCTTTCATTGTAGGGTCATAATCCATTGGATACGTCAGCTCCAATCAAGAGAGGTAAAGAGAGGGAGGCACCTGCTAAGAAGAAACCCAGTGCTCTCAAACGAGTCATTCTAAAAGAGAGGGAGGAGAAGAAAAGGTTGAGAACACTAGAGGAAAGCTGTCTATCGGACGCAGAAGAGTAAGTTATTCAATCCCGTAGACCATATTATATTATTCAGTGGATCTCCGACTTTGAAGCACACACCATGGTCAATCCACAATAAACCATTGCAACCAGGATTCACTTCATGATAAGCAACTTTCTGTCCAGAGAATAAGCTAACTCATTTCCCTTCATAGCAGAAAAATCTAAGTATTGATCATGTATCACGGCATATACAAGCCCAGGGTCAAGCACTTTTTCCAATTAGATAATATCACCAGCTTGGTTCAAGAAATATATATGCTTGAGGCATTCTTAAAGTGTGGAACCTCTTCTTTCCTCCATGTTAGATCCAAACATAATCTAAACTTATTCTTTTCTGGAATTAGTAACTATATAATAATATTGTATATGTGTTGTTTATCATGGTAGTATTGTTTTTTTTATAGTAATTTATTACATTTGTTATTTGTTAACAGAGATCAAAACCATTCCGATGAAGAAGAGCAAGCATTAGACAATGTTGTTGGAGGTGATCCTGGACTTGGTTTATCACAAGACGGTAAGAGAACACACCATTATATAGGGCATGCATGAAGGAAAGGTTTATTACCAACTAACTGCAGGAGGCCTAATATTTGGAGAAGCAACAGAAATTATAGCTACAGCATTTTGTTACTAAATAGTTGTGTAAGAAACTTATTCTGAAACTTTTTATCATTTTATGTCTTCCATAGCTGCAAGTGACCGTGGAAGCATCTCAGCGTTTACAACATCCCAGAGTGACCTTTCACCTCTCAGTCAGATGTCACCAATGAGTATGAGTCCTCTGTCACCAGGGTCACCACTTAGTTCTGGTCTTTCTAGTCCAGCTACTGGTATGAGGACTAACTCACCTGCACAAATCACACCGAAAATACACAGCAGGAGATTTAGAGAGTGAGTATAAAGATCTATTTCTGTAAAATAACCCTAAGTTAAAATAAATAAATTATTCATATTTTTGGCCCTGCAACAACAAGTGTTGTGTGGGGCTTATAGATTATATATTATGTTATGGTGTAGACGGCTGGTTGGTTGGTTGGTTATCTGTCCGGCTAGGCTGAGCTGGCAGAAGCAAAATCATGCAGCCCGCATGCAATGAATGATTAATTTCAAATGTAGGATGCTGATAGAGTATGATGACCTTATGTGCTGTATAGTTTTGTGTGAAGTTATTTTGATATTTAGAATATTAGTGAGCTTATTTGCATATTTTGCCTTACATTACATTAATCCACTCTGCAGCCTACATGCAATAACTAACTAACTTCTTACTTGGTAGGATGATAGACTATGATCAACTCTTGTGCTGTATGGTCAAATTATTTGTATGTTTATGAATATTAATGAGTTTATTTGCATATTCTTTGTATTTACAAACCTTTGTTGTGGAGCACCTTAATTTCAAACTGCGTAATTTTAGTTTAAATTTGATATATTTGAATGATAATCTTAAAGGGACCATTGAAAGAAAAACATATTTGGTATCAAATAAAGCTAATAACATATAGAATCCATTTCTAAAATGATAAACGCAATTTTCCTTTCTTTTACCCCCCAAATCAGCAAATAAAGATAAAGCGCCCAATGTCACGTCGTTCCGCCCAATTCATATGTGCAGAGACACGTGGCAACCCCTGTGACGTCAAAGTGGTTATCCTTTCCGCTGCATGGCAACACTGCATAGTCCAGACTTGGTCCTAAACCAACGCATGAACGTGTTTACAGCAATGAACTTTTATGTGCCTTTTAGGCCTAACAAGTATATTAAAAAGGATATTATAATATAAATTACAAAGCTACAATTACTTTGATAGGCCTATATATAAATTCTAGCTAGGCCTACAAAATTGGCCAACAACGGGGAAACATAAGTAAGTTAGGCCTAGGCCTTCATATTGACAAAGTCAAAGCTGTCAGTGCTAGCTGCTCGGCGTTTGCAAGATATTAAGAGAGTATCATTTGTTTTGACTGAGACATTCTGATATAGCAACTCTTTACTTATATTTCCTCTGAAATATCTGGTGAGGATAGGAAAGAGAAGGCAATGATGTTTCGGGTTTTTTTCTTTAGGCCTAATTAGCCTACCTCCCGGGCGTCTTGGCCTAGGTTAGGCCGTATAAAATTAATATTTTGGTTCTCGTCCAGAGGATTTTCATGAATTGATGAGGGAGGGAGGTGTTTTTTTTCAGTGTAAAATCAGCATTGTCTGCAGTTTTCGGTCTTTTCCAACAGTGCTCGAGAAGCGATGTCGCACTTTTTTTTTTTTTCAAATGTGCGAAAACCCCCTAGAGTAGGCCCTACCACAAAAGGACTTGGAAGTGGTCCTTGTTCTCTAATAAACTTATTTATAGGCCTATGTATGAAAAATTCATAAATCATTCCAAAGTCTAAAATAATTGAAAAATCTAAAAGTGTGTTGCTTGTTTCTAAACGGTCGCTCCGTGTGGAGACACACTTATGGGACCAGGTTCAAAACAAAAGTCAGGCTCGGGAAGCTTGGGAGAGCGAGTTGGGCGCAGTTGTTTCCTCGCCTTGCACCACTACTGAGGTCCCGGTTCAACTTCAAGCCCGGTAGCTTGCCCAAAGACTCATGTGAACTTGGTTTATCTCGATCCCGCAGGTTTTCTTCGGGATCTCCAGTTTCCTCCTGCGTCTCAAAAATGGGTGATAAGTTGTTTGGTTATCAAAAACTTCTTTCACCCAATGAAATTTGAGGAGCTGAAAAGATAATTGGTGGATGTTACAATCCAAGTGCGGCTAGATTTGCGACAGGTTCGGCAGCATCCAGCCTAGATGATGCGATCTGATTGTGATAAGTACCATGGCAGCGAAATTACAGCGCTTTGAACCCTCCGAGATCTGGGAAAAGGCGTTATTATATAAAAGCCGAAATTTATTTATATTTATTTTTAAAAGCCTATGAAAAATGAGAAACAAATTTGAAGATAAAGAACCACGAGAGGAACATATAAAGGCCACTCCAAACAATCATATGAACAATATTTACTGTCAGCCTTTATGCTTATAGGCCTAATCCAATCTCAACTCCCACTGATACTTGAAAGTGCAAAGTGTCCGAGCGTTTTATCAAAGGTAGGCCTACAGTTACAAAGCTTATGTTGATTGGGTAAATCTTGTAAAATACAGCGCGCCTGGCTGGATATTTCGTTTTTAGAAATGCCTGACATCAATTTCGCATAGCCTAGGCCTACCCCGGACCTAACCATCCATGGATTAAAATGAGTGTAGGCCTATAATATTTCCCATTTGATGTTTGTAGCATATAGGCTTTTTGAAGGCCTATGTATGTTTATAGGAGCTCCTCGTAATTTATTTCAAGAACAGCTTGCATGTCATGTTCTTCTGAACCAACTTCTTCATCTGCCGTTCAGCTACTGCCCCAGTGCCAACGGCTCAAATAATATTGGCAAGTCTCCGTATAACACATGGTAGGCCTATAGGGGAATAAATTTGCAAAATAAAAGGGCTTAGGCCTACTTTGCATTGTTTGGGGTATGAAAATAAGCACTTTTGAAAGTTAACTTATGGAAGAAAAAGCTCTTTTATACCAATTGTCAGGTTTTGGAAAAAATAATCATTTCTTGAATATTTTTTAAGGTAGGTCCTACGGAAAAAATACATAGGCCTATAATACATGGTAATAATAATACCCATGGGTGGTGCTCGCGCCAGCACATCATCTGCAATTTATGTGTTGCGACAAATCTTGGCGATATTCCCCTCAACATCGTCACTATATCATAGGCCTATAGGCATAGGCCTACTCATAATTAGTTTTATGGTTTTATATATGCCATGTAGGGTCTACATAAAGTCATCGGAATCATGGTCATGTTGACCGGGGGTTGAATTTATGAATAAGTAAAATAGGAAGCTGCATATGCTTGATGATGATAAAAAAACACCAATTGATCATCCTCGCCCGCTTCCTTTAGCATGGCATTGCAATTGAGGGAGTCTGAAATGTTTAATGCTTATTTTCTTTATTATTAGGGAAAACTTCAAAAGTTAATAATATTGTCAATAGTTTAGATTTGCTTCTGTCCAATAAGCATTTCAATTTAGAGGCTTTGTTTTAATCATCCTCTCAGAGAACCATCAAATAACAAGAGCCTCATCCTATCATCCTCCTCTACAAATTACACAACTAGTAATAATGTCCGGGAATAATACATAGGCTTAAATGATCCATTTGCATTGTAAAAAATAACTAATAAATTAAATAAAAAGGCCCTCCACTTCCTCTTTTTGATAACACATGGACAATCAAATGGAATTTTGTTTTTACTTGACCTTTAAATAAATATAAGTGGTTGTATTACCATGATTATTGCATCTGATATTTAGATCGCGATCGCTGTTGTCAAATTATCCCGGCAAAATGTCAACGCAACACAAAAGCGCGTAACCACAATGACGTCATCAGGAAAGCGCCCAATTTTCTACTTTTGATAAATGACGCCGCGATGTAGCGTCGGAAGGGGTAAATCGAGTACGTTGTTTTCATTGTAATTTTATTTCTAAAATAGGTAGTTCTTCAATTGTTTTAGATATTGATTCTATATTTTATGGGCTTTATTTTGATACCAAATCATATTTTCTTTCAATGGTTCCTTTAAGCATTTCTTGTGACTGTGGTCCCTACCACATTCCAGTAACCAAAGAAATGGGGTGTAGTTAAATGAAATTGCATAGTATCATCTCTATTTTATTTCACCAACAAATAGACATTATGGAAGCCATGACCTTAATCTCCTACACAGGAAGTGTGAATTTCAAATTGGGTTACCTGAATTGGTGACTCCATTTGAAGTCTTTACCCCCTGTGTTGGGGATTAAGATCATGTCTTCCATAGGGGGTGTATGGATTTCAACTGTAATAGCTCCATCTAGTACTGGTAAATAATGCTACTTTTGTTATCATTGTTTGTAGGTACTGTAATCAAGTATTAGACAAGGACATCGATGCGTGTTGTACCACATTGCTGCAAGCATTAGTTCGATTCCAAGATAGACAATATCACAAAGATCCAAACAAAGTAAGTCACTCGCATTAATTTGTAATCATTGATTTGCTCTTTGCAAAGCTGCCCTGTCATCTGGTCACATGCCCAAACCAATTTAGCTGCCTGTGTTTCACTATGGTTATCAGATGATCATGTTCTTCTATATAGCTTAGCATCAGTTCTCTTATGTGCTTTTTTGAAGTGTGAGAAGTGTATTCTCCAAGTAGTATGCATTTGTATTTTGTAACTACTGCAGAATTAGTTTTTGATGGCATTTATGTGTTTGATATTTTTTCAATTAGGCTAAAGCCAAGCGAAGAATCGTAATGGGACTACGAGAAGTCACTAAACATCTGAAATTGAAGAAAATCAAGTGTATCATTGTGTCACCAAACCTAGAAAGAATACAGGCTAAAGGTAAATATACAACAATTAATGTTTATTTAAGTTCATCTCAGTTATTATTAGTGGGAATAGGTGTTTAAGAAGACTTATTTGGGCAATGTTGCCAAAATTGAGATATGAAATCATTTACCATTTTTATATGGTTAATCTCTCAATATCCAGTGTTTTTGAACAGAACTTGGCTTTGAATAGAACTTGGTCACATTTTGATGACATTTGCATCAAATTATATCTGAAAGTTCTTTATGATGAGGCCGTGTGTTTTGAACTCGCCACCCTTAGCGTTACATCACAAATATTATGAATTTTGACACCAATCAAGTTTCGATTAGAATATCTCCACAACTCTCAACCCTAAACTAGCAAAAGTATACATTTTTGGAAAGCTGAAGGCAAAAGCAATTTAAATATACACATTTCAACTCATTGTACAGGGTGACCTTGAAGTTATACAGGGTGGAATAAAAAAATTCCAAATAAAAAAAGGGTCACATAATGCATTGCTTATTACTAACTTGCAGTTATAGACTGAAAGTAAACAACATTGATTTGGTTAGAGGTTAGGGGGAGCCTACTGACTTTGGAAGAAAAAAAGTCACAGCTGTTTAGTAATCTTGGAATACAGGGTGTCCCAAAATATGTTCAATTTTTTTTACAATTCAACATATTTTGAACTGAAGCATTTTACCTCTAACCCATACAGAAAAAGTAAGTCCGATATTCAGATTCCTCATCAAATTTCCTCCCAGAAAATGTATATTTTGACTATGATAGGGTAAGTAATTAAAAATTTACAGCAACTTTTAGATTTTGAAGACATCCGCATCACTTATACAGTATTTAATATGAAAACGGGTAGTTTTGTATGTAAAAGGTTGTATTTTATAGACTAAACCAATCATAAAGTGTTCAAAATGATTAAAAACAATTAGCAGAATTAATAATCTTTCAAAAGAGCTCTTAACCATGCCTGTAGCCCATATGGATGCAAAGATATGATCAGTTGATTCAACGCGCACACACAAAATCTTTATTTCCCATAGACTTTGCACATACTGCCACCGCCTCAACCGCCACCGCCTCAACAACCACCTCGGCCATTCTGAACTCAAACAACTGTACCTCCACTATCTTAGCTGATAAACAATTCTCCTTTGGAGGTCTGTTAGGGCACTCATTTAGCTATAAAATGACACCAAACACACTACAATACCTTTTGTTTAAGCAGAGATATAACCATTGGCACGAGTCTCGATTTGGAAAAGCGTAACAAAACCACCATTTTTGGGTGGCGAGTTCAAAACGCGTGGCCATGATGCAAAAATGTGTACACCCATATCAAAAGGATGCACTTGTCGGCTGCTACATGTGCCTCATTTCACATAATAGCTTGGAATAAATACCAGACTCATTTCAAGTGGAGGTCACTTCAAATCATCCCCGAGTCACATGGTTTAGGAATACAGAGAACATTCCTTAACCATGTCACTTGGTGATTATTTGAAGTGACCTCCACTTGAATTGAGTCTGTTCTGTATTCCTAGCAATTATGTGAAATGAGACACATGTAGCATCCGACAAGTGCATCATTTTGATATGGATGTACACAAATCTTAAAATAAATTTTTCACTATAAATGATAACAATACTAATAATTCAAGAGAAGAACAAGCATGGACAGGATGAGGTAATGATTTGATATTTTGTTGGTCACATTATTGAATTGTGTGTGCCCTAGTCCTGCAGAACATGTGCACATGTTCATAAAAACACCGATGTGAGTCAATGCACATCAGAGGACATACATACAGCAGGGGTAGTCAATTTATACCATCTATTACAAGGGGCATACCATAAATGATGAGAAATATTTTATTTTCTTGATCATTTTACATTTCCTGTTAACCTATCAATGTTTTCTTGTTTGTATCAGGTGGTCTAGATGAAGCTTTAAACACAATCATGTCGTTATCCCATGAGCAGGACGTGCCCGTCATCTTTGCGTTGGGACGTAAAGCTCTAGGCAGAGCCGTCAATAAGCTGGTACCTGTCAGTGTTGTTGGAGTATTTAACTATGATGGTGCTGAGGTAAGAACAATGAATGCTCTGCATGCTAGCCAAAGGATTCAACATAAAGGTTTTGAGATATTTCCTCAGAAGTTCAAGAGTTATCTTAAGAACCACTGAACCAATACTAGGATTGTTTATACATATCCCTGTGTCTTAAGTGAGCCCACAGTGATTGTCTTATAGGGTATTTGGCCATAGGCCTTATTTTGTGCACACAGCAAGTCCATGCGTTTCTTATGACTCAGACTGTGACACATGAGCAGAATATAGCAGTCACCACAGCCTCAGGATGCATGCATGGATGAATGAATTGTATTATTGAGGGCTTTTCATAAATGATTACAGATAGTGTTGTTGGCATATTTACTTGTGATAGTGCCAAGATTAAAAGATGGAAAAAACAAATAGGAAATAACACAAAAACCTTCACGTACTTATCATATATATATAAACTGAATGCAAACTCTGTACATTGGTAAGGGAACAAACCAAAAGTTAGATGACATCCTATAAACGACAGTGTTTTCAAGTTATGAGACTGACCCCCCTCCTCCCGCCCTCCCTCCCTCTAATATTTGTTTGAAATGCTGAAAATAAAAAAGGTAAAGGAGATGTTCCTGTATAAACAGTGATCGGAGTGCCCATCTCTCTTTCATTGACGATTGGGCCAGACTCCTCCATGTAATGTTGCTATAGAGGGATCGCTACACCTCCTCTACAGCGAGTCTGTTACCTTCCCAGCATTTAAGAATGCTGAAAATTCCAACCCATAAGATCAACTTTGATTGATGTTTTAAGTAGCTCTTTACAAATGGACTTTTTGACTTCCTCCTCCTAACAAAAGAACCTTTGTTTATAGAGCATCATCAAACTTTTGGTTTGTTCCCTAAGCAGTAACCTCTGAAATCCCAAAGCAATACAATACTCTATATATCCTTAAATGCCTTATTACTTTATACTCTTTTATTTCATTCTTATTTATAGGACATGTACAAGAACTTACTTGACCTGTCACAGAAAGCAAGAGATGACTACAGAGACATGGTGTTAAAATTCCAACAGGAGATAGAAGCAGCTGCAGTCCCTCGCATCCCAAAACAACACCGCCACCACCTAGGTCATTATCGCAATTTGTCTGGTTGCAGTGCAATATCATTTAAAAGCGTCATATCAGAGCCGATATCAGAGGATTTCCCTGATCCTGAGCCTCCAGTGGATAGCCGAGGTAATGAGATTGTAAGACCAGATGATGGTGAGAGAAATCCATATAACACAAATATCTATGACTCGTTGGAAAAACAAGTTGGGTATAAAGATGTTATCGATAAAGGAGGATCAGAAGCAGCACAGACGGAAGAGAGCGGAACTATTGAGAATTGTGCCTCCAAAGCTTCATCTGAGACTATTGAGGCTAAAGAGATTACAGAAGTAAACAATGATGAGGACGGGGAGGATGAATTTGAAGATTTGGATGAGAATGGAGCTGAATTAGATGCAATTGAGGCAGCTTTAGGTGATGAAGAGGGAGAAGAAGATATCAATGATATTGGTATCTTGAAAGATGCTGTAGATGACCAGCGTGTTGCACACTGGGTGGCAGAAACGCAGAACTGCCTGGACAACTTAACTCTTAATGATGAGGCAAAGGATACAGAAGATAATGCAGATGTTGATAATAGTGGGGATGATGCTAGTTTCAAAACCGCAAAGTCGGCAGAAATATCTGTGAAGGACGAAACTGTTGATCAAAATGAAAATAATGGTGCTGGAGAGGAAGTCAAGAAAAGTGAAGCAGAAGTGAAAGAAAGCATTTAATGGTAAAAAGTATTGCAAGTTGTGTATTAAAAGAGAGTAATCAAGAACAATATAGGGCTGATAAATGAATAGTTGCCTTGCAGTATTTTGTGTTCAGAAATGTAATCATGCAATTTGAAATAATAATTGTAAATATTATTGAATAATCTTTATCATATTTTGGTGAATTATGTTATCTACTTTTTGTTGTTTTATTTAATTATTACCATGATGTATTTTAACCGTATTTACTTTTCAATATTAATATGTTTTATATCCATGATGGTATAAGAATATCTTGCAGCGCTTGGATTTAGATTGCTGATGAGTATGATATACCTAAACAAGAATTGTCTTTAAAAAGGAATGTCACTCACAGATATGACAGGTGTGTCGCATATTATGATGTTCTTTGCTGTGTCATGGTAAAATTTATGTAATGTACATATGATGCCAATCTAGGCTGTATTATAAACATATGTATGAAATTTTCATATGTTACTTTTAAAATTATATCTACATATTGTTGTAACCTGTGAAGTAAAAAAATAATCAATTCACAGATTTGAAATTATGAGGTAGTTTCCTGCAAAAAGTTATTCATACATATTCATAAAGTAAGAAATGATATTTCATAATTAATATCATGTTATTCTCAATGGTTTTATCAGAATATGTTGTGCAGGGGTCTGTTAGCATTAAGTTTCTTTTCAAATGGGTATTCAGAAATATATTGACATATAAATGGGCATTGATATCCCCCTATAGAAGACATGACCTTAATCTTCCACACAGGGAGTGTGAATTTCAAATTTGGTTAATGAATGGTCAGTTGCATTTGAAATCTACACGCCCATGTGAAAGATTAATGTCATGTCTTCTACAGGGGGTACATGAACTTCAAGTCGAATAACCCAAGTAGGGCAAATCATGTAAGCTGCCCCCTTCCCCCTGTATTTGAATAGAGAAATAGTTACATGAACCTTGCATTGCTGTAATATAGGCTCTGAAATGAGCTGTTATATATAAATCTATTTCAGACTATTTGGTCTTAATAATCAGAGAGGTAGACTTATCTGTTTACTTATGAACTGTTAGTAAAAATGTTACATGTATGTTGAACCCTTTAAACATTGAAAATGTTATACTTGGTAACAACATACCTAAATTATTTACTTTTGTTTTACTTATTCAATTGTGACTCATTTATTTTATGATAACTTTATGACCGATATTTTGTCTTGAAAGTTGTACACATTGAGAAGCGCCATGCCCAAGGTGGTATGATAAGCTTATGGATTGGAGTGTAACTACAATATGATGTACATCTTTGATGTAGGAATTTGTAATATAGCTTGTACCAATAAGAAACAAGTTGCATGACTACCACGGCATGTTTAAATATTATTAAGATGTTAAGATTTCAACAAAAATGTCGCATTGCTATGTATTTGTGCTTGTAAATATATAATGCGTAAATTTGAATATGTTTTCTTTGGGGAAATATGTGATATTGTAATGCAACTCCATTAAAGGAGTTTTTGTTGAACTTTATTATATGAATTTTAAAATATTAAAATTTGATCAAATCAAATTTATTCAATTTCAAAATAGATGTTGTTAATGATAGCTGTGTAGCTTGGGCGGTGTTAAACTGTTAATATTTGTAATTTGCAAATAAGTAGTATGAAACCAGAAATAAACATGGTAGAAACTTTGAAGATTTGTTTAAATATCAAAGGGACATCCAGGGATAGTCTGCACAAATATATGGCCTGTCTGCTTAAAACTTGGTCAATAAGATAAGCACAAAAGGTTCATTTGATCTTAATAACTCTTTAATTTTGATGTAGCAGCTCAAGTAATCTTTCAATAGTCCATATACCTTCCCCAAGTCAGTAATTTAGATATTATTTTTATTGTATCTCTAAACATAATAATGATAAGTATATAAAAGTATACATTTTCAGAAAGGAAATGACACAAGGAATCCAACTAGCATAATAGATTCCTGTAAAAATGAGCAGTTTTGAGAAAATCACAAAATTTGATTTTACTTGACTGACTTGAGGAAGGCATATGGACCATGTAAGTGTGCCATGACATACCATTACCTGTCTGATAGTGGCATGTTAAAACATGGTTCTTGAATTCAGCTGACATGCACTGATGCACATGCAGATTCTTATCTATGTGAGTTATAAAATCTGTTATTTCACAGTTTCAGACCCTCTCATTGTGCCAAACTATGTGGATTTATATTATAAAGACACAAAGAATTGAAATTATTGGAATCAGAAGAGTGTTGAAATAGCATGGTGATGTAGCTACCAATCTCTGTGTGTCCCTTAAGTTATCATATTACAACAAATAAGTGGTGCAAGCGTTTGCACCCAGTCTTGTGAGTGAGTCTGTCTTCACTTTTTGGAGCATATTTCTGGGCGCACACCACCAAATCACTCTGCGTGCGATTTAATGTGGATGAGCTTGGGTAAAAACAAAATCTTTTTGAGGTATTTTGGACCTTTCTGTGGACGTGGACTTGTAAAGAGAAGCATGTTCAAACTTTAAAAAAATTTGAGACCTACATTTTTTTGTATACATGAACTTGAATTTTTGAAAAGAGGAGGTGCTTGGATTGAAAAATGGCCAGAAACAGGTTTTCAGGGTAGAGAATGGGTTGAAAATGCTGATGGCGCTGTTTATACGCCCATATCTCAAAATTTAATTGGAAGACTACCTGTGCATTGAAATATGTATTAAATATTCAAATTGTTGCTGAAAAGGTCTAAAATTGTGTAAAGAAATAACATGTTTTTACATGTGTTTCAATGGAAAGATTTATTGGTGGTGTGCGCCTTTTTTGTTAGGCTCTATTTCTGTGCAGCTGTTGGTATGTTAGTGGTTTGTGCTGGGTTAACATTAATGGCAGAATTGGATGCTTTTAAATTCAACTGTTAGGTAAAGGGAGAGTAATAGTGTATTAATGTTGCGGCGGTAATTATAAATTACTACGGGTGTAATGTGTATGATTTGGACTTAACGTGTCCAACAATGTTGACTATTTTTTGAAATATTTTTGTTGAAGATATATTTTAGTAATCTCATTCTATATATAATATGATTAGTAGCCTATTTTAGCATTTTAGTGAAACTTAATTCATGGATATTACCAGCATGGATAATCCATCTTCTGTTGTTATGTCTGTCTGTTTGTCTGTCTGTCTATCAGCCAGTCAGTCTTTCTGTCTGCTCTTGCGATCTATTTGCTTCCATGTATATTTTCTAAATACTGTGCTGGAACCATGCACAATACATATGATGTATTTCTATTTACAATGTATTTGATTCATATTTATGATTATTATTAAGTGACTTAGAGTGCTTAAAGAATAAGCCTCCCTTCAATTTCAAAACTTTTTGTTAACCATTTATTTAAGTATGAACATGTAGACTAGACTGTAGACGTAATAGTTTAATACTGAAAATAAATTCAGTCAAATATTTAATACAATATCAAGACACTATATGTGTCTTTTTTTCAGACGGTGAGTTTGCAATCAGTAACAGAATTACAGATTTGCATTCATGAAGTTTGTTTTGTACCTAGAGCAGAGCAGTACCATTGCATTTATTACAAAACTCAAAGTGATTTGTTTGGTATGTTAAATTTTCATGCAACCTTTTCAAACATTTTTTTGTTTTTTCAGTTTGTTAAGATTTCAGAATTTTCTACATAGAAAATATGTACCGGAGTACTCTTAATACAAGCTTCTGCACCTTTCAATTTCGTTTGTGCTTTATAAGAGGGCAAAATGATTAATGTAGACCTAAAATGTTGACTTATGCAGCAGTTGGTCAGTTCAATTGTAAAGGTGGTAGGTGGTATCCTCATTGTACACAAGCTGAAAAAATGTCATTAAATATGTAGATTTTGCACTGTGCAGTAATCTTTAGTTTAAGAAATTTTAATGTGAGTAGCAGCATGTAATGATGTCATTTTCAGCAATGGTTACTCTAGAACTTGCAGTTTTGTATGAAATGACAGAAAAGGAATTGGTTGACAGGTATTGGAGTTATCTTATTTGCAGCATTGTATGAAGGGCTAATCCATTTAAAGTCCATTCTCCCCCTGCAGAAGATTTTGGAAATGTCATCACAGGGTGATTCCTTCAGTATGAATTTCAAATGGAATTAGCACATTAACCAAATCTATTTGCAACTCGCACACCCTGTGTTGACAAATTAGGTTGAATCTTTATCTGAGGGTGTATGGAATTCAAATGAAGCTGATTAATGATTTCATTCCATTTGAAATTGTTGCTCCCTCTGAGGAATATATTTCCAAAATCTTCCGCAGCGGTTGTGTGGATTTTAAATAGAATAAGTCATGGAGCTTTAAAAAGTATGGTTCAACTATATTTAGTTAAAAGAAAGAACCTTGGTCAAAATTGTTTGTGAATATAGTGAATCATTGGAGTTGACACATGACAACCAGTGGGCACTAGCTATGGGAATCACACACCCACCATATGTGTGCATCATGAGAGTTGACACATGACAACCAGTGGGCTCTAGCTATGGGAATCACACACCCATCATATGTGTGCATCATGAGTTGACACATGACAACCAGTGGGCACTAGCTATGGGAATCACACACCCATCATATGTGTGCATCATGAGTTGACACATGACAACCAGTGGGCTCTAGCTATGGGAATCACACACCCATCATATGTGTGCATCATGAGTTGACACATGACAACCAGTGGGCTCTAGCTATGGGAATCACACACCCATCATATGTGTGCATCATGAGTTGACACATGACAACCAGTGGGCTCTAGCTATGGGAATCACACACCCATCATATGTGTGCATCATGAGTTGACACATGACAACCAGTGGGCTCTAGCTATGGGAATCACACACCCATCATATGTGTGCATCATGAGTTGACACATGACAACCAGTGGGCACTAGCTATGGGAATCACACACCCATCATATGTGTGCATCATGAGTTGACACATGACAACCAGTGGGCTCTAGCTATGGGAATCACACACCCATCATATGTGTGCATCATGAGTTGACACATGACAACCAGTGGGCTCTAGCTATGGGAATCACACACCCATCATATGTGTGCATCATGAGTTGACACATGACAACCAGTGGGCTCTAGCTATGGGAATCACACACCCATCATATGTGTGCATCATGAGTTGACACATGACAACCAGTGGGCTCTAGCTATGGGAATCACACACCCATCATATGTGTGCATCATGAGTTGACACATGACAACCAGTGGGCTCTAGCTATGGGAATCACACACAAGGCTTATATTAACCAGGCACCCAGGCTTTTTTTACCCCATGGTTGCCCAGTTTTGGCTCCTGGTGTATCCAATATTTTACACACAAACTATAGGACCAGGAGCCATCTTTGGGACCAGGAGCTCATTTTAGCTCCTGGTCCAGGAATACTTAATATAAGGCCTGATCACACACCCATCATATGTGTGCATCATGAGTTGACACATGACAACCAGTGGGCTCTAGCTATGGGAATCACACACCCATCATATGTGTGCATCATGAGTTGACACATGACAACCAGTGGGCTCTAGCTATGGGAATCACACACCCATCATATGTGTGCATCATGAGTTGACACATGACAACCAGTGGGCACTAGCTATGGGAATCACACACCCATCATATGTGTGCATCATGAGTTGACACATGACAACCAGTGGGCTCTAGCTATGGGAATCACACACACACCATATGTGTGCATCATGAGAGAAACTGGTTTTGTAATTATGGTGACGTAAGATAGTTTAGACTATATGATCAATTTAAACATACACTGGCTTTGAGAAAGGGTTGTATGACAACCAAGCCAGCTCAAATTAAAGGCTGCAAATAAGAAATGCCAAAACCATTCCATTCTGATCTACAAAGATGACAGAGTCTACCATCCATTGTCATGCTGAATTGCTTGAACATGTAAGAACAGGGTTGCCAAAAGATTTCAGCCCAAATCGCGGGTCAAAAAATCGAAAAGTCGCCCAATTTTTCTCTTAACCATTGGTTTCTATGGGGCAGGAAACTAGCGGAAGTCATGAGGAGCCAATGTTGAAAAGTCGCCCAATTTTTTCTTAACCATTGGTTTCTATGGGACCGAAAATTGTCAAAAGTCGCGGGAAAAATCTTCAAAAGTCGCCCAATTGGGCTACCAAATCGCGGGTTTGGCAACCCTGTGTAATAATTCCTGCACAATTTATTAATAGATACAGGGTCAATTTAAACAATATGCAAAGGGTGAGCATCCTGCAACTTGTGACAAACTATTACTCAAGTAATGTAATGAATCATATCTAAAGGGTACAAAATCTGCTGCTGGCGATGGACCATACAATGGTCTTAAACAGCCACTTTTTCTTTTTTGAGTTGATCACAACCAGGTAGGTAGTGCTTTACAACAAAACAAATTCATGATACTGTTATTTTTATCTTATCTTGGGGATATTTTGTCTAAATGTACAGAAATTGTCAAGAAAATGGCCTACTGATTTAGTTTCAAACAACAAACAAGTAAGTTCAACCATGACATGAGTTACTGACTTCAAGATATGGGGATAGAATTGAAGGAGAATGTCTTAATAAAATAAGGTGCGGAGCTGTGGAAGCTCATTTGGTGTTCTCATAATGACACCATGAAGAATTGGCATAGAGACCCAAGACAATTAGGAAGAGAAATTGAATGATATTGGTGACCTGTGTAATGCCCTGCACGCAGCATATGGCTTTATGCATCACACTTTGTAGAAAGAAATTGAAGTGAGCAATCACTCCTATTCTCTCATGAAGACAAGTGTACCAGGTTATCCATTTATCCACTCACCTGTGGAAGATTTTGGAAATAACTTCTACATCTTCCACAGAGGGAGTATAAATTTCAAATGGAAGTAGTACATAACCAACTCTATTTGAAACTTACTCTCCATCTGTAGAAGATTTAAATTTAATCATTCTCAGAGGGTGTATTAAATTCATGGAACTGCCTAATGTGTTTATTTCATTTGAAATTTATACACCCGCTGTAGGAGATATTTTTAACTTCTTCCATTAGGACTTGAAGTGGATGAGCATGTCATCTAGATCTAGAAACTAGATGGTGCACAACCTGACCTGCTTGTTAGTCTACAAATAAGTGTCTAGTCATTTGTAGTCAAGCATGTGGGTCCAGTGGCGTAGCATGGGTCATAGCGTGGGTCACCCCCGTGCCCCTATGATGCTACGCCACCATGTGGGTCCACCTATGGGGTTTGCAGGGGGTCATTTACACAAGATATTTGAATGTTTTTCATGGTGCTGGGCCAATTTAATAGTTTCTTCTGTGAAATAGGTATTGTAACTTTTTATGACCCAGCTCATATTGCTTCTAGGTCAACAAGTGAGGAAGGGGAATGACCCCAGGGGCGGAAGACCCCAATTTGCATATTTTAAGTTAATTTGCATATATACACATAATTATGCATATTTCAAGTATAGTAACATATAGCTTCAGTAGTGTATCAATAGTCAATGTGTGCTCTTATATATCCCAGCACTTGTGTAACCATATTTGCCTATTTGTAAATAGATATTTAATCCTATAATTAATGCATGTCATACTATATTATAATTAGGTTATATAATCATGTCAGATTTGAAAGCATGTTATTTTGTATACTACTATTATTATCAATCAGCTGAATTATTTCAAATGTAAAAGCAATGCAATCAAGCAAAATTATTATTTTTTGTCCAACAAAATCAATTGTAACTGAACACAACGCTATCTTGAACTACAGAATTACACGTAGATTTTGCTATTTGATTTAATATTTTGTTTGTCCCTGAAGATTTTAGGCTCTCCAATTTGACCCACTCCTGTGGTTTCATTAGTTGTTTGTTGTCCTCCTGTGCATATCATCTGTGTTTTACTTGTTTCTCCACATCAAGTTGGTATACCTCCTTCAATCTCTTTTGCATCTCCATTTCATGCCAAGTCAACAGGCTGTAATATCAAGTTCCTCCAAAAATTTGACTTGACAGTTCCATAAATTGAACATTTTAAATTATTTGTTACAGAATACAAGATTAAATCAAATTAACAATTGAACAAAAAAATGCAAACTTCTGTGGACATATTGCCAATGTTAACATCAAAATATTCATTTTCCTTGATTGCATTACAACTTTATGGCATTATTATTTAAAACATTGTGTTATTACAAAATATATTATTATTTTAAAAGGGACATTATAGTAAACTGCAGGCTCCTACTGTCCCTGGATTACATGTACTAGTACATAGTAAAGTGACTACATTGGAATATTAATGTATTGTAGGGTGAATACTATCAGTGAAGCGGATGTGTGGTAATTATTGTGTGCGAAGTGTCATACTGGGTAAAGCCGATGGCTGAACCCAGTATGATACTGAGCATACGATAATTTCCCATATTGTACCAACGCTGAACCTGATAACAAATTTATCATACCACTATCATTCTAAATATTTAAATAATTACTATTTTATACATTTTAATTGTTGCAAAATAGGAAAAACATGACAAAAATTAAATGACTGGTCCATATGTTACTTATCACATGCATTTTACACGCCCGGTTTATGCGAATTGCCTGTATCTCGCCATATACGCATATCGTGCTTGCGCATTAAGCTCTCACTGATATGATATAAAGCATAAATACGCACTCACTGACTAGATACGAAAATATATCTGGTTGGTGGTGTTCTTTGATGTTAGTGGTATGATAAATTGGAAAACAATGAATGTATAATCTTTTCCAAGGTTCCTTTGACAGCTTAACCATCGCGTATACGTGCGCGACGTCAAGCGTGTGCATCATGACCTTGTGCAAAATAATACGCGCTGGACGGCTAGCAGTACGCTTAATTTGTAAAAGGAAATCTGAATAATTCTTTAAAGCTATTACATGTATATGGCATGATGACTTTTTGCTGCGTGTTGTTAATTTGAGAGGGGAGGGGCATGAGCCTTTTTTTCCATTGGGAATTCTAAATAGTGAGAAACCTCTTCCAGGGTCATACTAAGCATTTAATGTTGAATTATGTACTATGCATCTTGCCACATTATTTCTATACTAAAAAGTATCTTAAAAGAGCAACTGGTAAAAAAAGATAATTAAGACACTGATTTGTACATGTTTCAGGTGGTATTTGTATGGCAATTGAAATATGCTTTGGGGGAAAGGGTAAAGATGTTCAATATTTAATTTAATTTTCAAATAATGAAACTGCACTTTGTTACAATCAAACAATGGGTACATTGTTGCTTTCAGTTCCTACTGATTTGACACTGAAATAATTCATGAAATAATGTTCTTTGATGATGTTGGCATTTCTAGAGTCTATCATTATATAGGTAAACATGTAGGCTCATTTCGCAACTTGCAAGACAAGCTACGCACCATGTTGTAACTGTGCTGGGGTTCATACCAGGGTTTATTGATCAACATATTACGAGTGCTTGCCAACTGAGGATAATTTGTAAACTAGCAACTCGCATGGTACAATGAGTGGAAGCACTTTCCAGTGAGTCCCTTTATACATGGTCCCCGGTTAAATATAAGATGGTTCCGTTCTTTGGGTTATGATATACCGTAAAACCTCGTCTGCAAGCATATATATGTTTTTGATGAAAGCTAAGTTCATACGAAACTAGCGTAAATATGCCAATATAAAAGATTGGTCTTTTAATAATACTTGTTCGTATATGCTTGGATCTGTCATGTATTTGCTCAAATTCCTTAATGGCACCTGGATTAATTTAATTTTCATCAGAAGCACTCTATATGCTTGTAGACGAGGTTTTACAGTAGTTGTGACCGCTTGTTACCGAACAGTAATAAAACGTTTGTGTGCGCATCCCTTTCTATTATTGGGTTATTCCAGTTAATACACCCCCTATGAAAGACATATAACTTCATATCCCACACAGGGGGTGTAGTTTTCAAATGGAGTCACCTACTTGGGTGACCCCATTTGAAATTCACACGCTGTGTGGAAGATTAAGGTAATGTCTTCAATAGGGGGTGTATGGATTTCAACTGGAATAGACCAATGGACGGTTTATAGTAATCAATCTGTTATTTGGCAATGTATAAAATCATGAAGATATTGCATGAGTGCCGAATATTGATCGTTATGTCTTTATGTTAAATTCATGTCACGCATGGGCTCCTTGAATTAGTGAGCAGGATCAGATCTAGATATATGCCTAGATATAGAGACAGGGTAGCATATGATTTTGTTAATGGTGATTCAGTGTGGTGAGTAAAAGAGGGTCGCATTCAGGGTTAGCTAACAGAGCAGTGTCGCGCAGCGGATCCCCTGTTCTAGAATGAAAGAGAGTTCATGTATTTACATACCCCTGCCAACTGTCCCTATTTTTACGGAAACAAAAAGCATAAAAGAGAGCGATTTTACCACGTATCCCTATTTTTGCAAAAATATGACTATAGTAATGTATAGGAAATTCAGGAATGTCCCTATTTTCAGATTTTTCTCCCATTTGTCCCTATTTTTGAGGTTTTAGTGTTGGCAGGTATGTATTTATAAGAGACACATCAGTATTTGACACTCTTATCAAACTGATAACGATCGATATGAACTATCATTTTATAGCATCAACATTGACAAATCTGCCTAATACATGTATAAAAGAACCATGTAGCCTCACTGGAAATTTTGTTTAGATCATTTATGGATTGAAATAAAAGTTACCCAATTAAAATATCAAGGTTGTGTTTGTGTCATTCTTTATGTTGGTATTTTGTGTTGTACAAAGAAAGTGCAATGATTCAAAGAAGTCGTACAGCTCAACTGATCATACTTTTCCTACATTCGACCTTGCATGATTTTTGAGTTGACACAGTCATGAAAATAACTATAGATACTTGACAAGACCAGTTCTGAACCTTTTCATTGATCATTCATAACAATAGGTATCTGATGGATCAGTGAAGATAAGAAGGATTATAATATATCCGTAACCTTGATATTATAGTACATCTCGAGGAAAAAGTGCAATGGACATGTTTTCATTTTATGTTTCAAATATCCCACGCATGAAAATTGAGTATTTAACCCAAAAATGAAAATGGAACAATTTATTGGAAATCTGTTTTAACAGATTTTTTTGACATCTTTTTCTGCACTGTATTATACCTAAATTAAGAAATTTGATAAATATTCAAAGAAAATATAGGTCATCCAAAAAATTGTGATTTTTACACATTTTGGGGCAAAAAAGGAAAAATAAGCAAAAATATCAAAATCTGTCTAACAGTTTCATTCATCAAGTTATAACAAACGGCCTACATGCTTAATTTCTAATAAAATATTGAAATTGTGAAAAATATAGGTATTTATCGATTTTCATGTTTTTTCTTGCAAATATGCTAATAATATGCAAATTATGAAATTGCAAAATAAAGTTTCTACATAGCATACATCTTTCAAGTATGATGTTCAAAATGACAGACATCAAAAAGAGATTCGATGAAATGTAAAGGTGTAGTAACAATTTTGGCATGGACTGTCTGGTTAGGCAAAGTACGGTAAGTTGAGCTGTATTTATTTCAAAACCATGTTGGTTGTTTTACTTTTTGATTTTTTTTTACGAATACCACACTCAATAGCAGAGATGTCCCTCAGTTTCACTCAAAAAACCTGAAACTGGTGAGAAAAACTTGACAAACTATGTGAATGCAGACCAAAAGGCCCTAAAACAGGCTGAAAATAAATAAACTTGGGAATGTGAATTTGGACTCACAAAAAACCTGAATTCAGGCTAAAACCTGAATCTCTGTATAGGAACCTTGTATGAACAAATGGAAGTAAATCTTACTCCTTATCTTTGAGGCTTTTTACTCTACGAGAGCACACAATGCTCAATGAAGACTACATTATACATGTATCTGAAACCAACAGCTGTTGGGAGCTTTGTTTCTGACATTCTTTTAATCCTTCATTAAAAACCCTTCATTCATTAAAAACAAGGTTTTTTTTATGCCATAGCTAATTTACTGAATATTTCATAATGAACACCCAATCTGAAAATTGTGCCAACCTATCAGTTTTCTTCATTCTGAAATGCCAGCTTTCCTAAACAAACATAACATTATTTGAAGCAAAGGAAAGTGTGAAAAAAGCAAGAAATAATGTTCCGTTCACCTAAACAAGACCAGGGGTAGGTGGTTCTCGGTCCAATGTCCCCACTGAATTATGCAACCAGCAAAGAAAGACCATTGTAAAATGACCCCTGAATGACCATAAGCCCTTACATTTGTGGACATCACCTGTACCCAGTAATAACTGTGTCCCAAGTCCCATTAAAATCCATCAGCGCATGTGGGAGAAATGACCAAATGGTCAACATTTCAGAGTCCCCGATCGGACTCCAGTCGGCGGTGACAATATATCCTTTACTTTGGCATTGAAATAATTCATGAAATAATGTTCTTTGATGATGTTGGCATTTCTAGAGTCTATCATTATATAGGTAAACATGTAGGCAAGCTACGCACCACGTTGTAACTGTGCTGGGGTTCATACCAGGGTTTATTGATCAACATAAACTCCTCAAAAAAGTTTGGAAACTTACCAAAACGGCTTTATATCAGAAAAATGTGAAATCTATTTCCATATTATTTCATATCAATACAAGCGTTGTTCTTTCCTGTCAAAAATGACACCAAATTTGTGACCATAACTTATTTTATTGTTGAGTAACTGTCTTTGAAAGACAAGGAGGTCTCAAACAAAATGTGCCAAATCTGCCATTGTCTGCGCCATTTGCATCAGTAAACATGAATAAGGAATACCACACTGTTTCATTAAAAACGGTTTTTGTACTGGCAGTCTCACGTACCGGTCTTCTGCAGCCGTTGTTTTTCTTGGATGGCCACTTCTGGGTCTGTCTTTCACATCTCAGGTCTGACGAAACTTGACTTTTAGCTTGGAGATCATACTGCAGGAAAATCCAAATGTTGCCGTGATTCTGAGGTATGCCAGCCTCAAGCTGACCAATAGCGCGAGCCTTATCCAGGTCTGGTAATCGAACCATGTTTGCTTAGAAATTTCTTGCAAATGACCACTATGAAGAAGTGACCAGCAAGATAGGTTGACTTGCGTTGATCTGTTTGAATCCACAAGTAGTAGAACTGCTAATCCCATCCTAGCACTTTTCATTCAACATGATGTACTGCAAACAACTTTTCTTTCATTCTTTTATTCATGCATTAAACCACTCGTTCATTCATTCAGAGCAATAAGATGAGCGCAGATAATGGTCAGTTTCGGACATTTTCTTTGAGACCTCTCTGTCTTTCAAAGCAAGTTACTCAGCCGTGGAATAAGCTATCGTCACAAATGAGGTATCATTGTTGACAGAAAAGAACAATGTTTTCGCTGGTATGAAACAATATGGAGATAGATTTCAAAATTTTCTGATATACAACCGTTTTTGAAAGTTTCCAAACTTTTTTTGGGGAGTTTATTATGAGTGCTTGCCAATTAAGGATAATTTGTAAACTAGCAAGTCGCATGGTACAATGAGTGGAAGCACTTTCCAGTGAGTCCCTTTATACATGGTCCCTGGTTAAATATAAGAAGGTTCGGTTCTTTGTGTTATGATATAGTTGTGATCACCGCTTGTTACCGAACAGTACCCAACAGTAATAAACCGTTTGTGTGCGTATCCCTTTCTATTATTGGGTTATTCCAGTTAATACACCCCCTATGAAAGACATAACTTTATATCCCACACAGGGGGTGTAGTTTTCAAATGGAGTCACCTACTCGGGTGACCCCATTTGAAATTCACACGCTGTGTGGAAGATTAAGGTAATGTCTTCAATAGGGGATGTATTCGGACTCCAGTCGGCGGTGACAATCTATCCTTTACTGCATAAGGGCCAAGTAAAGAAAATGGAAGGTATTCCAAACTCTACATTATGTAGTCTCATTCAAAACTCCCAATGCCTCTGAAAATTAAAATAGGGCATCACTAAATTATTCATAAAATACTTACTCATATTTTCACACTTACCAATGAATATGGCATTCATATAAAATGTTAAAACCTTGATTCTAAAATAAATATGGCTTCTTAAGAGTATTGCACTTGTTATTTGACTCACCCTGTAGTTTACACGAAGGCAGGGCAGAAAGACCTACTTGATATTAATAAGATTAATACAACCACTCATATAAAATCAAAAAAGACGACAAAATAAACATAATATTGACATGATTTATTTCATTTGATCATACAATAACATGTGAGATGTACTGATATCTGTCATAGAAAAGCTATACTGAACATACAGTATAATGGCTGACAACCACATATAAATAGGGTGGGTACTCAATAGAATACAATTCATCAGAGTTCACTTCACCAAAGGTATACTACAATATAATAAGCTCACTGTATTCTACTTCTAAGTTCTAGAAAGATGGGCACCCTTTGTTACATGACTTCGCCCTATCAACTTGTGTCATAAGGATGTTTTCCACCAGGTGTTATGGATCAGCTATGTAATTACTATTACCAAGTCAAGTAGGCCTTCAGCATTCACATTGACTCTCATCATCTACTTTAAATTTGACATGATCAATAGTCTAATGTAGACAAGATTTTTTTTTTCATTCTGAATTCACACTTACAAATGATGAAGCATGGTCCAAATCCAATAAAATGGGACTTGTGGTTATATTCCTCTTGTCATAATACGACTGCTCAGTGCTAGAAGTGGGTAAGTACAATAGCTGCCATGTGAATATTTGGCAATTTACACAGCATATAGTACTCATCTACAAATGGCAGATATTGCACATACCCCACTTCTGGCACCAAGCAGTCAATATTTGCGACCTTTGAATGAATAGGAGTTGGGTAAAATGGTGATCAATGTAAACACAGCACTTTCCTAACACAAATTATAGTCTGCTAATCTGAATGTACAAAATAGTCTGCATTTTTGAACATTTGATTAAATTTTTAGAATCGTGACATTCAAAAGCAAACTTATTTGATATAAACTGGCTTCCAGAATAGCTACAATCATCAATGGAATTTGGGTAAACTGTTTCAATCGCAAGATTATTGCAAAAATATTGAAAGTTTAGCAGTATTGCAACATGCTAGTTTTCATAATTGCAGTCCGTGTATGACAAGTATGTAAATACGGTATGAAAGAGATCATGTGGCTTACCTAAAACTATTTTAAAAAAATAACCCGTTTTTATTTGTTTTTACTTACTTCCAAAAAGGCAAAATATCTCCAAGCTGCAGAATAACCCACACCAGCAGCTTCATAACATTTTGCTCCCCTTCCCCCAATACTTTGAAAACATTGTCTGCATATGGACAATATAAACAAAGCTTAAATTCAAGACTTTCCTCAAATTTCATTGATACCTTCAGCTTTGCTGCAAAATATATACATTAAATGAACGTTCTATCCAACATTCTTTAAACTTCATAATAATTCACATTTGCAAACAAAAATATTATCTTTTACATGAATTAGACATATCTGATATAGTTGTTTTTGAATTCTACATTTTACACTTTCTTACAAATTTACCATAATGAAATCAACTACAAATTAACAAGGTTTATACTTCTCAAACATAATCAAGAATACAAGGTGTATAATGAACATGATTGGTAAACAATATAAATAATATGCCAAGCATAGCAAATAAACAAAACGGGTGTATTTTGTAATTATCAGATCTATATTGTAGCCATATTATATACATGGTTATAATATAAGTTATAACAGCAAAGAACTGTGTGCAATGCATTTCAGGCTTTTTGTTGCCCTACGCTACAGGTTCGTTTTCGGGCATCTTTTTTGTTTTTTGATTTCCTTTAGAACATCATACCAGTAAAAAGTTGAATAAATTGGGCTTTCAAACAATGGCACACACACAGTAATGTGCAACTAGATAGAGTAGATATTTTGGCATCAGTAGAAAGCTCATATTTTTATTAACCCCATATTGGTTACCACCCATATTGTTGCTATTGTGTTTTCTTCTCATGTCAAAACTGCTATAATATTTTTCACCCTTATGCATGCACATCTATGCGGTGTCTTTAAACATGTGTGTGCATATTTTTAACCACCTCGCTTTACATTTGTGGTTTTTTTTTATAAATTTTGTTTTTTTTTGATAAAAAACAAAGTGACATGCAGCAGATATTAAAATCCAGTCACTCAATTACAAGTAGCATTAGTTATGTGCTGTATTATTAGCATGGCCTTTACCACAGCATACAATAAATAGGTTTTGCAGCAGTTTAATTTCAACATGTTAAGTAATCATTTGCAAGATTGCAATTTGTTGTTATGACCTACACCTGATGAGTAAAAACCTTTAGAAATTCATTTGTGTCCAACTAATTAATAAAAGATTTCCACCCATTACACATGGCAGCACATAAAAAAATTATTTTCAATTGCACCATTTATTAGTCGTTTCTTCTGTTATACATATAATAATTCACTACACTTGAACAAATCAAATTAAATTGCCTCACAGGCAACACAACAATGAATTTCTTGGTCTGGCAACCACGTTTTTTGTGCGATTATGACATGAGTGTTTCGTTGATGGTATCTTCCTTTACAACATGGTGCGTATCATGTAGTTCAAAATGCCGCCATGTTTGAAGTATGTGAGTTCCACATCAGTGTCAAATCGCACAACAACATTGAAAGAACGGCCATCGCTAACCTGTAAGTAGGAATAAAACAAATCAAGTTGGTCTTGTTAATTTGTATTATGCTCTGTGTGCTAGCCATATGGGCTTCAAAAGTCCTAAGATTTGAGATAATTTCTCAAAATATCAAGAGCTATCTTAAGTACTGAACCAATACTAGGCTTGTTTGTACTCATTTTAATGCATTTTTCATGCTGATTCCAAATATGGTCATGCAAATTTACATTTCTGAAATGTTTGGATTTTTAAACAATTTTTTGAAACTTGTCATCTGCAGTCGACACCCGTGTGGAGAGAGTTAACATAATAATCAAAAATGCCCCCAAAACAAGGTTTACTGAGAATAGTGTAGATGAAATTACACATTTGGGTAAATAATTGTGTCCAATTTTGAAATCACAATCAAATTATTTGCTTGTGTAGTTGACAAAGGTTGGTATTGATATTAATTTAGCATCCATTCGACACCCAATACTGGTGGTATATCAGCAATACTGGGCTCTAATTAGGTGCATATATTTACAGAAACTAACTGGTACTCGTATTCCAATTTTCCCTCAGAAATCAATAGCTATCACATTAAGATGGACCAACATCACTGTTATTGAAATTGGGTTATTCCATTTAAAATGCCCTTGTGGTATTTCTATAGTCACATTATCAATTTCATTTTGTTTTTACCCTGACTAGTATCTGCTATCTGGCCTGTATATCTTTGTGGTAGTTCTATAGTTGCATCATTCATTTTTTTCCTTACCTTCACTGGTATCTGCTGCCTGGCCTGTATGCCTTGTGGTATTTCTATAGTCATATCATTAATTCCTTACCTTCACTGGTATCTGCTGCCTGGCGTGTATGCCTTGTGGTATTTCTATAGTCACATCATTAATTCCTTACCTTCACTGGTATCTGCTGCCTGGCCTGTATGCCTTGTGGTATTTCTATAGTCATATCATTAATTCCTTACCTTCACTGGTATCTGCTGCCTGGCCTGTATACCTTGTGGTATTTCTATAGTCACATCATTAATTCCTTACCTTCACTGGTATCTGCTGCCTGGCCTGTATGCCTTGTGGTATTTCTATAGTCACATCATTAATTCCTTACCTTCACTGGTATCTGCTGCCTGGCCTGTATGCCTTGTGGTATTTCTATAGTCATATCATTAATTCCTTACCTTCACTGGTATCTGCTGCCTGGCCTGTATGCCTTGTGGTATTTCTATAGTCACATCATTAATTCCTTACCTTCACTGGTATCTGCTGCCTGGCCTGTATGCCTTGTGGTATTTCTATAGTCATATCATTAATTCCTTACCTTCACTGGTATCTGCTGCCTGGCCTGTATGCCTTGTGGTATTTCTATAGTCACATCATTAATTCCTTACCTTCACTGGTATCTGCTGCCTGGCCTGTATGCCTTGTGGTATTTCTATAGTCACATCATTAATTCCTTACCTTCTCTGGTATCTGCTGCCTGGCCTGTATGCCTTGTGGTATTTCTATAGTCATATCATTAATTCCTTACCTTCACTGGTATCTGCTGCCTGGCCTGTATGCCTTGTGGTATTTCTATAGTCACATAATTAATTCCTTACCTTCACTGGTATCTGCTGCCTGGCCTGTATGCCTTGTGGTATTTCTATAGTCATATCATTAATTCCTTACCTTCACTGGTATCTGCTGCCTGGCCTGTATACCTTGTGGTATTTCTATAGTCACATCATTAATTCCTTACCTTCACTGGTATCTGCTGCCTGGCCTGTATGCCTTGTGGTATTTCTATAGTCACATCATTAATTCCTTACCTTCACTGGTATCTGCTGCCTGGCCTGTATGCCTTGTGGTATTTCTATAGTCACATCATTAATTCCTTACCTTCACTGGTGGTATCTGCTGCCTGGCCTGTATGCCTTGTGGTATTTCTATAGTCATATCATTAATTCCTTACCTTCACTGGTATCTGCTGCCTGGCCTGTATGCCTTGTGGTATTTCTATAGTCACATCATTAATTCCTTACCTTCACTGGTATCTGCTGCCTGGCCTGTATGCCTTGTGGTATTTCTATAGTCACATCATTAATTCCTTACCTTCACTGGTATCTGCTGCCTGGCCTGTATGCCTTGTGGTATTTCTATAGTCATATCATTAATTCCTTACCTTCACTGGTATCTGCTGCCTGGCCTGTATGCCTTGTGGTATTTCTATAGTCACATCATTAATTCCTTACCTTCACTGGTATCTGCTGCCTGGCCTGTATGCCTTGTGGTATTTCTATAGTCACATCATTAATTCCTTACCTTCACTGGTATCTGCTGCCTGGCCTGTATGCCTTGTGGTATTTCTATAGTCATATCATTAGTTTTTTTCCTTACCTTCACCGGTATCTGCTGCCTGGCCTGTATACCTTGTGGTATTTCTATAGTCATATCATTAATTTTTTCCTTACCTTCACTGGTATCTGCTGCCTGGCCTGTATACCTTGTGGTATTTCTATAGTGAATTTCTCCTTGCCTGTCAGACCCAGAGAATTGGCATTCTCTCCTTCCAAATACTGAAGCGGTACTATACCCATGCCAACCAGGTTGCTACGATGGATACGTTCATAACTCTCAGCTATCACAGCACGGATACCCTGAATAATAATGGAGATATACTTGTAATCATCCGTAGAAATGATTAATGTGCATAAACACTTCAGCATCAAAGTCAATATGTTATAATTGAAGACCGAAATATAAAGACTATGCGTATGACGTCCTGTCAACCAGACCAAAAAATGCTGTATTGCGCAGGTCAGCAACCAATCATGTCGTGCCGCGCCTTTGCCCTAACTTCAGATGCAAACTAGTCTTTTTAATTCGGTCTTCAATTATACTGCTGTTTAAGATATCACCCTACTTTTGGTTCAAGTTCCTTGGGGCATTAGTCGGAAATTAAAATTTTTACACATAAAATTCTGTTTTGTCTGTCATCAAAGTAATAGGTGCAAGTCAGTTTCTATGTGGTGAACTGGCGGAGTGGGTGGTCCATTTAAGTCCAAGATTTGATAGACAAACCCTACCAGATCTTCATTCAATACTACAATGTAGTATGAAACTGTCACTGAGGTATCACTTTGTACCCAATAATTTCTGGAATTTTGTCCAGGAATTTTTGCAAATCACAGAAATAAATATGAAGTACTGATTGAGATGTTCAAGCAGGACAATATCCACACACCCCTATAGAAGACATGACTTTAATCTTCCACACAGGGGGGGGTGTCGATTTCAAATGGAGTCACTCATTCAGGTTACCACATTTGAAATTTGCACTCTCTATGTGGAAGATTAAAGCCATGTCTAGGGGGATTAGGGGTGTATGGTTTTCAACCTGAATAGCCCAATAGATGGAAAATTTGAAATGACCCACACACTAATATATTCCCCTTAATTTTAGACAAACTTGTTCAAATTAATCATGTAAGTACCTGCATCCAAGGTCCTTTAGCAGCCCAATCTCTTGAAGAGCCACACCCGTAGTCTTTGCCTGCCAATATGATGAGCGACGTCCCTTCTCCCCTGTATCTCTCTGCTGCATCAAATACATCCATTACATCTCCTGACGGTACATGCACCGTCTTAGGAGCTGCTTTACCAATGAATTTATTCACCAATCGAATGTTAGCAAAAGTACCCCTTGCCATGACAGCGTCATTTCCACGTCGACTGCCATATGAGTTGAACTCCCTAGGTGTCAGGCCTCGGGCAGCAAGGTAGCGTGCGGCTGGACTGGTACGTGCTATGCTGCCAGCAGGAGAGATGTGGTCTGTTGTGACGGAGTCAGCGACATTGAGCAAGGCATGTGCATTTGTGATGGCTGCAGGAGGTGATACATCTTTGGTCTGAAATTAACACAAATTAAAATTTAAAGATTTAATATGTGGAACTAATTTGCACATACCTTTTCTTTATTTCCAGACATTTTGACTTCGAAATTAGAAGTGCAAGACTTATAAGGCCCCCCCAAAAAAAGATTGTTTGCTTGTCCTCCACAACTTTTTCAGAATTGGTCGGTCGGTGGGGATTAAAAATTTTTTTTAAAGGTCATAGCCAAAACATGACTGTATGCCTTTAATCAGCTTAATAAATTGCCCAAATAGTTGTGAATTGTGCTATTCTCTCTGTATACCACTTCATGAATATTTTTAAAACAGTTTAGAAGTGTGTAGAAACTGTAAAAAAAAAACTTTTCAGGATGTCAAAATTGTTGAAAGAAAAAAAACTTTATCTGGAATTTCCAAAATTAGTGTTGGTATTCATTTGGACAGTAAAACAAAAAAACCCTTTTTTCCAGATTTCTCAGATTAGGGTCGGTTAGTGGAGGACAAGCAAACAATCTTTTTTTTTTGCCTAACAATGAATTGTAGTACTGCATCAGTACTTGACTCAGTTGTTCTACTTACCATAGTTTCAAAGAATGGAGGAGATTTGATGTAGGTAGACTTTGGATCCCATGGGTACAGCATACTCTCTGGTGCATCTAATGAGTTCCACTGAGTATTTCCCTTCTGTTACAACAAAATAGAAAATTGAAATGTTCAGTATGAATCCAGAAATATACTGAACAGATACAGGAAATGTATACATTCAAAATTTATGTATTTTTCCAACTTAATATGAAAGTTTACTAGGCATTTTATTTTCATAACAAAATACTATGATATTGCACAAGATTTGCTGTTTCAAGAAGGATTTCCCACCCAACATTTTATAGTGATTTTGTAATTTCATGTTAATGGATAGCTACAAGCACTTTTATCAGTAATGACTTGTATACATAGCACATCTCTGCACATTAATTGAACTACACCAGGCACAAAAAGAAACTCGTCAGTTATATTCATCCTTGCTGTTTAATAACTTGATAATTTTGGATTATTCTGAAATATACATTTTGTTAATTGGACTTTGCTTTCTCATTTGACACCCTGTTTGTGAAAAACGAACAAGAATTGACCAAGATATGCACCTCCAAAGCCTCAAACCCCAAAATCAAAAGTTGCATTTTCAACGATTTTCAATGAGAACGCATCGTTGTATTGCACACAAGCACCAAGGGCCAATCAATAAAGCACACAGTGTAACAGGCACAATTGATTCGTTAAAATTGCAACTTTTCATTTTGGGGTTTGAGAGTTTGGAGGCGCATATCTTGGTCAATTCTTGCTCAATGTTCACGAACAGGGTGTCAAATGAGAAAGAAAAGTCAAATTAACAAAATGTATATTTCAGAATAATCCAAAATTATCAAGTTATTGAACAGCAAGGATGAATATAACTGACGAGTTTCTTTTTGTGCCTGGTGTATAACAAAACAAATTACATGTGAAAGTTTATAGCTTTACACTCTCCATTTAACAGATGGGATACCTAGTTATGACTTCAGATGTAAGCAATATATCTATGAATATTCTCAATCATCCAGATAGTTGAAAAAGTTAGATTAGGTTATAAATCTTTTCAACTGGACTTTTGTTGACTACAGTATCATGTCATATTTCTGATGCTTCATCAGGCCTAGTGATGTGAATTGGCTCTGGAAGTCCAGTTGAAAAGATTTATAACCTAATCTAACTTCAAATGTAAGCAGTTTAATCAATCTCAAATTGCCAGAGAGGACAGGTAATGACTTCAATCAATCTCACCTGTATTTTGCTATAGACATCTTTGAACATGGCTGGAATGACAAATTGTTTCTCTACTTCTTGAATCTCCTCTCTAGTCGGCCAAATATCTCGCGAGAGGAACACTTCCTTGCCTTCATTATTCAAACCTAAGGAAATAAGAATGATATCATTCATTTTTTGACATCTCAACTTGCTCCATTTTCTCTCTCCTCCTCTTAATATTCATTTCTTTTGACAATTGTGTCCAAATTTTGTTGTCACATTCAAATGGGTAAAACTTGTTTGTGGAATTGACAAAATATGGATTTAACATTAATTTTGCATCCATTCGACACCCAATATTGGTAGGATATCTGCAATACTGGGCTCTAATTAGGTGCATGAATATTGTGAAACTTTGATCTTGCTGACACTCAATCTAAACAAATGTTTTTGTTGTTCTGTTTCTGTTAAGCATAGTGTTAATCTTCTGTCTGTTCTGCTAACACTTCCAGCTCACAGCCCATGGCAATATTCACTTCAATGTGCATCCAAGAAGGCTGCCATGGCTTGCTTATGAGTAATGATCATTTGAAATGTTTATGAACTATAGTATGTTTTCCCTCACTCGCATATGGCCGCCGTGGGCTTGTGCCTTTGGCGCATTTGTAACCCTAACACCTGGCTCTGTTATTTCCAGTTGGACATTACCTTATGCAACCACTACTCATTTGCATAACATCTGTTACATAAAAGACACAAGTTAGCATTAATAGCATCCGTCAGATCTACTTATTCAGCCTACACAGTATATTACACTTTCTTACCAAGTGGCTCCTTCTCAAAGTCAATTGAGACTGTCCCAGCAATTGCATAGGCTATGACCAGTGGTGGTGATGCCAGATAATTGGCCCTGGTCAGAGGGTGAATACGCCCTTCAAAATTACGATTCCCTGAAAGTACACCACATGCCACTAAATCACCCTGAAAATTAAAATACAGAAAAACAAGGTTAGTATGTGAAACTAGAGAACACTGGGCTGTAAATCTACACTTCCCTGTGGAAAATTTAGCTAGTATTCCACGGAGGGATATTTTTAAAATGGAATAGACAATATCTTCCATTTGAAATACTCTCTCCATCCAGTTGTGGAAGATATTGATAGTGAAATTTATAATCATATACAGAGGGAGTATGGGTTTTGATTGAATTACCCCTAGCCAATTCCATTTGAAAAACATAATCTCTCTGTGGAATATTTTAGCAGAGTCTTAACCTTCCACAGGGGAAGTGTGGATTTCAAATGGAATAGCGCATTTCAAATTTAGTAGGTCACTGTACTTTTTCTCATGGGTACATTTACTACTTTGGTACATTTTGCACTTGTATATTTTAAAAATTGTTTTTGAAAAATATTTGGTATTACTTAATTTTCTATCTGAAATTATCTTCAATAACAATAATGCCTACCTTTTCTATGGCCTGTCCTACTGGCTCTGGTAATGGTCCACTGTTTCCAATGCAAGTCATGCACCCATAGCCTACTATTGAAAATCTGGAAAAGAACATAGCATTCAAACACACCTGAACACTAACACTTTGGTAACATTGCACAATGAGCATATATCTCATCACTTTTTTACTGCCATATTTATGTTCTTTGTTGATTGGTGTCTGCTTTCAAGATTTAAAACAATTTTTTTTTGTATTAGTTCAAATATTTAAATAAGGAAGACATAACCTTTCAAGGTCATGTGTTGGAGATTAAAATCTCTCACACAGGGTGTAGATTTCAAATAAGAGTCGGATTCAGGTAACCTCATTTAAAATTCACACTCCCTGTGTAGGAGATTTAGGTCATGTCATCCGAACGGCATAGCTCATTAGGGATGAAAGCAAGGGACAGAATGCCTGAAAATGTGCATTTTTGCTATAGTTTTGAAATCTACGTCTACGAATGCCTGGAACTAGATTGTTTGGGGAAGTTCTTGTAATTGTGACAGTAAATTTTGCAAAAATGGCTAAGTGAAAGGTACACTACAGAAAGGATAAATTGTTTCCAAATCTGTTATCACAAAACAAAGAATATGATTTGCTTGTGCATTTGACAAATCTGGAGTGTAATCTTTAATATAGCATCCATTCGACACCCAACACTGGTGGATATCAGCAATACTGGGCTCTAATTAGGTGCAGGTGTGTGTGCGTTTGTGTGATGATTTGTGTGTGCATCTATTATCACCCGCAACCATGGACTATTCTATGAATTTAAGCTCATAAAACATGGACAAATGCAACATGGTCATTCACGGTCACAAGATTTATTCCAGAGGGTGCAACACACATTTAGATAGATTTACCCCCATTTGAGATCAGGTCAAAGGTTTGGCAATTAATTGTCAGATTTATGTTCAAAAATTTCAATAGTGAAATATCAATTTACATATATCCTCTGTTGCCAGTGTCAAATGCAGATGTCCATGTTTGTGGGTGTATATGAGTGGGGGTGGGGTATGTGTGTTCAATTGATCTTACCCAAGGTTTTCCAAGTATGGGATAACACCACTCTCCTGTAGATAATATGTGACCACGCCACTACCAGGGCTTAAACTAGTCTTGATGTAGGTCGCCACAGACAAACCTGCTTCTACTGCTTTCTTGGCTAGTATGCCTGCAGGAAAAACAAAATATTTCATACTAAAAATAAGTAACTTGAAAAATGTTCATGTACAGTATCATTACACCACACTAAACTTACAGAACTGAAAACTTGATAACTTCATCACAAGGGCAGTGTTTAGAAAATGTATATGCCCTAAAAGCTTGTTTTGAGCAAACACATAATATTTCTGTGTATCAATGCATCTGAATCTACTGATTATCAGTTATTACACAATGACATACAAACCCTACCATGACAATATGACATCATTTAAGAAAACAATTATTTGAGAATATTGGTTTGTATATTTACATAACTTATTAGAACATATACAAAGAAATCAAGAAGAAAAAACAAATTGATTTAGTAGCTAGAACTCACCTGCTCCAAGCATGACAGAGGGATTACTTGTATTGGTACAACTAGTAATAGCAGCAATCACCACTGACCCATGCTTCAATGTGTACTCCTGATTATCCAATACAAAGGGGATGGTAGTGCTCTGTTTATCTTCTGGGATGTCATATCCTTTGAAGCCGACTTTGTTGTTCAGACATTTCTGGAAATCATCCTTCATGTCAGAGACGAGAACCTTGTCGTGAGGGCGCTTTGGACCACTCATGCAAGTTGTGACACTCCCTAGATCCAATTCTACCACCTAATATATTACATGGACATTTGAACAGAAAAAAAAAGTAAACATTGTAGTCATTGTTATCATTGTAGTTATTGTAGGGATTTATTGAGGAAATTAGTAATCATTGGGTAGCTTCAAATTGCTTGTATTGCATTATAACAGGGATGTAGCTACAGTGGGCGGTGGTGGGCTGCAGAGCCCACCACTCAGTTTTGGAGCCCACTACTCAGCTGCAATTTTAGCACTGGAGCCCACCACTCAGAGACCATTGCACAATTTTATTGAATTAGTAAAAAATTTGGTCCATTTTGACGAAGAATGGCCAAATATGCAAAATTTTCATTTTTTATATGCCACCCACCACTAAAATTATCCTAGCTACAACCCTGCATTACAATGTGGTTTTTTTTATTCACTCTTTTGTAAAATCCCACATTTGATTTAAATACACATTATTAGTGAGCCTCAGAATGAAAACCTTTGTAGACATGAGAAAAAGAAACATCTAAAAGCACTTACATCCTTTTTTTCAGTTTCACCAAGTACAGAGACATGTTGGGTTATTTCAATAAACATGTGATACATGGCTAACAAGATTGTGTCCAAATTTTGTTGTCACATTCAAATGGATAAAACTTGTCTGCGGAACTGACAAAATATGGATTTTATATTAATTTTGCATCCATTCGACACCCAATATTGGTAGGATATCTGCAATACTGGGCTCTAATTAGGTGCATGAATATTGTTAAACTTTGATCTTGTTATCAGCCATTCTAAACAAATGTTTGTTGTTCCATTTCATTTGGTTCTGTTAAGCACACTATGAATACTGTTAAATGTTCTGCATTGCTATGACATCTACCCACTGCATGAATATACTTAACTCTCTCCCCGCGAGCGAATGCCGATTGCAGACGACAAGTTTCAACTTTTTTGAGAATTGTAAATGTTAAAGCCTATGGCCAGCACACAGAGCATAAACTTGCAAATAAAACTTGCTAAAATGCAAATCACATTTCTATTACCGTAACCACCCGGGTATAAGCCCATCTTCGTCTATAAGCCCACCCCCTATTTTTCAAAACATTCTGGGAACAAGGGTGCACTCAGGTATAAGCCCAGTACTAAATTTTGACCAAGTTCTTAAATCAAATCAATACTTTGCTCTCATATTTAAGAACAAATATAAAAAATATCAGTTGATAATTAACATTCCACACTTATAATTTTAAGAAATTGACATAAAAGATAGAAATTACTGGTACATTGGGCATATACAAATGGGGGTGATTGTTCTTATTTTTAAATTCAAGCACTAGCCCTTCCTCGGTTATAAGCCCACCCCCATTTTTGAAGTGAAATCTGCCCTTAGGGGGTGGGCTTATACCCGAGTGGTTACGGTATACACTTTGTAATGAAAAACTTTTCCCTTACCTCAGATTGGGTCCTCGTTAGCATTGGTGAAATCTCTGAACATAATAAGTTTTACCCCTTACCTCAGAGAAGATTGGGTCCTCATTAGCATTGGTGAAATCTCTGAACATAATAAGTTTTACCCCTTACCTCAGAGAAGATTGGGTCCTCATTAGCATTGGTGAAATCTCTGAACATAATAAGTTTTACCCCTTACCTCAGAGAAGATTGGGTCCTCGTTAGCATTGGTGAAATCTCTGAACATATGGCACTTTGTAATAAGTTTGACCCCTTACCTCAGAGAAGATTGGGTCCTCGTTAGCATTGGTGAAATCTCTGAACATATGGCACTTTGTAATAAGTTTGACCCCTTACCTCAGAGAAGATTGGGTCCTCATTAGCATTGGTGAAATCTCTGAACATATGGCACTTTGTAATAAGTTTGACCCCTTACCTCAGAGAAGATTGGGTCCTCATTAGCATTGGTGAAATCTCTGAACATATGGTTGGCTTTAAGATAAGCTTCTATGTACTTCACCTTGTCTTCTTCACGAGCTGCAAGTATTTATTAATAAAAAATTAATAATATGATTGTAAAATATACATAAAATTATAAACTAACACAATGATAAAGAACATAAAACTTCTTTATTACATATAGTATCTAAGGCTCTACACTTCTGATCTATTTCTTTAATTTTACTATCAAGAACTACCAATAAAACACCATTGATACACCGCTTATGGAATAGAAAAATTGCTTAAGTATCAAAGATTCAAGATGTGTAATTGGCTATGTTGTGGGCAACTATGTTAACTTTTGCTGTGCTGTACCAGTCCAGAATGTGAAACATAAAAAAGTAAGCAGTTATGCATTACCTGCTGAGATGTAAGTGCCTGAAGTGACTTTGCAGGAAAAAGCATGTGAATTTGGGCTATACATCCCTAAACCAGTAAAGAACTAGAGCGGTTCTCGGCTTGCGCGGTTCTCGACGCAAAGCGTCGGCCGCAATGCCTCCACCTTGAGGTGTATCATGTTGAATGTACATGCCCATACGACGGTTTTTAGTAATTTGACCTCAGATGACCCCTGTGTGAACCTAGCTGACCCCAAAATGTCCATCCAAAAATTTAACTTTAAATGTTGACTGTATCCACCAAGTTTCATGCCCATATGACAGTTTTAAGTTATTTGACCTCAGATGACCCCGGATGACCCCAAAATGACCGTCCAAGAATTTGACTCTAAATGTTGACTGTACCCACCAAGTTTCATGCCCATACAACAGTTTAAAGTTATTTGACCTCAGATGACCTCCGTGTGACCCCAAAATGACCTTCAAAAAAATTTGGTTCTAAATGTTTACAGTACCCACCAAGGTTCATGCCCATACGACGGTTTTTGCTAATTTGACCTTAGATGACCCCTAGATGACCTTGGGTGACCTTGACCCACTAACCAAACCTACTGGAATTTGAAGACCGCCAACGACCATCCCTCCACCAAATTGCATCACTGTACACCAAGGTTCATGCCCATACTGACGGTTTTGCTAATTTGACCTCAGATGACCCCTAGATGACCTTGGGTGACCTTGACCCACTAACCAAACCTACTGGAATTTGAAGACCGCCAACGACCATCCCCCCACCAAATTGCATCACTGTACATCTTACCAGTTATGAGAAATTGCACCCGCAAGCTCGGACGGACAGATGGACGGACGGATGGACGGTTTACAGTACCCACCAAGGTTCATGCTCATTCGACGGTTTTGCTAATTTGACCTTAGATGACCCCTAGATGACCTTGGGTGACCTTGACCCACTAACCAAACCTACTGGAATTTGAAGACCGCCAACGACCATCCCCCCCACCAAATTGCATCACTGTACATCTTACCAGTTACGAGAAATTGCACCCGCAAGCTCGGACGGACAGATGGACGGACGGATGGACGGACAACCAGGAAACATAATACCTCCGGTGGAGGCATAAAAAAGTGAAGCATATCTTTGAACCAATCACACATCAATATTTTTTCAATCCATTGAATCAATCAATCAGAACTCCTGTCCCATATTTACATGCTCAACAGCTGTAATTCAACTTAATCATTACACCATTGGACTATTCCATCTGCAATCCATACACTCCCTATTGAAGACATGACCTTAATCTTCCACACAAGGAGTGTGAAGTTCCAATTGGGTTACCTGAATGGATGACTCCATTTGAATTCTACACACCCTGTGTGGGAGATTAAGGTCATGTCTTCCACGGGGGTGTATGGATTTCACCTGGAATATCCCATTACCTGTTTGCCTCAGATATGCCAAGCTGTTTTTATCTACAGGGAAGAATCCAACAGTAGCTCCATACTCAGGACACATGTTAGCAATAGTTGCTCTGTCTGCTATGGATAGCTGGGCTACACCAGGACCAAAGAACTCAACAAACTTGCCAACCACTCCAATTTGACGCAGATGCTATAAGGAAAAACACAATTCAATAACTTTAGAACTGATTAGTCTCCTTATCAATAATGGTTATTCCATCCTAGTCTATTATATGGTTTTCTATGGTGAAAGGTATGTTATGGTTGATTTGATTTTGGCAGGTTTTTTGTGAACCAAGTTACTTTTCAGAAAGCCATCATCCAAGATGGCAAAAGCTTAAGCTTTGAGTATATTCACTGGATTTGATAACTAATAGTATTTCGATAACAAACCAATCCCACAGATGAAACTGTGCAGTAAATCAATTAAGTAGTATCAAAAGGAAAGGGTAACTATGCCATTCAATTTCACTTACAAAGTACTATGGTACTGGTTACTTCCAGAAATTTTTATCGTTGAACATGATCATGACTAAACATGCCCTGAATTTAAAAAAACCTCGGCTTGAATATCACCTGCTATACAATGTCAAGACTGATACGAACCTTTGTTATAGTGAGTACCACATCAGTAGAGGTAGCTAGTGGATCCATTTTACCAGTGAGTTTATAACCAACTACCTTAGGTAGCACCATACTGATGGCTTGACCTAACATGACAGCCTCTGCTTCAATACCACCAACACCTGAGAACAACACATTAAATAAAATAATCATTAGATTCTGACCTACAATACTTTGAGGAGCAAAGATGAGAGCTGATGATTGTGATGGGTCCATATCCCACCATGCCTTGAAATTTACGAAGGCCACAGCCTTTGTTGCCCTTAGACTTTCCCTCCATTTCAAAGCATTTTTAAATTTTCAGTATACAGTGGCCTTCGTTCACTGGCCTTGAAGAATGAGTGCCCTTGAGGCCTGTATCACACCATACAGCTGGGCTCACTTTTTAGTCCCATATGATCTTTTAGACTGATCTGTGTGTTTGGGGAATTGATGTTCTGCCCACAATGCCCTACAATGCCCTCCGCAATGTTATACTATATAGTTGCAAGGCTTACACATCTTGTTTTACAAATTCACAGATAGACTTGTATTGAAATTTTTGTCTTTTTATTTTTTAAAAATTTTCCAAGTTCATTAACCGAAACACACATTGGGGTTATTTATTTAAACACATAAAAAATGGGCTACATAATTGTGTCCAGATTTTGTCGTCACATTCAAATGGATAAAACTTGTCTGCCGAATTGACAAAATATGGATTGTACATTAATGTTGCATCCATTCGACACCCAATATTGGTAGAATATCGACAATACTGGGCTCTAATTAGGTGCATGAATATTGTTAAACTTTGATCTTGCTGACAGCCAATCTATTTATGTGGTTGCGAGCTGTCAGCCATACACTCACCCCATCCAACAATTCCCAAACCATTTATCATGGTTGTATGCGAATATGTACCCCCGCCCCCCACCCAGGACACTCACCCCATCCAACAATTCCCAAACCATTTATCATGGTTGTATGCGAGTCTGTTCCCCCCACCCACGACACTCACCCCATCCAACAATTCCCAAACCATTTATCATGGTTGTATGCGAGTCTGTTCCCCCCCCCCCTCACCCAGGACACTCACCCCATCCAACAATTCCCAAACCATTTATCATGGTTGTATGTGAGTCTGTTCCCACTAAGCTGTCAGGATACAGAACATTGTCACTGTTGAACACTACTCGACCAAGATACTCCAAGTTGACCTGATGGACTATGCCAGAACCAGGAGGAACGATCAACATGTTCTTCAATGCTCGTGCACCCCACTGCAACAAAAGAAAAGTGGAAGACACAATTAACATTGACCCAAACAATGTTACTTTTACAAAAGCACACAAAAGGCAATTTATTTCAAAACTGCAAATAAAAATTAAATCATTTCAGAGTTGCAGAGCATTAATATGTTTCTGTTGTGAAGCTCTTACAATCCAGATAGATCAGGCTATTCCACTTGAAAACCATACCCCCTGTGAAAGACATGACCTTAATATTGCACACAGCAGAGTGAAATCGGGTTATTGAAATATACACCCACTGTGTGGAAGATAAAGGTCATGTTTTCCATATGGGTGTATAAATTTTTGGAATAGGACCATTGTAAACCTTTTTGTAGAACTTGATGAATTTGGGTGGATTTTTGATTACAGATAAATGCAGACATTTGGCCATGATTTGGTATGGGGAGACCTTTATTAGGCGCTTACCTTGAGGAAGAGGAATCGCTCCTTGTTGCGCTCAAACTCGATATCCTGATTCTTTTGCAATGCATCAGCACTGACATAATGAAAACAAAATAATGCCACATTAAAACATAATATTCAAATGAATATTTTCCTGTTTTTGTCAATGAACGATAGAATGTACAAATCACTCATATCTAATAGCATTATATACATGCAATTAACGCTTTCTTAAATGCAATCAAGATGGGGCAGTTGTGATACCAGTTTCACCAGTTTATCCCTTTCACTCACACTCTGATTTTGTTAAGTATATAACTGATTATTATTCTTTTTGGTATTTATAGACACTAAAACCTTTGTAAACTAAGAATTAGTAGAAGCATGTTAATGCATTAGTTTCAAAAAGATCACCTTATTAGCATAAAAACATTGCTTGTTTGCCAATTACCACAAAAAATTTATCAAAATATATTATCAAATTTAGCCTGATTTTCTGCCTTTTCAATTTTCTAGGCCTAACTTCTGTCAAACAAAATCAATTTAATAAACATTATGTCAAAAATATTTATTTCTTGACGTGAGTTTTAATTATTATTTAAAATTGGGCTACAATAAAAATGCAAACAGAAACTTGCATAATTAACATTTGAACAGACCAGACATATATTAAAAACGTGTTTTTTTAATTATAATTTATGCATGATTCCATTGGTTTCCTGTATGACAAGTTGACAACAATGCTTTGCTTTTTGCACACAGGGAAAATAACAAAGGGGTACAATGACATTACATCATGAATTAAATTGAAAATAGAAAGGGTGGAATGGTTAAGGATGTGCAAATGCATGAATTCAGTCTTGGGGGTAGTTTTGATGTTATATGATAGAACATAGTACATGAAGGACTTGTAGCAGGTCTGACATGGGGTATATTTAAGTAAATCAACATCAACCACACTTGTCATGAAACAGCTCAAGAATCATCATTTCCAAATTAAATGTTTTTAACAATCTGAGGTTACTGTTCTGAACCCAGGCTGCTTTTTGTACATTATAATACTTACAACCTGTAGTATGGCCCTCTATAACAATATGCATACTGTACAGCATAAAGCCTAGTATCAACATGCCCGTCAATAACCTCAGGTTGAGCTTATTATGAAAACTTGCTAATTGTTATGAACTCCCAAAATTTAAATGTATTTGGCTTCCCACTTTCCTCTGGAGCATACAAAGCTCATAGATCTTGCTTTTCTAGTTTTTGCAGGCCTAATTTTTACCTTTGCTGTAGTTTTTAAGTCTGTAGATTTCGAGATGTTGTAGTTATTACACCTTCAGCTGTAAGGTCACATTGCAAGGTTTTTTATTTTTAATTTCTTGATCTCCATCATAATACATGCTTCATTCTATTTTAATTTTTATGTGGTTTGGCACATGTATTTTGGATTAAAAGCACTTTAAAAGTGCCTGGTAAATAATATTACTAAATAATAATAGGCACAGATGGCGTTTGTTATTGCCATTTGCAGTAATCAATAAAAATCTTTCCTTGTATTTTTATAAAAGGCATGAACAAATACCTGTCACATTTTTCATTTTTATGAAATTCAATATTGTTTGGAGTACAGGTCATGTTTTTTGATGAATAGGATCATATTTGCTGATAACATTATTTGCTGATAACATAAAGTGAAAGTTGCATTTTAGTTTTACAAATTTAATAATCACAAAAAAATACTCTTTAATTATTGTTTTTAATGCAGCCAAATAATTATTAAAAATTTGAGTTACTTTTGCCCCATGTACGGATGTGAAATGTTAATGTCACATGAAAGTTTCCTCTTTACCAAGAATCAAAGTAGTGAAAGGGAAGAAACAGATGAGACAATGGTTTTTTTGACATCTGAATCTGAACACAATACACAACACTAAAACAATTAAATACAGTGCAATTTAAGTGTATGAGGAAATGAACACACATTTTGTTATTGAGTCTAAAACTTAACAGGAAACTGTACCAGATGGTATTTTTATTATTTTTATTGTTGAATGGTATCCACAATCATTGAAAAGCAATAGAAATAGAAATGCAATTGGAAAGATTTAACACAATGGGAATGACATACAAACATTTCATGATTTCAGACAGGATTCGCCAGCAAAGTGGTTACGCAACTCCCTGGTAACTGGATCATGCACTTTTGGTCTTGGTAGTACATGCCATAGACTTTGTGTTGCGATCATTTCGATCTTGGTGTAGAACTCAAAAGCATGATCCAGTTGACATGGTGATAATCAGATTACATGTAACACTTCGCTGGCAAATTGAGAAAGCAAAAGCAGCAACATAGAACAGAGCATAATACAGAAATACACACACACATGACCAGGGTTGCAGCTAGCTAAATTTTAGTGCCGGCTAAAATGAAAGAGAACATTGAATCAGAATTCCAATTTCTTAACAGTAATGGCATTGACTCTGTTTTGAGGACAATTTATCATTTTAGTGCTGGTCGGCATGACCTATAATTCCCTTCAGTGCCGGTCGGTCAGGCTGAGTACTGATTACTGCCGACCAGCACCAATCACCGTGGCTACGAGCCTGCACATATATCAGGCTTCAGCCCTACAGGCCTGTTACAATCCTTCAACATCAGGCATGAGAATAAACTTCAATGAAAAATAGAACATTCTGTAAAAACAGGAAAAACTTGGTGTATAGACAATGCTGGTGTCAGGTACACCAACAGTTCCCCCTTGTGGATTTCATCAGTAGGCCTCTCACTGGTGTTATGTCAATTTATTTTATTTGCTTGCAGCTGGCATGCCATTCTTCTATGAATTTGTTAATTTTTGGTTTAATTTTTAAGTTAAAAATTCATATTTTGTAAATTGATTAAGTTCTCTGTCATGGCAATAAGAGCAAATTAATCTTTCTTAACCCCCTGAGCACTACCTGCCGATGTAACATTCCCTCTGATTGGTCAATTATGTGATATCTTCACTTTAATCACCAATCAGAATGGAGCTTTGCAAATAATTCACCCCAATTTTTTTGTTTGGTGAAATTATTCTAACAATGTTGCTGATTGGTTCAATCGATAATGAAAACTTATTTTTGGCCAATCGGCAGGTAGTTCTCATGGGGTTAATCTTGTTACAGAATTCATCTGTGTGACCTAAGTAATAATTTATACGTAAGCTAATTAACTTGAATACGGGCATCTTTAATTTGATTTACTCTTTTTAGTCTATCAATATAATTATTTTCTGTGACCTTGTCCCAATGTATCAACCTTATTCAATAAACTGGAAATATCTAATCAGCAGCAGTAAAGTAATAAATCAACAAACAGACCCACCTGTATGCAAGCAGCCCTGGTTGAAATGACCATGACACAATTCATTAGAAATCATTGAATGCCTTAAAATGAAACCCTCAACCAATATCTAGATTAGACACAAGTTCAGCTTTCTTTAACAGTAATAGCAAACACAGGTGACTGTCACCTCACATATTTAATGCATATCTTTCTTCATTTTAGACCAACTTAAATGCAAATTGTTTAGTAACACGGACAACTGTAACATGATTTTGATAATTGAAAAAAATTCTGCCAGAACAATCAACATTAATTATATTAATGTGAGAATTCTACCAAAAAACAACAGCTCCTGATTTTAATAGGTTTTTAAATAAAAGCAAGCAAATTACAATGAACAACAAAAGCAACAGGCAAGACAATAACACAAAGGAAATCTGAACAAGACATGAGCTGTCCACAGTCAATACTAGGAGGAAGAAGCCTCAAATAAAAATGTCTAAATTCCTACAACATTTTTAACAGTGATTTTTGTAATTGTGGATGAGGCAACACATCAAGCAAGGTATAGTGAACATACTAAAGGCTGATGAAGTGCAAACAATGCATTAAATATTTAATAGCAAAACTTTTGGCAATATATCAAGCAAGGTATGCTCAAGGCTTTGTACAAAACACTCAATACATGCTTTATCAAACACATCACAGAAATTGATGGCAGTATTCTGAGGTCTCAATCATTTATTTAATCATTTGATTTGTTTATTAATTTTTGCAATTTAAGCCCAAAGAACACCTTTTTATATGTACAAAATGAAAGTGAAAAAGAGCATGCGAAAATTTTCTAAATTCTACAGTGCAATGTATTTTTTTTTTTGCATATTTATTTTAAACAATTGTTATCACAAATTAGGACACATTGATTACAACATGAGCTACTACTAACCAATCAGTGGCCTGGTGATGAAAGGGACAACTCTGGTCAAGGACCGGAAGACGCGATCCAGATTCTATACAATAGCATGACTGGCAACGATCACTACTGGCACCCCGTATGCCACCGCCAGGATCAGGTGCATTTGGAACAACCCTTACAGGTCTGAAGAATAAATCAATCAAAAAATCAACACTGAATGTATTACTAACTAAATACATTTAAAAACATATCATTCTGTTGAGAAAATACACTTTTTTTTAACTTCTGTATCGCATTAAAAGTGCATACCAAATACGAAATATTTTTCTTTTACTTGACTGACTTCCAATTGGAAAGTACAATACAAGTACATTATTTGACCAAATGTTATTGCTTAATTACATTGCCCTTTGTATACTGTACAATTTATTAGCACACGTTTGTAGAATTGTTCCCAAAATGCATAGATCTGATCTTTTTAGGTGTCAATAGTTGGGCAAATTAATTTAATTATTGGGACTGAAACGATTACAACACAGCATAAAATCCTACATGGCTAGTAAGGGGAAACAGGGCAAACTATTTTCCAGAGGTACTGGCTACAGGCCTATCGCCCGGACCCGGAGAGTGAGGTGAGGAGTCCGTAGCCAGTACTGAGGCAAAAACAGTTGCCCTATTTCTCCCATATAAACAATGTACCGGTAGTACTAGGTTTATATTACACCGTACTTTGACTATGGGGATGAGGCTGACAAAGGCTGTATTAAAATAGTCAAAAATAACACACAGAGAAATTGTCTGTATTGTTTGTGATTGACCAATGAATAGAGGCTGTCAGTGTGACGTCACAGTGGCCATCTTGTGGGTACTAGTAAACTCTGTTTAAAGTTTAAGGGCATCAAAGTTTAAGGGCATGAACAATATGTGAATTAGGTATAGAGCAATACTAGCAGTCAGTCAATCTATATAGAGGTCAATCATATCAAGCAACTGAATGAGGAGCTTGTGGGAACGAATCATGTAAACATAATTGTCATGATTCACGCTTGAACAACGCTGACAGCCTCTATTGGCATGAGTAACTCATGAATATTTATGAGATATAATAAATTTTGATTGGTCCAATCCCAGATCAACCTTTTAGATACATCCAGAATGGCCAATACAATGACAAGAACTCATGAATATTTATGAGATATAATCAATTTTGTATGGTCCAAGCCCAGATCAATCTTTTAGATACATCCACCTGGACAGAATGGCCAATGACAAGAACTTATGAATATTTATAAGATATAATCAATTTTGTATGGTCCAAGCCCAGATCAACCTTTTAGATACATCCACCTGGACAGAATGGTCAATGACAAGAACTCATGAATATTTATGAGATGTAAAAATGAATACTATGTATGGTCCTAGCCCAGACTAACCTTCTAGACACATCCACTTGGACGGAATGGTCAATGACAAGGTCTGATGGACACACTGGATTGATTTTTTCTGGATCACCTCCAAGACGCTTCACGGCATCCCGCATAGCAGCAAAATCTACAACAGCAGGTACACCTCTGAAATAATACAGGCAAAGTAGAAATGAGTCAACTTAACTTGAATAACTTCAGTAATGCTGCAACATGCAAACAACTCCAGTTGGACTTACCTGATTTAGTCCACTCAGGCTAATGTTGGCAAATACAAAACTGAGATATAGCTAGAAATAGGTTAGGGTTGTAGCAAGTCATATATGAACATGTAAAGATGTGTAACTTTGCAACCAAATGACTGCCTGATTGGACTGGATCACATATTATCATCGAAATTGTAGTACCGTAATTTAATGTGGATCAATTAATCATAAGATCAAGAAAGTCTTTGTGAAGACCTCTGGTCAGCTGATTAATAGTGTAGATTTACAAACTGTATGGTTATTAATGTAAGAAGGGAATAATAATTAAGAAATGCTTTACTTTATATATCTATTTGTTTGCCACAGTTCTTTCTTCTTTGATGATATCAGGGATTTATTTGTTTGACTGACAATACTGTTGCCTGGGAAGCTAGGCATATCGTTACTTACGTGAAATCTTGCAGGATAACCCTTGATGGTTTGAATGGTACTTCCACGCTGGCATTCTGATTCTCCTTCCAGTTTAATATATTTTCTACATCTTTCTCTTTGATGTGGAAGTTGTCACAATTCCTTACTGCTGACTCCAGCAACACACGGATGGAGAACGGCAACTTTTCTGTCAATTTGAA